>NC_090760.1:41832074-41842074 GCF_036898095.1 Palaemon carinicauda | reverse complement strand
CAACCGTATACGATCTTAGAGACTTTGAGAGATGAAGAGCAGACAATTGATGAAGAATGGTGTGATATTAAGAACATATATCAGTCACTTGGTAGTGAGATTTGCGGACATGTATTACAAGGAGAAAGTCATGGATATCAAAATGAATTTGGGATACTATAAAAAGGAGACAAAGACAGAATTTTGATTGTTAAAAATTTTGCAAGTAGTAATGGAAACTATAAGGTAGAGCATGCTAAGTATTCCAGTTTTGATAATGAAGTCATAAGAAAACCCTACATGACTGGAGATAGTATTTAGAGAGGAAAGCAGGTGAGGCTGACAATTATTTAAATTCAGGGAGTGGTTATGGTGAAAGAAGTGCTCATGGAATTATTAATGAAATCTTTACAGGGACAAAGAAGAAGTAGCAAATACCCATCAAAAAGAGGGATAGACCTGTTATAACAATAGAGAAAGAAGAAAGGCAACGTTAGATGAAACACTTTAGTGAGGTCATGAATACTAGATATGAATTGTATTGATATACGCTTAAGCTTAAAAAGACCTTGGTGTGCCCATGAAGGACATCTGTGTGTTTGAAGTCAAAGCTATCCTAAAAAAACTCAGGAGATGGAAAGGCCCTGGTTACAATAGAATAACTGCTAAGATGATACTGCCTGGAAATAAAATGACCAACAGATACTTACAAGAACATTTTCTAGTGTGGCATGAAGAAGAAAAACCTGATGAATGGGAATTAGGAGTGTAGGTGAAAATAGCTAAAAAATGAGACCTGACGTATTGCAATAATTAGAGAATCATCACACTTACGTCAATTGTCATGAAACTATATAGTATACTTATTCTAAAGACACTAGAGAGAAAGATTGATGAAAAGCTGAGAGATGAATGAGCAGGAATTAGAAATGGTAGAAGTTTTACTGGGCAAATTTTCATTTTGAGACGTTGTACAACAGTGCATACAATATAGAAATCCATTTTTGTTGGTATTTGTGGACTATGAAAAAGCCTTTAATAGTGTACACCGGACAATTTTATGGAGAGTCCAGCGTTATTATGGGAATTCCTCTTAAATATGTAAATTTGATTAAAGTCTGTTCATGAGCAAAGTGTATGAATTTCCAGTAAACAGCGGATTAACCTACTCCAAGGAAATGTTATGTCACCTATGTTGTTTATCCTCATCATGGAATTTATGTGTAGAACAGTTGTCCGATGGTGGATAAGAATTGGGCTGAGATTGGTAATAGGAAACTAACTGCCATAGAGTATGGTTAATGATTCTGTCATTATTAGCAGAACAACATAGGATTTGCAATGCCTGCTTCCAAGAATGCATAAAATATCGCAGGCAGCTGGGCTCAAGATAAATAAAAGAGAGACAGAGATGATGAGAACGGAATATGCAATGGAAGATAGAATATCATTGGAAGAATGAGGTAGAATCATTTAAATAGTTGGTAATTGTGGTCTCTAATACAGGGTCATTAGAATTGGAGTTTAATGACAGATTGAAAAAAAGAGATTCAGACAAAGGCTAGGTTGAATAAAATTTGGAAATCAAATCGCCGGAAATTACATATAAAAACCGGCTATATAAGAGTTTAGTAAGATTGGTGTTACAGTATGGACATGAGTCCTGGTATGACAATGAAAAAAATCTCTAATAGATTTAGTAGATTTGAGAATAAAGCTCTCAGAAGAATATTTGAAGTTGAATGATAGGGCAGGATTAGGAAATCAAACTATAAGGAGAGATTACCTGAGTGCCATATGTGGATGAGATCAAGAGGAGTGGTAGATGGAGATGGTCTGGGCATGCTCTTTGCTCTCCCCCAAAATAGATTAGCTCATCAAACATTTAACTTGGCTCCACAAGGTACTAAAAGATATGGAATTCCCAGGCCTACATTGCTGAGGGCTATGAAGCATGAAATCAGAGATGATGAATGGAGAAGTATTCAATTAAAAGTTCAAAATAAACACAAGTGAGGAAATTTAATCGAGACCCTTTTCTATCAATAGGCGTAGGAGTTGATGATGATGATGATGATGATTATGATGGTATATATATATATATATATATACATACATATATATATATATATATATATATGTATGTATGTATATATATATATATATGTGTGTGTGTGTGTGTGTCTGTGTCTGTGTGAGTGTATGTGTGTGTGTTTGTGTTTATGTGTTTTTGTTTTTTTTGCTGTATACTTGTCTGTGTGCATGACCTTTGATATAGTACATTAGGAAGAGGTTTAAACTAAATAGAAGTCTATTCAACTAATATGCAATATCGTGATGACCACTCAGCCCAAATGTCGATTTGACATATTTTTTTTTTTTTTTTTTTTTTTTTTTCTAAATACCCGCTTATGTTAAATTTGAATTCCCTCCAAATCGTTCATTTTCATGTATTTCGTTACAATATTCTTTCTTGCCTTCATGTGTCAGTAATGACGTCAGTGACCTAATGCCAACATGATAAAAATAGAGTCAAGTTATATAACCTCATTATATTTTCTTGCTACTTCGTTTTAGAAATGTCATTGCGTCTATACCACGAGATTTTCAAATGGAAAGATATCTTTCACACAATACAAAGAAAAATTAAAGTTCTCAGGAAATATAGGTAATTGTTTGATGTGAAATAAGAAAAAAAAAATTCTTCATCATTGCCATTCTGCTTTAATAGATTGAAAGAAATCGTACGAAATTATTACGGTGAAAATGATGCATGAAAAACCTAAGATTTACTCAAGTCTATCACGTGAATGAAAAATAGAAATTATGCTCGCAAAACAGTTCAAGAATGATAATAAAAAAGAAGGAATGAATTTATTTCAAAAATATTCTTCTGTGACAAGATTATTTTTTTCTCAGCTGATGATGTAAATGGAAAAGCTGAATAATCAAACACAGTCCATATTTTGTGGAAAATCCCAGATAAGAAAAAGAAATGCCTCGATTATTTTCTATAGATAGAAACTTATGAAATATCAATTTAATTCATAGAATCTGTTTATTCATTTGCTCTTGATTATCGTGACTTTTTAGCTATTTGTGGTGCTCAGGGAATGTGTGAACGTCTCCTAATTTGTGTCGACGACATGACTGATAAAAATACCTCACAAAACTAAAATTATTTCAGTTGTCCTTTGTCTTTCTGATGAAGAATAATCAATCAAAAATATAACAACGAAAAACCCTCAATAGAAATTCGTAATAATTTATTATTTTGTTTTTAAGGAATTATATAAAAGAATGAAGAGCATAGATAACATATTTTATGGAATATTGAAAATCCGTCAGATGTTCGCCTTTACTTCCCAATCTACGATAGTATTTGAAGATATTTTCCAACAATGTTTCCTACTACACGAAAAAAAAATTAAGTTTCCTTTTAATTAATATCTAATAAGGATAATAAGCCTCCTTTGTATTCATCGTGCTTTACACAGTTTTTAGTGGCAACCTTTTTACACAGTATGAGTTTAAAAACCAGATATTTGCCCAAATTTGAAATAGAACTTAAAAAAAAACATGATAGTCAATGAAACCAATGATATATGAATACGATTATGAGATTTGCAATAGCAAACTAATTATTGTCAATTACTTTCAATTATTATTCAGCACGAATTCTTTCACTCGTCGTTGATTAGCTTTTGCCAAGGTGCGTTCATAACAATAATCCCTTCTTTCATTGTACATTTTCTTCAGAACTGCAAAGTTAAAACTTCCTTCTCAAAATCGACCACAAACTTGGGATGGTGGACGACCGTCAGCAGAATCCTCTTGAAGCAGTCATCGAAATCCTACTGAAGTTCACCACTCTCAAAGAATTGTTTATCTTGGGGCAACACGGTAGGGACTTCCAGTGAGATGGTTAAAAAACTACTGCAAGATGAATGGAATTCACATCATAATGAGGAAGGTAAGTGAACATGGGAAAATATCTGTTTTATTTAACTAAAATCATTCTTCTTTCTCTGTTTATTTGAATGATATAGTGTTGTCCTTATACGGTCTGTTGATAACATTCTGCATGCGTAATTGAACCAATCGATCAAGGCCAACGATTGCTGATGAATTATTAATCATTCATACCTCTAAACGCCAGCAATGGTCCATTCTCATCGACAGCAGGAAAGAAAAACATATGTTTCACCTGTTCAATACCATCCACCATTGAAAAATAATAGTAGTTTAGTTCATATCGTTATCCAAGTGTCTATTAAATGTACATTATTGGCTTTAAAAAACAGTACCTTTTTCTACCTATCCATACAGAATCAAATAATTGTAATACAATCATTCAATACGATATGGCATTCGTTGCTTTGGTAAAATTTATGTAATTGTTCACATAGATAGTTAAGGTTCCTTAGATTCGTGAATACTGATTTTTTTCTAAAATCTATAAGAAACTGAAAAAATTACTACATTTATGTCAGAGAAAACAGTTATCAGCTTTTTCCTCTCTTAATATAAACCTTAGTCCACGGTAACCGCAATTCAGAAGCAAAAAATTACAAGAATCCCAAATATAAATATAATAACAAGGTGGGGAGAAGTACCGAATCATCATAGCTTCCAACATACAATAATTAAAAAGTGGAGACCATTTCTAGATAACAAATGTTAGCAGGAATAGAGCAAGTGAGTCCTTATTCGGGAAAAGGAAAGCTTAAAACGGGAAAAGATACAAAAACTTATGAAATCTCTACAACCAAATGTAACCAATAGAGATGGAAAAACCGAGAGCAGTAATTTCCCCGAATACAAAAGAACAACTATGTGTCATTGACATGTGAAAAATTAGAAAAGAAGGAAAAGGAAAAACTTAGTAAAATCTAAATATATGTAGTCGTAGCTAGTAAACCAAATAAAAGAAAAATAAAATAACCGTGCGACTGAAGGTAAAGGGACCTTTCCTGAATATGAATGAAATACGAAAAATTTGGAAGTGATAAGAGGAAAACTTCTAAGTAAAATCTAAATGCGTGTATTAATACCTGGTAAAAAAATAAACAACATATGAAATAAACGTGCAACTGAATGAATGGTAAGTAATGTAAGTGCAGAAAGTCCACGGTTATCAAGTCGAGCTCAGACACGCAGTGCTGGTGATTGATGGCCCCAGTTGTTCCGCATCTTCCAATTAAGGTAAATTACTACGGTGCGTCCCGCTGACAAAATCCACTTGGGTGAAGGTATGCTCCGGACACACTGTTCTAACGGACTTGATCACGAAAGCCCCTTTCGCTTGACTGCTGCACATGGAACTAGTCTTTACATTGGCTAATTGTTTTTATGAAAGGAGAGAGAGAGAGAGAGAGAGAGAGAGAGAGAGAGAGAGAAAGAGAGAGTCAGTATATATTGCCGGGAATAAATGGATATGGGAAAGACATATGACAATAACATGTAATAGATGAACATTAAGTATAATCAGATGGGTCACTAGATATTGCAATTGAAGTAGGGGAAGAAAGAGAAGACGATGGATTGACGAACTAAATGATTTGCTCGTATAGACTGTCCTGTCATAAAAAGATGAACAATGTCCTAGATTTTCTCTCCGGACGGACTGTCCCCCGGATAGTTTTCAGGATAGCGTGAAACAAATGCATTAAGTTTCTCCATTTATTATTTGATGTTATGAAAAGACTATAAACAGACAGGAGTGGAGGGAAATGTCTGTAGCCTTTGTCCTACAGTGGACTAGTTACAGCTGATGATGATGATGATGATGGCATATTCGAGATAAATTCAACTGATCAGTTTGTGTCATTATGAATTGTGAAGCTTCGAATTTCTGCCACGTGATTTGAATACCGTATGATCTGATATCATTTAGTCGTTGAATCATTTGTTATCGTTATAAGGGAGAGAAAAGAAAATGCACTCATTAAAATAACAAGATTGCCCTTTGATGGATTATCCCAACTTGGTAGAAAAACTCCCCTTATTTAATGTAGGATAAAATATAAGAGTGACAAGGAAATATCGGTAAATATTATGGCTTGCAGCATGATAGATATAAAAATGCTGGTCTATAAAAGATAAAACACGTTTTACTCTGTTCTTTATAGTGTTACCACTTGTTAGAAAAATATAACCTTAGAGGTAGCAACGAAAAGAACTAGATCAACATTATTGCTTTTTGTAACAATATAATGATGTTAATAATAATGATATTAATAATAATATAACGAGAAGAAGAAGAAGAAGAAGAAGAAGAATAAGAAGAAGAAGAAGAAGAAGAAGCTTAATTTCTCATGCGCAATTGAACGAATATCTTTAAACTAGAGTACGCAACCAGTCAAAAATAACGGCTAAATATATAGATATACACGCACAAACAGATTCAACACTCCCCTCCATTCCCACTACCTTAACCTACCACACTCTAGTTGGGCAACTTGTAGGATAATGTATTCTGAGTCATTACCGTCGGCGTGAAAGGAAATATATATATATATATATACACACATATCTATATGTGTATATATACATATATATATATATATATATGTGTGTGTGTATATATATATATGAATATATATATATATATATATAAATATATATATATATATATATATTATACATACATATATATATATATATATATAAATATATATATATATATATATATGTGTGTGTGTGTGTATAAATATACTGTATATGTACATTATATATATATATATATATATGTATATGAATATATATATATATATATACATATATATATATATATATATATGTATACATATACTGTATATATACATTAGATATATATATATATATATATATGTATGCATTTACTGTATATACACATTAGATATATATATATATATATATATATTGAGACCTGCTTTTCATTATATTGGGTAGATGTGTAGCCCCCCCTCCTACCAAAAAAAAAAGAACATAAGGTTTAAAATCAATAACATGGCCACCTCCACAACTACCCATCTAACGGCCAGATTTTATCTAATGAAGACCTTGCTGATCAAAGGAATATCAACACACGGACACGCACACCTTTCCCTAGAACTAAAAGATATATATAGTTTTTGATTATATATAACCTTTTATGAGGATATATCAATCTAGGTATCCATATATCACACTCACGCACACAACACAGACAGACAGACAGACAGACACATACACACACACAAATATATATATATATATATATATATATATATATATTATTACTATCCAAGCTACAACCCTAGTTGGAAAAGCAGGATGCTATAAGCCCAGGGGCTCCAACAGGGAAAAATAGCCCAGTGAGGAAAGGAAATAAGGAAATAAATAAATGAAGAGAATAAATTAACAATAAATCATTCTAAAATAAGAAACAACGTCAAAAAAGACATGTCATATAATAAACTATCAACAACATCAAAAACAAATATGTCATAAATAAACTATAAAAAGACTATGTCCGCCTGGTCAACAAAAAAGCATTTGCTCCAACTTTGAAATTTTGAAGTTCTACTGATTCAACCACCCGATTAGGAAGATCATTCCACAACTTGGTCACAGCTGGAATAAAACTTCTAGAGTACTGCGTAGTATTGAGCCTCGTGATGGAGAAGGCCTGGCTATTAGAATTAACTGCCTGCCTAGTATTACGAACAGGATAGAATTGTCCAGGGAGATCTGAATGTAAAGGATGGTCAGGGTTGTGAAAAATCTTATGCAACATGCATAATGAACTAATTGAACGACGGTGCCAGAGATTAATATCTAGATCAGGAATAAGAAATTTAATAGACCGTAAGTTTCTGTCCAACAAATTAAGATGAGAATCAACAGCTGAAGACCAGACAGGAGAACAATACTCAAAACAAGGTAGAATGAAAGAATTAAAACACTTCTTCAGAATAGATTGATCACCGAAAATCTTGAAAGACTTTCTCAATAACCCTATTTTTTTTGTGAAATTGAAGAAGACACAAACCTTACATGTTTCTCAAAAGTAAATTTACTGTCGAGAATCACACCTAAAATTTTGAAAGAGTCATACATATTTAAAGAAACATTATCAATACTGAGATCCGGATGTTGAGGAACCACCGTCCTTGACCTACTTACAATCATACTTTGAGTTTTGTTAGGATTCAACTTCATACCCCATAATTTGCACCATAAACTAATTCTAGCTAAATCTCTATTAAGGGATTCACCAACCCTAGATCTACATTCAGGGGATGGAATTGATGCAAAGAGAGTAGCATCATCTGCATATGCAACAAGCTTGTTTTCTAGGCCAAACCACATGTCATGTGTATATAGTATAAAAAGTAATGGGCCAAGAATACTACCCTGTGGAACACCGGATATCACATTCCTATAATCACTATGGTGCCCATCAACAACAACTCTTTGAGATCTATTACTTAAAAAATCAATAATAATGCTAAGAAACGACCCACCCACTCCCAACTGTTTCAGTTTGAAAACAAGGGCCTCATGATTAACACGGTCAAAGGCAGCACTAAAATCAAGGCCAATCATACGAACTTCCCGACCACAATCAAGGGATTTCTGTACAGCATTGGAGATTGTAAGAAGGGCATCACATGCTCCAAGGCCTTTACGAAAACCAAATTGCAAACTAGGGAGTAGATGATTACCTTCAGCAAACCTGTTAAGACGTTTTGCCAGAAGACGTTCAAAAACTTTAGATAATATGGGAGTTATGGAAATTGGGCGGTAATCAGTGGGACTTGAGCTACCACAAACACATTTACATAGAGGAGTAACATTACCAATTCTCCAACTAGTGCTAAAAGCTCCTCTTCTTGCTAACTTGCGTAAAATAACAGATAACTTTGGAGCTAAGAAATCTGCTGTCTTTATAAAAAACAAAGGAAAAATACCATTTGGGTCTACACCTCCATAAGCATCAAGGTCCATCAACAGAGCTTTAATCTCACGAGATCGAAAAGCTAAACTAGTTAGTTTAGCCTCAGGAAAACAGGAATGAAGAAGTTCAAGTTTTTCATTACTCTGTTTACTGTCAAAAACATCAGCCAAAAGGGTTGCCTTTTCCTTTGGACAGTGAGTGACTGAGCCATCTGGTTTAAGTAAAGGAGGAACTGTTGCATCTACACCAAAGAGTGCAGATTTAAGGGTAGACCACCATTTATGTTCCTGAGTTGTACCAGAAAGTGTTTCTTTTATGGTTAAATTGTACTCCTTTTCAGTTGAGGCATAAACTCTTTGAGCAAAAGCTCGAAGCTGAGTATAGTTGTTCCAGGTCAGATCTGATCTGTTACCCTTCCAAAGTTGATAGGCCTCCTGCTTCTCCAAAAAAGCACGTCTACAATCATCATTGAACCACGGTTTGTCCTTCACTCGGTACCTTAGCACACGAGAAGGGATACGCCTATCAATTATGTTGACTAGATTCTCATTCAAAGGGACAACAGGATCTACACTATTATATAATTGTGACCAATTCAAGCACAAAAGATCATGTAAAATCCCATTCCAGTCTGTTTGGGATTTCATATAAATTTTACAAGAATATGATATATCAGGGATAGGCTGCTCAGTCTTCACTAATAATGAAATCAAGGCATGATCAGATGTCCCGACTGGAGAACCAACCTTACCAGTTATAACGCCAGGGGAGTCAGTGTATACGAGGTCCAAGCAATTACCAGACCTGTGAGTAGCTTCATTTATGATTTGCTCACAGCCTGATTCCGAGGCAAAGTCTAAAGCTCTTAAGCCATGGCGATCGGTAGGAGAGATAGAACTTAACCACTCCCTATGGTGAGCATTAAAATCACCAACAAAGACAAAAGAAGCCTTTCTATCATCTTCTTGTATCTTAGCCATAATGGTAAGAAGACAATCGAAGATAGAATCATCCATGTCTGGATTCCGGTAGATCGAACATAAATAAAAGTTGTTATGCCTGCCACAAACTTTTATTACCTGAATCTCATGACATCCA
>NC_090760.1:41814574-41827074 GCF_036898095.1 Palaemon carinicauda | reverse complement strand
AGAAGATATATAGTATTCCCAAAAGCATAATTTCCCAAGAGATATAATTTCATATGCTAAAGATTTAATAATAATAATAATAATAATAATAATAATAATAATAATAATAATAATAATAATAATAATAATAATAATAATAATAATAATAATAATAATAATGTGTTCGTTGTAACATATTTTGAAGGGACGATCATGCCTAATTACCTTTTTCCGTGATCTCCACAGAACTCATGTTCTGGAGGAATAGAAGAGCAGTATAGGCTATGAAAATTAAAGTTTTCTGTACATATTAATAAACATTAATAAGAGCTCTCAAGCCTCAAGAGTATAAAATAACAGTACAGAAAATGTGTTATATGATCACTACCTGGCAGAAGATAATTGCAGAGAAGTCTATCAGCAATTAAGCTAAAATATCTGACCGGTTATGACTATCTATTCCTCCTAGTCCAAATTGCATAAATTTTAAAAGATCATTCTCTCTTTGCTATGGCACAGATAACACGCTAGTCTTCTGAATAGTACATTGGTAACGCATTCGCCTTACATTAGCATGGCAGCAGATTGGGTCCAGCCCGGTGCCATTAGTTTGAGCTTTTTGCTAGAAGGTTACTGCTGTGGTTATAACATCAGAGGGGGATTGGCCTTCCCAGACTGACGTTCTGGTGGGCCTCTCTTCGGATGATACTGAAACTGAAACAAGACACCTTTGGCCTAATAAACCAGCAATGAGCGAACGATTTTAAGGTAAAAAAATAATATAGTCTTATGCTATATACAAAAGAAGATTTTAGATTAGGTTCATTGTGGGATGAAATATGGTAGTAAACTCTAAACCTGAAATAACTGTCTGGAAAGCAGTTTTCAAAGCATGCTAACAAAGATTAATTGATGAATGCTTGCCCTACAACTACGAATTATGAAGATTCCAGAGCTTAAGTACTATCTTAGTATATTTAATTCTGGCTTGACGATAATTATTGGAAATAAATGATGTCTCTAATCTGTGCCCTTATTAATATTTCGCACGTATAAGGTTAAGAATGTCAATCTGACTATTGTGTGGAAACGTAATCATCATATGCTCCTTACAAAGTACCCCACTTAGCTCTGAAATTGTTTGCTCTCACTGATATGCTTTACAAGTTTATAACCATTTATTTGACACTTGAAAATTACCGTGTACCTTTGAGAGAAAATGTATTTGTCACCAGAGTTTGCGAACTAATTCGGTTGTATACAATTGAGGACTGACTTGGCCATAAGTGTGGTGAATGAACATCACGTACATGGACAAACAAAAACAGCTATTTGTCTTTTGTAGCTGACATTTAACCATTTTTGTGTTTACTCTCTTTTGCATATTCTTTTCTCTCACTTTCATACTTTAAAACATTTGAGTCATGCACGGTCTTTATATTTTCAGCCGTAAACTGATAGTAACTGCCGAGTCTTAAAGAACATTCTGTAAGCTAATTCTCTCTCTCTCTCTCTCTCTCTCTCTCTCTCTCTCTCTCTCTCTAGTATTGTAAGATGAAGTTAATGGCAAATATATATAATCTAACGTTTTATAGTTTATTTTCACGTACCAATAATGATCTGTTGAGATAAGATGATAATCAGTACATATTAATAAGCTTAATCATTACAGGTCTACAGTCAAATAGTAAAATGGCAGAACATTTATTAAAAACCACATTTCAAAAAGATTCCGTAATCCATGACAGGATGTTTTCAACAATTCAAGATCATCATCCCCGATTCAATATTCAAGTTTCTTTTCAAAACGTCAGAGAATTTGTTATGGTTATATTTCTATGATTTTAGAACGCTCATAAAAAAAAAAAAAAAAAAAAAAAAAAAAAAAAAAAAAAAATATTCCGCAAACATTGGGAGTTGAACAAATTCTTTGGAACCATTCATAATTTTATCCGGATTTACTCTCGATCCCGTTTTCTATTATACTCTATCTTCCCTCTGTCAATAAAGACTAAATATTAGTTTTTTTACCTGGGCATTCAATCTTTAATAATTCACTCTTTGATCCAGAACTTTATCTCGAGTTGTGTTGCCTTCAGTTCTTTGATTACGGAGCCAACTGGATGCCTTTGATCAATGATCCACTTTCGGGATTATGCTGATTTTAGAACAAGGACTTTGGAGTCCACTGCATTTTAGTTGATACATGTGATTGAAAAAAACTATTCAAGTTTTAAGTTTTCCCCTCGTTGTAGTTATAGAAACTCTATTTTATTGTTGCCTTTTTATATACATCCTTATTAAGGGCACACAATCTAATACTCAACTAATCTAATTTCTCTTTGGCCCTCTATCCCCAACAGGGATGAAACAACCATTTCCCTTTTACAAAAAAAGTATGTTTTTCCTTGTTTATCAATGTACAGTACGTTTGATCCATTCCCTAAGGCATTTATGTTGTAATAACCCTAGAATTGATTCTGTTTTAACTTTGTGATGATCTGCAATCCGATGACCATAACATTTTGAAAAAAAAAATTATTGTGTCCCTTTATGTTGATTTAGACTTTTCGCTGAGCTTTCGTTTCCTGCAATCTCAGTAAACGTTTGAGAGAGAGAGAGAGAGAGAGAGAGAGAGAGAGAGAGAGAGAGAGAGAGAGAGAAAATTATTATTAAAAGGTGAGGATTTACCATCTCAAGGGATCAAGCTCGAACCGAATAGATTCGGGAATGAGAAATATAATATGAAATAAATCTATTGTTTAAATGAATAATTATATAGTAAATCCATATGTATATATATATATATATATATATATATATATATATATATATATATATATATATATATATGTGTGTGTGTGTGTGTGTATGTGTGTGTGTGTGTGTGTGTGTGAGAATCCAAATAATAAATCCAAACAATATCGTGCTCAAATCGAAATAAATTTCTAACCTATACACAGATCGAACCATAGCCAGTATGAGATAGAATTTTATTTCTAATTGAGCAGGACATTGAGTTTATTTTCATCCATATTGAGTCATTAGGGGTAATTCGAATTAAAAACTTCTAATTGTGTCACATGGTGGGTTGGAAAGTCGGGAAAAACTCGCTGGTAAGAGACTGATGTCTCACCAGGTAAATCCTTAATTTCAGGGAGCACTTATGTTCCCACTTCTTTTAGAGCCTCTGGTGGCAGGATTGGTAGCGACTTTGCCTTTCATTTGAAAAGGCAAGGGATCGATCCCAGTATTATATCGGAAATTGCATATATATATATATATATATATATATAGTGGAAAGCACAATCTACATCAAATTGCCAAAACTGCCGTGTTGTAATTAGGAAAAGGCAAAGGAGTGAGAAATGTGGAATGGGTGTGCATATCTACCTGAATATTTGGCCCTTATTTTTAACGGGTCGCAAACACTTGTAGTAATAATGTCTACCCGTTGAGAGAGTAGTTAGATGTTTTCCTTTAGCATAGTAAAGTTGAAAGAGAAACTAATACCCTCAAGAGAAGCGACTTATACGAAAAGACCCGCTCTAGAATTTGGCGTCTTGAGGGAAACATCGAACCTTTTTAGATATTCTTTGTGTACAAATTCCTCCAAAATTTTTCATTCCCTTCTTAATTGCCTCACTTGGTAAATTATTTCCATCATTACATAGCTGATTTCGTTTTCCATGTCTGTCATTTTTTTCTGATATTCTATCTTCTGTTATGATTTTGATTATTATTATTATTATTATTATTATTATTATTATTATTATTATTATTATTATTATTATTATTATTATTGTTGTTGTTGTTGTAGTTGTTATTATTATTTCTATTTTTGTTACTATTATTATTATTATTATTATTATTATTATTATTATTATTATTATCATTATTATTATTATTATTATTATTATTATTATTATTATTATTATTATTATTATTATTATTATTATTATTGACAAAATAGGATGTTACTGAAGTAAAATATATGGCGTTTCCTTCATAAAATGAAATTCTTGGTAATTTTTTAGCAAAAAAAAAAAAAATCTTCTTTTACACCAATCATTTTGTAAATCTCTTGCAATGAATTAATATTTTTGGTATTGATGGTATACCACTTTTAAACATCATAAGAATATATATACTTTTTATTTCTAATGTCACAGTACCTTTTACATAATTAGTTGGAACCAAATCACTCTTTCTTAGCTCTCCAAACAGCATAAGTTTTTTTTTTATAAATAATAGTTTATATCCTTTATTTGTAACTTAATGTTACATCTTTTGGTAGCTTTACCTGATGTTGTGGTTGAATATTGGAAACATCCATGCCTGACGACCTGCTGGATTGGGGTTCGATATTCGTTCCAGTTCAATAGTTTCTTGTAGTGTCTGTTACCTCACCATCGTTGTGAGCTAAGGATAGCGGTTTTTGGGGTAGAACAGGCCTACCTGCTGAGTCATCAGCATCCAATTCCTAGCCCTTCCTGGTTCTAGTTTACATAGAGAGGGGGCTAGGGCGAAGAGGGGCTTGGGTGGAGAGGGTGCTTGGGCACTGATCATATGTATATATGGTCAGTTTCTAGTCTATTACATTGTTCTGCTAAGGCTTTGTCACTATCTCTTCATTCAAGCATCCATGATCAACCGTCTGACCACTTGAGTTGAAAAGAAGGTTTTGCATCTTAAAGAGCAACCACAGAACATTCATTTAACCAAAATATCAAAAGCAACCCATATGAAAATAGAACTATCAAGACCACGTCTCCAA
The DNA here is from genome assembly GCF_036898095.1 of Palaemon carinicauda. Taxonomy (NCBI): domain Eukaryota; kingdom Metazoa; phylum Arthropoda; class Malacostraca; order Decapoda; family Palaemonidae; genus Palaemon; species Palaemon carinicauda. The sequence continues at coordinate 41,822,318 of NC_090760.1, read as the reverse complement.
CAAAAGATTCGGGCCCAACCCAAATTGTTTTATCAGTAAAATCAAGCAAAGTTATTAAATTAGATTTTAAAAACTGAAAGTGACTAAAGAGGCCAACAGTCAATTAAACTGTGTAACAGCTACATTGGATAGTCAAAAGCTATCTGAATTAACACGAAGCTGGAGTTTTCTTTTATTCTGATGCATTTTGATTTATTACTATTTTTCGTTTATGATAATCATATATTGCAATGGATTTTCTAGTCTTATTATCAATGCAACACTTTATACCGTTATATCTCATGGCATAACTCGAAGCTGTGCTTTCTTTATTTATTCCTCATTTCTGTAATGACTTTATACGCATCCTTCCTTTGTTGGCTGTTTATGCGCAAATATATATTTCTAGTACTTTGGTGTTTATACTATTCCTTGTAATCTCAAGTGGAACTTCTCTACAAGAGTTCTGTGAAACATAATTTTTCGAGTAATGACTTTATTTGTCCTTCACTATTTTCTCCCTTCTGACAATAATTCAGATGCTGTTACTTTGCTACGAGCTACCATAATTTTTTTAACGTAATAAGTCTGATAATTTATTCAATCTCATGATTTTTATTTCAGCTCTTTTCATCAAGAATTTCACTTAAAGATTATTTCCCAGCCTGTTTCGTAATAAAGATGGCGTCTATTTTACTTCTACCTATAGATAAGAAAAGTTGCTAACCATAAACTATCATGAAAAACTTTGCTTTATAATGAAATAAAATATAAAGAAAAAAAGATTTCTGAGATATTTGATTTCACAACCGCAGGTTGTCTGATCGACAAATTTCGGGGAGAAAGTGATCTATTGGGATTCATCTTTTCTTTCCTTCTATTCTCTTTGTTTTTATCATATACCAAGTTTTGGGAACAAGGTCCCTGGTAGTCCATTGCTGCCACCACCTTGGATTGAAAATTGCAATTGTACTTTCTAAAGGAATTCTTACCTTGGCTACTTAAAAAAAAAAAATATCAATTATTTCCCTATAGATAATGACCATACGAACAAAACCAGAATTATTAAAAGGCTCCATGAAATTTATATTTGTTACTAGATGAAGTAAAAAGAAAATTCGTAGTCCACATACATAACAATTATTTGTCGGGTAATATACATTATGCCTTTATCATTTTCTCTTTACTCCTACTTCTAAAATTTATTCGTTCCATGTAATGTAATACATGAAACAGGAATAAAAAAAAAAGTTAATTCAAAATACGTCAAGGAAATACAAGAAAATCTAAGAATAATGATATCATGAACAACAAGAACAATAACGAGAATCACAGCAATGACAACATAAATGAAAATACACCCAGGCACGCGATTCTTTGTTTCCTTATTTTCTTTGCTCAATAGGCTACGTTTCCCGCGGGAGCCCCTGTCCTTATAAGGTCCTGCTTTTCCAACTAGGGTTGTATACTATGTATTAGTAATAATAGTAAGAGAAGGAAGCAAAAAAAAAAATAAAAAAAAATAAAAAAGGAGAAGATAGAGAAGGACAGAAAGAAGCTTAAAAATCATAGGCTTTCTTACCGACTATTGTCCACCAAATTCCGGCCTTGGTGTCATTCATTCCAGATTATCCCTCGAACCTTCTTCAACGGATTACTTTTTTACGTTCCCGAGATAAACGATCACTCGGGAGGATATTTCCCCAAGAGCATTTTTTTGTCGGTCTTCAAGTGTGTGGGTGACTGGAAGTGGGAGGAAAGTCGTCTCTCGAAAGGAATGATAATGCGTTTCCCCGATTCAGAGGGAAAGGCTCTGGAATAAGAGCACTGGGTAAAGAGCAAAACCCGACGAGGAACACTAATAAGGGGAAGAAAATCATTACAAAACCGAAATAATCTAATTGTATGAGACATGAAATTTTGAGTTTTAAACAAATCGTCTAAAAAGATATACTTCACTAATCATGGATGAAACTGGCATTTTGCCCTATCAGATAAGCTATATGTAGTTCAGTGAAGTAATTCGTGGTAAAAGTATTATAAAAAAGTATTATTGCAACAAAAATGATAAGATTTAAAATCAGCCTCTCAACTAATTTTTATATGGATAACCACAAAAAATGTATAAAGAGATGAAAATTCCAAATATCATGTTCTAAACACGAATAGTTATAATTAGGGCCACAAAAAAGTACATTGTTTTGTGATGAATGGTTAAACCAGAAGAATGGGCGTTGACGAGCAATCATGTGATTATTTGCCCATAAGAAATTATTCTTGTAAATTTTTAAACCCTAATTTTTAGTAATTCGATCAACATTCATTGACATCTTACCAAGAGAAAATAACTATGTTTAATTGGTCACCAATGGGAAAAGAAAACATGATAGCTAAGAGCAATATCCTTGTTTTAATAAGCGTAAATTAATTCCATGACGTCATAGATTCACTGGGAGATTACAATGGTTAAGGCCGCCCCAAGATATCTCCGGATTCCCGTTGGGGATTCAAAAAGGATCATTCGGTAACCTTCGGGTCATTTCACTTGTCGATGTTGATTGCAAATGGAATGAATGTCTCGTTGCAATTAATTACGTGCAGGGAATGGTTTCATGACCATTGGTATTGCAGAGTCTGAAAGTTGCTGATTAACTGCGATACAAGATTGGTTTCATGGGATTCGTGTAGAATTAATTAACCTTATCTCTATATTCTACACTTTTTAAAAAATAGAAAACAGTATGTTGATATATAAGGACGAGAATTTATAAACTAAACACTTGCACTTAATATCCTGGTCAAAAGAAGAGTGATTATTGGATAAAAAGAAAAAATGTTAGAAAAGTTGATGATATCATTTTCTACTGCATTACTTCATATTACCATTGCCTCCCTATTGCTTTTGGGAATAGCGAGAAATACATGAATACATACCTACATGCCAGCAGCGTACATGTAACCAAGAATATATATATATATATATATATATATATATATATATATATATATAGTATATATATATATATATATATGTATATATATATATATATATATATATATATATATATATATATATATATATATATATATATATATATATATATATATATACATATATATATATATATATATGTGTGTGTATATATATATATATATATATATATAAACATATACATACATATATATATATATATATATACCTAAACACACACACACCCATATATATATATATATATATATATATATATATATATATATATATATGTATATATACAAACACAAACACAGGTAAAAGTTTTATGTACAAGTTATTCAGTCGGGTATTTGAGAATGACTGAACTAATTTTTATTATTAAGGAGTATTTTATCAATTATTTATTGCTGATTTTATATGCATACTGAATGATTATTTTTTGACAATGAACATATGAATCATCATGTGATGATACCAAGGTTTCATGTATATGTACAAAGTTTCTTGCATTTTGTTGAATACCAACTTGCTTGGAAATGCAATTTAACTTTCATTCTCGACTCAAGGGAACAACATTTCTCTTGTTCACGTTGTTAGTATTTTATTTTGACAATTGAAACATTTACCAATAGTCTCATTATTATTTATACAAATGTAACACTTCGACGGAACACTTCAAGGTTTTAGTTTAGCATGATTATGGACGGAGTGTGGCCAGAAAGCTTGTTATAATGCATAGAAAATTAAAGAAATAATTTCAAGATGTCTATCTCATATTATCTTGAGAATATTGAGTCCGGAATTAAAAAGTGCCAATAGGAAACCGGAAAGGAGCAAATTGAAATAAAGTAAATAGTCGTCTGTCGTTCAACAAAACCTGCCTGATATATATATATATATATATATATGTGTGTGTGTATATATATATATGTATATATATATTTATATATATATTATATATATATATATATATATATATATATATATATATATATAATTCTATCCTGTTTGTAATACTAGGCAGGCAGTTAATTCTAATAGCCAGGCCTTCTCCATCACGAGGCTCAATACTACGCAGTACTCTAGAAGTTTTATTCCAGCTGTGACCAAGTTGTGGAATGATCTTCCTAATCGGGTGGTTGAATCAGTAGAACTTCAAAAGTTCAAAGTTGGAGCAAATGCTTTTTTGTTGACCAGGTGGACATGAGTCTTTTTATAGTTTATTTATGACATATTTGTTTTTGTTGTTGTTAATAGTTTATATATGACATGTCTGTTTTGACGTTATTACTTATTTTAGAATGATTTATTGTTAATTTGTTCTCTGCAGTTATTTATTTCCTTATTTCCTTTCCTCACTGGGCTATTTTTCCCTGTTGGAGCCCCTGGGCTTATAGCATCTTGCTTTTCCAACTAGGGTTGTAGCTTGGATATAATAATAATAATAATAATAATAATAATAATAATAATATATATATATATATATATATATATATATATCCTTTTCTGAGTGGGGATACCTTAACGTGGTGGAAACGTTTATGCGTCGCCGTGATTAGCAAAGCTGTACTAACCAGGGCCACCCGTACTAAGTTGGTATGCTGTGAGCGATTAAACTAGAATCCCCTACTATCACCAATTTGCACTGGCCAACGTGATATTGAAAACTGGCCATGCCCCAGACATGATTTGAAGTCAAGAAATAAGTTATTTCATGTATATTCATAAAGAATGAGTTAGTAATTGTACCTCATTGATTATTTCATAAGTTTTGTTCTTTAATTAAGCGATAGACAAATGAATAGGGAGGATATGTAAGAAAAGAGATAAGTTTTATTGAGAGAGAGAGAGAGAGAGAGAGAGAGAGAGAGAGAGAGAGAGAGAGAGAGAATTGGCGGTAGCTTTGAGGAGATTCGATGAGGATTGCATTTATTTAGTTGTTCGGGAAGATGCGTATGAGTAATAGCCAACCCCCCCCCCCAAAAAAAAAAAAAAAAGCGTGGACTCTCGATCACAAGAGACCGATCAATTTGAAAGGCCACCTGACAATTGCCCAACGGCTGTACTATAAAGGAAACCACGAGCAAGCATAAGCTCTCTTCCTTTCCCAACTAGAAAGTGATAAGGTCACAATGAACCTTTGGTCTGACCCTCATCCCCCTTCGTAGTCAGGCTCATTCCTGCCTATACGACGACACTCCCATCTTCAAGTATGCGGTACCCTTTGCAGAGAATGAAAAACCAACTCCTTCACTTCCACTTCTGGCATGCAATGCCCATTGCTACCATGTAAGCTGATATTTTGGAGAGAACCCAGAAGTTGAAGCCAGAACTCTCTCCTACCAATGAAGTTGGAGGGAATGATCGCACTTTGGATTCTAATACTGGAAGGGAACAACCAGAAGTTGTGTCCAGTGGAAGTCCTGTTGTATTAGCCAGAGCCGCCTTCTGTCTGAAAAGGGGGCACACTGAAACTCGTCTAACCTTTAAGAATCTTTAGTATGAAAAGTCTACGGGTTTAACATACCAGTTATCATAAGATTATTTTGTAGCTTTTGTTAAGTGCATTATTTTAACTCTGTGAGAATTCACTCAGTAACTTACAAACCTGTACGGCGTATCCATACCCAGGTTTTGCTTGGGAGTTTAATGTAAACCATTTTATTGATACTAGCACTAACGAATTGATTTCTGATAACTATTCAACTAATTCATTCCATCGTGAAGCTTCAAATTTCTTAAAATTTATACTCGAAGCTGCACATTGATATGTGTGAGGCTTTTGTTCTGCAGTGGACTAAAAATGGCTGCATTTGTTGTTTTTATTTTTGTTTTAATAACAAATTGCATTTTTCTTATTTAATCTTAATCTATGTTTATTTTGATGAAATCATTGTAAATAAGGGACTGAAAAAAAAAATTACACAGAAAAGAGATGTAGAATGTAGCAAATCTAACTGAACCCATCAGTGACCAGATGAAAATCTTGATCTTTTGAATACACTTTGGTCAGTATCCAATTTATTCCTCTTTGAACATAACTGCAAAAAATATCCATCCAGAGTGTGTGATGTGGCTAAGGAGTGATTCTTGTAAGGGGGTTGGGGATCAAAATGTACACGTCTTTTTATTTTGTAAAATTAATATAATGTATGATATATACTGTATACCTGCAATTACTTACAATCTCTTGGACGGGAGTTCGATCTCCGCTCAAGTTCGATAGTTTATGGTAGTTCACTGCAATTTCACCATTTTTGTGTTCTATGGAAGGAGGTTTGGGGAGCCTATAGGTCTAATGCTGAGTCATCAGCATCCATTGCCTACCCCTCCTTGGTCCTAGCTTGATGGAGAGGTTTATGTAGCTAAGAACAATGCAAATTTCTTTTTTAGAATTATTATATGGTCCGAAGTGAAAACCAAAATTTCGCCCTTTATAATAGGTGGGTTATTTTTCTTCCCTAGAAGTGTTATTTATTCCCCTACCCATGATGGCCTACTGAGATCGCTCTAATACCTTTCTTATAAGCTTATCATAGATATCCAACGTCTTTTAGGATCTAGGTAAGTATTATATTATGAGATACCATTAATAAGTTAAAAAAAAGAAAAAAAGTCTGTCCTAGTGTGGAGGAAGGTTTTGTTGAAAATGTCATAGCGGAAGCATATTAAGAAAATAGGATTGTAGAATTCGAATATCCATCCCTTTCTTTGCTAAAAGAGAATGGAGGAATTCATTCTTTATTGAACCTGTCTGTGAAAATAGTTTGTTTTGTCACAAAGCTTACCGGCATCAAACGCCTAGTCCATCACGAAATGGTCGTGGGTGTTGCATCTATGAGATAAGGAGAGTGAAGAGGTAACGGAGACGGTAATTCTACTTTTCACTTTAGACGCATGCCGAAAGCACTAATTGAAAAGGAATGCTATTAATTGTATTAGTTGTTCAGTAGTTACTAGGAGACTAAGAGAAAATATAGTCAAGATTTTGTGGGTAACTTAGCTAAGATTAAAGTAGGTGAAAGTGTTTCGCCGTCTCCAGAAAATTGTCTCTCATCGGAAAAACCAAAAGGCTCACTCTAAAGGCGATTAATAGGCTTCCTTAAATCTTCCCCAATCCGGGCACAGCACTCTGGTTGGACGATGCATGGACTCTCATGATTGCCATTTAAATCCAAAAAGAAACAGTGCTCAAGGACACTTCCTTCTTATTCCTGCCAGTGCTAACGAAAAGTCTGTGACACTCATTGGATTGGGTCATGGATTGATGGAACTCTAGAACATAAGTAAAAGAGACCTATTACCTTATTTCGGGGTGTCTGATATGAAGAGAGAGTCCATGCGGCTCATCGATTTACTTCAGCAATGCTAACACATCGACTGACTTCTGGGCAGACCCTTTTCAAATTACTTACTCAAGAACTCATATTGCAAGTACTCAAGAAATGTGAGGACAAGGGTCACATCCTACATCGGGCGCCTGAGGCCATAGTCCAAGAACAATTTTATTAGATTTTTGGAGTGATTGGGTCAAAGATCTAGGGCATGGGTCAAGACCAAAAGATGTTCAGAAACGTTTTTTCTGCTATATCATGGTCATTATTTTTTTATTTGCATAAAACTAATGCCAAAAAATGCATAACTCCATTACATATCTTGTGATATACAACCTGATATAGGCAAAGCTGTACTGAGTGTTTGTTCTAGCTTCTATTCTATTTCCTATTTTACTTCCAACTGTGGAAATTCAATTCTTATAATTAAAACGTTTCCATTTAATTTAATGTTAAC
>NC_090760.1:41789574-41809574 GCF_036898095.1 Palaemon carinicauda | reverse complement strand
AGTTGCATAACATTCACAGACCTTGGGTACTATTTTTCAAGTGTAACGAACTTATGTGATATAATCTTGTGAGTTTTTTAGCTGTAGAATTTACGTAATTCTCCAGTTGTAATAATATATATGACATATGTGTGTTTTACCATTATATAGTGAAACCTAACAGCAAAAAAAAATAATGTTTTATGATAACAAAACAATGTGAGATTGTCACTCTCTTCCTCTTATAACAAGATTCCCTTGCTGTGCCCAACTTCCATCTTGTTTCTCTCCATTTCCCCTAATTCCTTACATGGTCTACTCTATGAAGAATAGCGGGAATAGAAATTCATATATTGAAATATTGATAATTATTTAGGGTATAATCGAAAGCAAACATAACAGATCAATACTTAACTTATATATAAATAGATGAAAAAGATATATTTATTTGCATAGTTACTCATTGGTTGTATCATAAGGTACACATCAGTAAAAGCAGTGATAATAATAATGGCTAGTTACTCTAAATAAAGAGACCAGAATACTACACCAAATTTTGTTTTACATCATTAAGAACGATTATATTAGATATGAAAGTGTCTAACAACTAATAAAATCAAAATCAATGAACAAAAAAAATATAATAAAAGAAAAATATTACTTGGGAAAACCAAACTTAAACTGTAAAGATAAAAAAAGAGAAACTATTGCAGAAATGAATGCACATCTATATACGTATAAATACACACACGCACACACACAGAGAGAGAGAGAGAGAGAGAGAGAGAGAGAGAGAGAGAGAGAGTTCCTTAAGGAAGTCAAACGGAAACCAAAGACACAGTGGGAGCTGGTGCTATTTTTGGTCTTCGTTTCAAATTGGAGTTCGTCTTTAACATGTGTAGTCTCAAAGGATCCGAACCTTATTTTCCTACCAAGAAGTTCTGGAAGTTGTAAATCAGAATGTGTGGGTGACGACTTGAATCTAAAACACCAAAGTCTCGTATGAATATATGACCAAGCTCAAGTGCTTACCACGGTACACACTAAAACCACACCCTTGACTCTCATCGATAGTCCTCAGATCCAGAACTAGTAGTTATACCTTCTACATCATAAGTTTCAATACTGTGCAGTACTCTAGAAGCTTTCTTCCACCTGTGACCAAATTGTGGAATGATCTTCCTAATCAGATAGTTAAATCGGTGAAACTTCAAAATTCAACCTTGCAATAAATGTTTTGAGTTGAACAAGTTTTTTGTAGTTTACATATAAAATATCTGTTTAATGCTTTTACTGTTATTTAGATATTTTAATTCAATTGTTCATTACTTATCTTGTAGTTGATTTATCTCCTTATTTTCTTTCCTCACTGAGCTATTTTTCCCTGTTGGAGCCCTTTGGCTTATAGCATCCTGCTTTTCCAGCTAGGGTTATGGCTTAGCTAATAATAATAATAATAATAATAATAATAATAATAATAATAATAATAATAATAATCATTAGACGTCAAGCTTAAACCTCACAACAAATCATCGATTAACATGTTTGTTCAAGACAAGGAAATTTAGAGAATACTCCGACGTAAACTTGAGTGACTACACCTAAAATATAAAAATAACAATATCCGTAAGGTTTCTGCTGACTGCTTTTGATCGCAAGAGGATATGAGGATAGCAACTCAATGCTAATGGTTACTGTGAATTGAAAGACCAACAATTTCGACAATCGAGCGATCGATGACTTTTCACTACTCGTGACAATTGGTTCCCTTTATGGGGATTAACCTGTTATATATAGTAACATCCATATAAAAAGAATAATTTATTAATGCCTATATATATATGTTTATGTATATATATATATATATATATATATAAATGCATATCTATATCTATATATAGATAGATACAGTATATATATATATATATATATATAAAAGCATATTTATATCTATCTATATATATATATATATATATATATTTATATATATATATATATATATATATATTTATATATATATATATATATATATATATATTTACATATATTATTAATAGTTTGGACATTCTCTTCGTACTCCCCAAGAGAGATTAATTCACTAAACTTCAACTGGGCTCCACAAGGTACTAGAAGAGTTGGAAGACAAAGGCCTACATGTAGGAGGACTATGAATGCTGAAGTAGGAAATGATGAATGGAGAAGTAATGATTTGAAAGCTGAAGTTACAAACGACTGGCGAAATTCAACCGAGGCCCTTTGTCTCAATATGCATAGGAGGACGGATGCTGATGATATATATATATATATATATATATGCATATATATATATATGCATATATATATGTATATATATATATATATATAATATAAATATATATATATATATATATATATACATATATATATATATATATATATATTTATATATATATATATATATATATATATAGATATATATATATATGTAATATATTAGATATTACTTGTTTAAAACACATGACCTACAGGTCATTGTGGAAGTAAGAGAAGTGTGAGAACTGCCATAGTCATAATCTAAGCAGGATGCGATTGCCAAACCTCAGCAATGTAACATTTTTCATGAAGAGTAAACACAACCAAGCCCCGTGAGAAAGAACTTGTCTGTGAGAACGGAACAAGTATCTTCCGGTATAAATGTTGTGTTTACTATAAATCCATAAATGCTGAGATACCGGTGTAAACTTTAGTATGAAATTGGATATTTGTATCAGTTCACTTTACGATGTCATACGGAATGGTCATCCGACCAAACCAGCTATACTCCTGTGATGGAGATGTTAACACTGTTCTTAAAGAATACACCATTTTAAAGTTAACTTACTTAGACTTTACTTGAAGATGTAACATACCAACTCTAATATATAACACATTTAAGATGACATTTGAAGAGAACCCAAATGTGTGTTAACAACAGTAGCACACCAATAAATGGTGGCAGCGGTAAAACTCTAAGAACCAGAGAAAGATCTTCAAGAACCAGCGAAAAAAACTCTAAAAACCAAAGAAAGATCTTCAAGAAATCAACAGTAATGAATCTACAATTTTGACTAAGTATCATAGTCCACCGAAGAAATGAAACATTTAATACCAACAAATGAATGTTATACAAACTAAGAAAACCAAGGACTGATATTCAACGTTTACAAAACATTGAAGAAACATATCCAGGAAGCACTACATTCAACGGAAATCAGACCGAAAACATTTACCCAAACATACATAGGAAGGAACAACCCAGTGCGAGAGAGGGAGGAAATGACGACATCACACTAAGTACAATTTCTTATTCATTTCAGTTCTGAGCAGTGAGGTGTAGTTACCGCGAGTCGATAGTCCATTATTACTGGGGTGAGTTGTTTTGCTAATCTTCAATTTCCTTTCATTAAAGGAAACTGTGTTCAACTTCGAATTCTCGTCTAGAATTTTTTTTTTCCTCTGTGTGCTAATTCCGTTTTCTTTCAGAAGTTCTCGGGAAATATGTTTTTATTAGTATCATTGTTTTGGGGGATTTTGCTATGATCTTTATCATTTAGTGCTTATGTGTTTACGCAGTGGATGTCTGTATTCATATAGATATCTTGATAGGATTGCAAGGGGTCGTAGAGATAGAAAAAGAAATACCGTTAACATGACGCCCCCTGTGAGCCCCATCCCTGGACCGAGTAACCCAACCACAGGACATGGTAACCCCCTTCCTATTGTGACACTAGTAAATGCTCGCTCTGCAATCCTTCCTTTTCAGGGTCGGGTTAATGGGTTCTTGCGTCAGAATGTGGAGTTATGGATTTCATCCGTCGATGCCCATTTAAATGCTAAACAAGTCATAGACCCGTTTGTACAATTACAAGAAGCTAAAAGTTTTATAGACTTTTCTAAAGGAGATGCGAGTGCGTATTTAAGGAGTGTTTCATTTCAAGAAGCAGTTACCCGGGATAATTTCAAAGTTAGGCTACGTGCGGGCTAAGGGGGTGAAGAAGCCTTGGATGTAGTTTTAACATTAAGAAATACACTTAATCAAGCCAATATGACTCGGCTTAATGTTATTGAGGGAGCAGCTCTCATAGCCGATAGGCTTAATGAATATCAAGATATTTTAGGTAATTCCACTTGGGTTACTAGAGATAACATCTCCGTGAAAAATTTCTTACGTTTAATGTATTTAACTTGCATGACACTTATGTTACCTGAAGCTTTAGTGCGGTGTTTTGATAAAAAGTTAACGCCAGCAAGTACGGAATTGGATGTATATAAACAGATAAAGAAACATATGTCTAAGTGTCCTGATCTTGATCCCGTGTTAACCCAAGTTTTGCAAAAAATTAAACAAAGCCACAACAAGTAAATGTAGTTAATAATAGTCAAGTTGCAGGAATGACGTGTTATAATTGCAAACGTCAAGGTCACTTGATTGCGGACTGCAGAACGAGATTCTGTTCGATACATAATAGTTCGAATCATTCATATAGTCAGTGCTACTCGCGTGAGACACAACAGAATCCTAGAAATACACAGTCAATTCCACAGTCAGTTCCATATGGAAATAAAAATAAAAATCCTTATTTCAATAAGAAGAAACAGCCAAACGTCAATGTAATTCAGAATCCAACACCAACTAACAGTTCTTCGAATAACGCTGATCCTGGGTCGTCAAACCAGACCTCGGAAGGTCAGACTAATTTTCAGAATGTGCAGAGCAAAGCAAATACCACATAATTAACTACAGTGAGGAAGAGAGTGATGTTGGATCAAGGTCATTCATGTCAACATCAGTAGTATTGAATAATCAATTTAATGTTTTATCAGATCATTGTGAGGCAATAGATTTTCCTATGAAACACACATCCGAATTAAGTAAATCAGTGCATGCTCCCGTAGATTTTCAACGAATTCATACAATAATAAGCCAAAATGAGTTACTACCAACATTATATGCTGTAAATTTAGAACACAGATCATTTACATTATTTTTTGACTCTGGTAGTCCACGTAATATCATGGATTTGAGGACATATCATTTGATGTTTTCGAACTTCCCAATAGAAAAATCCGGAGTAAGACTCTTGGGTATAGGAAATAATGAATTAAATGTAATAGGCGTAACTCATGTTCAGTTCAAGGTCGGTAAGCATACATTTGCCGATACATTTGTTGTTGTACAAAACATTGATATGTATCCAGCTGTAATTATAGGATACCTATCTATGGGCAATCAAAACATTATCTTAGCCCCTGCCAAGCACGGCGTGTATATCAAAGGAAAATTCTATAAGTCTTCTATACCTTAAAATAAGTTTTGGATAAAAAGGAGACGACAAATAAAACAGTGACGTACGTTGAAGAACCAATAACTTGTCTCACTAATAAAGAAATAATATACGCGACCCAACAGAATTCTCGTTCAGCCGTAATATCCTCTTGCACGCAATCTATCGAGCCAAACGTGCCTTCGAATTTAATAGTGCAAGTAAAGAAAACATTACCGCGATCGGAAATATTAATCCTTCCCGACACTTTGAAAACTAACGGATTGTCTGTCACACAAGCTATCTATACAGTAGGCTCACATCAACAATGTAATATTGAAGTCTGTAATCATTTAAATACCACTTTATTAATTCACAAAAATCAACATATCTTGGATGTAGAAGTTTATAAACATCGTATTCTTACCATTGCTGAAATTAATCACGCTCAGTCAGTTGCGGATGAATCCCTTTTGCAATCTATTAAAAATAAAATCAATAAAGACATTCAAGACGAAGAAATTCAGCAGAAATTTCTTTGGACTTTTAACTGAATATCATGATGTTTTTTCCACTACGGATGGATCCTTGGGAAAAACAGATGAGATCGAGCATCAAAAAAGGTTAAAGGACAAGCAGAAAATTATCTATGTACCCTCGTACAGGCTCCCTATGAAATTCCAGAATGAAATAAATGATGAAGTAGGTAAAATGCTAGAAGAAGGAGTCATTAGGAAATCGAACAGCCCTTATAATTTTCCATTAATAGTTGTACCGAAAAAAGATCGAACATGGTGTATCTGCGTAGACTTCCGTCGCCTAAACGAGGAGACAATCCCTGATCGCTTCCCAGTGCCATGTACTGACGATATTTTATCTTTGTTAGGTCAGAATAAATATTTTACCAGTTTTGACTTACTTAAAGCCTTTCACCAGAATTCATTAGAAGAAGATAATATATCATATACAGCCTTCAGCACAGCCAGGGGACATTATGAATTTTTACGGATGACTTTTGATTTACGTTGTGCTCCCATAACATTTACAAGAATGAGTAACATAGTGTTTGGAGACTTGCTAGGGGATATATTGCATGCCTATATGGAGAACCTTGTAATCTTTTCCAACACCTTAGAAGAACATCTATGTAAATTAGAACTAGTACTAAAGAGACTAAGACAACATAACTTAAGGGTAAAGATTAGTAAGTGTGAATTTTTCAAAACAGAATTAGTCTATTTGGGTTTTATGGTGTCAAGCCAAGGTCTTAAAGTAGTCCATGATAAGATGTCGGCTATCCGTAACTTTCCGATACCTACTAATGCCAAGGGAATACAGCAATTTCTGGGTTGCAGTGGATATTACAGGCGTTTTATACGCAATTATTCAATAATAGCCGCTCCCTTAACTGATCTTACGAAGAAGGGCGTAGATTTAATATGGCCTGAGCAGCATCAACAGGTGTTTAATACCTTGAAGGATGAACTGTGTAGTTCTCCTATCTTAAAATTTCCTGACTTTGGTTAGGAATTCTTCATTGCAACAGATGCCTCAGACTTAGGAGTAGGTGGGGTATTGCTTCAGTAATATGAAAAACAATTTTTCCCGATAGCTTTTTATTCTCGAAAACTGAGAACTTCCGAAAGTATGTATGCAGTAATAAACAAGGAAGGGCTAGCTATTATTAATTCACTAGTGCATTTTAAGTTCATAATATACGGTTATCCCATTAAGGTTCTTACTGATCATAAACCACTAACTGACTTCTTTAAAGGCTTCAGCCACAGCCCCAAACGAACTCGGTGGCGTTTGATCATTCAAGACTTTGGCGCGAGAATCGGGTATTTACCTGGGAAAGCAAATATCATTGCTGATGCATTATCACGCAACCCTGTGTCATCTTGTACAGAGCCTTTAGCTGAATTAATAGATATATCAACATCCATACCTATTGTTAAAACGATATCTGAACAAGAAGATTTGGGCTGGAGTGTTGAATTATTACAGACTGAGCAAAGAAAAGATCAGAAATTAGAAAAAAATTATAAATGCTTTGAAAGGCAATCATAAGGAAAAGGGATATATAAAGTATAAGCAGCAGAATTATATAATCAAAGTCAATATTCTGTGTAGGACCGTGACAAGGAAAACCCGCAATACACCACATGTAACTAACGACCAGGTAGGGGTACCAATCTCACTTATTTCCACTGTCCTGAATTATTTGCATGCAAATCCATTGCATGGACACCCGGGGTTCTCGTTAATGTCACAGAAAGCCAAATCATTGTTTTATTGGCATACGATGCTTACAGATATAAAAAAACACATAGCTAATTGTCGCACATGTCAGGAAAACAAAGGGTATACGAAAACACCTGTCAGCCTAGGTTCTTATCCCGTGCCCAATCAACCATTTGAAAGGATACATTTAGATTTATTAACACGATTTTACGAGTCAGACAGAGGAAATAAGCACCTCTTAGTAATTGTAGATGCTTTAACTCGATATACAGAATTAATAGCGCTTAAAACTAAAACTGCGATTGAATGCGCTCGGAAGTTTTACGAGTGTTACATTTGTAAACATGGAATTCCACACATGATAATTTCAGACTCGGGTGGAGAATTTAATAATCACTTTCTTACCTCATTGTGTGAATTCCTTAGCATAAAGAAAATAAATACCATGATATATCACCCAGAGTCGAATGGGCTAGTGGAAAGAGCAAATAGGAAGGTTTTAAATATATTAAGAGTAACACTAGGGGGATCAGACCCCAACTGGGATATTGCAATACCTGCGGTACTGAGTACTCCGAATCATTCATATCATATATAAATTAAAATGTCACCGCACGAAGCATTATATGGTTCCCCAGTTAGAACGCCTTTCCATGTATTAACGCCTACAACTAATCTATCAAATCCTTTAAAAGAATGTATAAATGCAAGCAAAAGTCGTTTTGATTCCCTTCGAAAGAATTTAGAAGAATCATAAATCGTAATGAAGAGGAATCATGATAAAATAGCGAAGCCAACTAAAACATATACTGTGGGTGATAATGTATACATACAGGTAAATGTATGTAAAGGACTCAATTATAAAGTAACACCTAAGTTTGAAGGCCCATTTAAAATTTTGGAAACATTAACGGCCAATAGGTTTAGAGTTCAAAACGTATCCCAACCCACTGATGAGAGAATCGTACCATTGGCTCACATAAGAATTTAAAATAAGAGGGAAAGAAGTGAGGGAAAGATTCTTATTTTTTTTTATTTTTCGTAAACATTATATGTTGAAAGTTTTTCTTCTTAATACAGGAGTAATTACATATATTTTTCTCGTTACAGGTTTCCAAGATGAAGTTTTTATTATCCGGAGTGATATTGTTCACTCAGAAATTTTTCTTGTGTGGGATGAGCTCTAAAACTAAAAGTATAGATTTTAAATATGGAACTATAGTTGAAAGACAAGAAGACGTTTTTATTACATCAAGTAATGTAGTTGTTGAAGTGCGTATGCAAGCAATTTTTCTCCCAGAGAATGACGTCACTGGCTTAAAGAGCGCCATTTCAAGGTTTGCTGTTTCATTAAATGAAATGCATAGAAGAAATTTTCCTTTTAATACAGAGAGTTCGCTTGCATCGACACTAAAAGTTGCAAAGATGCTATCTGACGACTTGCAAAATAAGACTTACGAGGCAGAATCTTTGGCTCGTGACCTTTTGATGTGGACTGTAGGTCACGATAATCTTGAGAAACGTAACCCGTTTATTTTTTGCTGGTTCTATTGCAAGTTTAGGCTTAGGAATTTCCAATCGTCCTAAGATTAGTAATCAAAATAAGAGAATGAGTTCTTGACTCATAAAGATGAATTGATTATGTCAGAACAAAGGAATCAGTTAGCTTCAATCAATAAAATTATGAGTTTGGTAAATGAACATTCTAGTAATATCAGTCAGATTATGGAAGTACAGGATTTGTTGGCAGCGTTAATGTATTATGATTCAAAAATAAATCACATACATAATAGAATTGCACATTTCATTCAAAAATCAAAAGATTATGTGGAAGCTATCACGTTAGCGACTAAAGGTGTACTGTCACCCCATTTGTTGCCAATATGAGACTTAACGTTAATTGTGGAGAACGGACGAGAGAAATTAGGTTATATTCCTTTGTTAGAAGCACGTAGGTTAGAATTTTATTACAGCCTAATTACAGTAAGCGTTGAAAATCACAGGATTATGATTAAAATTCCCTTTGATTCTTCCGATGCCTGGCAATCTTACAGGATATCGCCATTTCCGACTTTCATGACGAATCACTCAAATCCAGTAATAACCAGTTTGACAGGACACGTATTGATTTCCCCAGAGAAGGAAACATATACAGTCATTAAAGACTTAAATCAATTAACTCACTGTTCAGACGCAATGGATAAAAAAATTTGTACAGCTGACTCATTTGAATTCCATAAAAACTTAATGGATTCATACGAGTTAGGTATAGTGCTAGACGGTGCTCTCTCCCATACAAATGAAAATTGCCTGGATAAGCTTTATCCCTTTGACAGTAATAAGTTCAATTGCAGACTGAACAACGGCTCGTGGATACAATACGACAAGGCCGGCTTCAATGTATCATGCCCGGACGGATCCACGTCCTATTCCTAAATCTTAGTTGCAGCAGATGGTTGTATCGAGACGTCCCCGAATTACATGGTGTATGGAATCAAGACTATCATCAGAGAACGAGCCTACTCCGCGTGGTCAAAAACAATTCCATCTTTACCTCTCCCATACAATGCACATGTGGCTAAGCGGTTGATGAAATTGACCGAGATGGACCACCCGACACCGACTTATGAAGAACGTCGATTCTACATATTACTAGCAGGAATTAGTGTTACGGTGATGATATTTATCGCCGTTAACATCCTTGTTTGGCGTAGGTTAAAGAGAAATAGTTTTGCGATCAAACAGAACGTTTTGCCATGTCCAGATAAAACTCCTTATTTGATTCAATTTAAAGCCGTTTGAAACTGGCCCCTTCATTCGTTCATAGTTGTAATATTGTCTTGGAAAAGTGTTGAACACGAAAAAAAGTTAGTACGCTAGTAATATATAATAGAAGAGACTATAGAACATTTGCATTTTAAAAAACATTTTAAAAAAACATTTTAAAAAACATTTAAAAAAACATTTAAAAAATAAATAATTTTTTCGGCACCTAATAAAATATAAAAGCCTGAATGTTAAAAGACAGAATCTATGGGCATCTAATAAAATATATAAGCCCTATATATATATATATATATATATGTGTGTGTGTGTGTACGAAACCGTGGTACGTGTACGTACCAGGAATTCGTGTTTGTGCACTAAAATTGTATCTTTAACAAGGTAACAAACATTTTTATCAGTTACCATATTATAATAATCTGTTTTTGACAAAGGTAACAACTGTTCTTTAACAAAGTTACCGAATCATATGTATATCAGTATTTTTTTTTTTGGTACAATATAATCGTTTGCTAACAATGTACCAAATATGTGATCTGTATTTATCATGCATTTTTTCTTTGTTTTGGCAATATTTGTTAAGTATGCATTATTAATTATTTAATGTACCTATTTGAACATTCGTCCTCATTTGCTTATGGCTAAAGTTAAAAAAAAAATATATTATATATATCCAGTCACTCTCCTAGTAAACATATTTTGACATGTTTAAAAATTCAAGTAGTTGACCGAGATAATGTAATATATTAGATATTACTTGTTTAAAACACATGACCTACAGGTCATTGTGGAAGTAAGAGAAGTGTGAGAACTGCCATAGTCATATTCTAAGCAGGATGCGATTGCCAAACCTCAGCAATGTAACATTTTTCATGAAGAGTACCAAGCCCCGTGAGAAATAATTTGTCTGTGAGAACGGAACAAGTATCTTCCGGTATAAAAGTTGTGTTTACTATAAATCCATAAATGCTGAGATACCTGTGTAAACTTTAGTATGAAATTGGATATTTGTGTCAGTTCACTTTACGATGTCATACGGAATGGTCATCCGACCAAACCAGCTATACTCCTGTGATGGAGATGTTAACACTGTTCTTAAAGAATAAACTATTTTAAAGTTAACTTACTTAGACTTTACTTGAAGATGTAACATACCAACTCTAATATATAACACATCTAAGATGACATTTGAAGAGAACCCAAATGTGTGTTAACAACAGTAGCACACCAATATATATATATAATATATATATATATATATATATATATGTGTGTGTGTGTGTGTGTGTGTATATATATATATATATATATATGCATGTGTTTGTATATATAATCCTTTAACCTTATAATATCGAATTCGATCTGCCTTGGGATCAAAGACCCAAGGGAGAACTAACTTCATGATATAGGCTTTTGGTTGGTCACGGCGTCGACTGTAACCGCAGTTTCGACATGGATTGGGTTCGAATCCTTGTTTGACTAGAAGCTATTATCATAAAAATAGTTTCCTCTTTGGTCTCTGATCCAAAGGCAGAGCAAGATCGGTATTAAAAATTATTTATGGCTTATATGAATACATGAAAATCACAAGTAAATGTAATATATTATACATATATCATCATCAAATACGTGGTGTTCGATGTCGAACGGCCGTGGCCCTCTGCACAAAACATTTCCATTCATTCCGGTCTTGAACCTTCCTTTCCAACTCCACCACCATTAGCCCGCACATCTCCTTGATATTGTCACTCAATCTAGTTTTAGGCCTTCCTCTCGTTCTTGTATCATAGACTGATTCAATTAGTAGCGTTCTTTCCAGAGTTTCCGAACCTGGTGTCCAATGAAAGTTAGTTTTCTTTCATCCAAAATGTCAGGTAATCTTTTTTCGATATTGATCATTTGTAGAACTTCCACGTTAGTCTTTTTCTCAATCCAGCTTATCCTAAGGACTCTTCTGTAACACCATAGTTCAAAATTTTCTAATCTTTTCCGATCTGTAGCTTTTAAAACCCAACATTCTGAGCCGTATGATGCGATGGGGAAAACAACTGATTTGAGAAGCCATGTTTTTGTGTTTAGAGTGATATGTCTGTCTTTCCACACATTGCTTAGTGCGATGGTTGCATTCTTTGTAATACCAATTCTTCTTTTGATCTCTTGGGAGTCGTCTCCATTATTGGTGAAAGTTGCTCCTAGGTAAGTAAATTCAGTGACAATATCTAGGGCAACTCCGTCTAGTAGAATTTCTTGATCAGACGGGGCTTTTTGACACTTCATGACCTTTGTTTTCTTAGCATTTAGGTACAGTCCCACTTTTTCACTCTCAGCTTTTACTTTTGATACTAATGTTTGGGGGTCCTCCATACTTACAGCGATTAAAACCATATCGTCGGCCTATCTGAGGTTTGTGATCTTTTGTCCTCCATATATATATATATATATATATGTATGTATATATGTATATATATTCAATTATTTATATATATATATATATATATATGTGTGTGTGTGTGTCTATATACTCTTATACATATATATGAATGTATATTTCTTTTTACACTCTTACGTGTAAAATGCCATAAAAATGGCTGAGGTCATCGTTCTGCAGTGGCAGTGGATAGGTAACGGCTGTTGATGATTATAGTGGTGATATATATATATATATATATATATGTTTGTGTGTGTGTGTGTTTGTGTGTATATATATATATATATATATACATCTAGATATGTATATATATATATATATATATATGTAAACAGACACGAATCGCGTCCTTTATTTCCGTTATTGAACTAGCCAATTATAAAATTTGGGGTAGTTTAGTTGCCAAACTAGGTACTGGACGAATTCTTTAACAAGTGAAAATCTGGGAAAAGAATTGTTGTTTTACACTTGATCTTGAGGACTGGAGCTTGGCGTTTCTCTTTTCGAGATCGCCATTAATAATTTAGAATAAGACTGCGCCCTCCAACTAAATAACTTGGAGTAAGTAACTGTATAAATTGATTCATTCCATTTGTAATTTACTAGTCAATTCAAATTTGTTATTTCTGTTTTGATTGGTTTTGTTGTAATATACTTATTATTGGTTTTTGTAAGTCGTAATACAAGTGTAATCTAATTTTAATTTAGGTCTGTTGACATTTTTTTTCTGTAAAAGTAGGATAAAAATGTTATTGTAATTATTTCATTTGCAGAATGAAATGTCTGTAACGACTTCAACGTCGTGACATTATATGCCTCGTTCGTATGGTTGGTTGAGGTGTCAATGGTCTTATTCTGATTAGGCAGGTGCAAGCCCCTGCAGTTGCGCTACATTTCATTTCCAAGTGCTCTGCGGAATCGAGGAAACTTTAAAGTAAGTTCGCTCCAATTTGTGCCTTGTGGTATGTAAATTGTCCTCAAGGTCAACTCGTTCATAAATTACTTAATTGTCAACAACAGCAAACAAAAGTGTCAACGAGTTTAGTCAGCGAAAGCTGATTGTTTGAATGCCTAAGTAGTTGGTTCCGTCAATGACTCCTCGTCTAGAAAAGTGGCTATTATCAGTTATCGACCCAAAGTGGGTGTTTTGAAGCAATACTTCTTGTGTTCCATTTCTCATAATTGGGTCGTTGAATTCATTGTTTGAGTTTTGTACTGCTGTTTACTGTTCAATCTCGTAAACATGCCTTACAGGAAAGTGAAATCTTTGACTCAGAAGAAATTTGACATTGCCTTTGAGACCTGGACTATTGAAAGTTTGGACGCCGAGACCATGTTAGCAGATGCAGAGAACACCACTGTTGATGATATAAGGTTATCATTGAACTCTCTTCGTGAATCATATAGTGATTTGAAAAGAGTGTCCGCAGGCAATCTGACTTGTAACAAAACTTTGAAAACATTGCGTGATGCGAGTGTTACCTTCCACAAGCTGAGGACACAGATAAATGAACAAATGGAAAAGCTATCGGTGAAAGAGGACATTCCTAAGCTTGCTAATGAGGTCAGCAAATGTAATTCGTCATTTGTCCAATTGAAGAAACTTTCTTGTCCGACGTGGGATGGTGAAGTTCGATCGTATAAAAGATTCAAGAAAAATTTCGAGCTATTAGTTCAGAGCCAGATGTCTGGGGAAATGGCACTTTTGAGACTGAGAGAAGCATTGCGAGAAAATTCGAGAGAAGGCCTCATTGTTCAGTCGAAATCGAGCATGGATGAAGCATGGTCAGCATTAGATTGCATTTACGGAGGGGGAAACATCATCCGTGACGCAGTCCTCAAGGACGTCCATGGCATTAGGCGTGTCAGAAGCGAGTCTGATGCAGATGGTCTTCGTCGATTGGTAACGGAACTTACTGTCGCTAAAGAGGACCTGAGATCGGTAAACCGAACATCTGCATTAGGTGAGTTGGCATTTTCTATCGTAATGGAAAAAATTCCAGTAGAACTGCGCAGGAGAATCGACAGAAAAATTCCGGCAGACGACCTTGATGCTAAAGCCTCCTTCGATCTACTCTTAGAAATGGCCGACACGGCAACCTCAATCGAAGAAACAGCTAAATTGCGAGCAGGAGCTCATTCTAGCTACATTTTCAGAGAAGAGCCGACGATGGTCGTTAAGAATTATCAGGTTAGCAGTAAGGACAGAAACACTGATAACAGTGGTTCAAAAGGTGCCAAGCCTGGCAAGAATGGAACGCCCAAAAAGGGTAACGGTTGGAAGGAATCAAAAACAGGGAAGCCAAAAAATTCCCCATCTACCGTTCAATCGTGTATTTTTCATTCTATGGCTGATCACCAAACGTCTGAATGCAGAGTGTTCCTAGGTCTTTCGTCCATAAAAAAGAAAGAAACCTTGAAGGAACATAACCGGTGTGAAAAGTGCTTTGGTTCTCACCCTTCAAATCAGTGCAGAAATAAGCACGTTTGTCAGGAGGTTAATTGCAAGACGCCAGACAATCATCATACTCTATTGCATGCTGTTTGCCTAGCTGCGTCAAGCATGGTTTATGGTCCTGTTGATTGCGAGAAACTCCGACATCATCTAGGCCAGAACACAATGAGACCTAGTCATACAGCATTCATGAAAAAGAAGGGCAATCTTTTCAAGGTTTCAGTTCTTTATGATTTGGGAGCCACTGTCTCACAGATTCTGAACTCGGTGGCAAGGGAAGCTTGTATCAAACCTATATCCAGAATCAAGAACTTGATGATGAGGACTGCTGGGGAGAGCCAGCCACAAGATTGGGGACCGGCTGATCTGTACAGCATCCCACTCTACGATGCAGAAGGTAACTTCGTGACTGCAGTTGATTGCATAGGTGTCGATTACATCGGTGAACTTGATGGAGGCAGTTATCATGCTGCTACTAACATGTTCAGAGATGATGTCAATCGATCAGAACTTTTAGAGCCTGTTCACGGTGACATCGAGTTGCTCATCGGAGACAATCATGCCAGCATAATTCCGCGAACGGTGAAGACAAGAGAAAACCTTGTTTTAGCTGAGACTAACTTCGGGTTCATTCTACATGGTTCTCACGAGACATTTTTTGCTGCCAATACTCATGAACCAAATGTGATGCTGTCAGAGCTTCTCAACAGAAATATTTCTGCTGTTCTCCTGCAGTCAACGTCATCAGTTGCAGTAAGTCATGCTGAACGGCCGAAAGGGGAAGTTTCCACAGATGAAGCCCGGAGCAATGGCTCCGTGCAGCAGGTTGCAGAAAATGGTGGACATTCGGTTCTTTCAATAATGACTAGTGCTGAGACTGTGTTCTATTGTATGTGTGAAGTAGAGGATGGTCCGGTTTGTCATCGGTGCGACGCGGTCGGCATAAACTCAGAAGAGGAGCGAAGAGTACAGACATACAAGAGTTGTCTCACCTACGACCCTGAACAGAAGATATTCGTTTGCAGGTTACCATGGAGGGAGAGCTTCCGTACCTTATCGGACAATCGACCTATTGCCCTCAAACGACTAAATTCATTAACACGTACCATGTCCAGAAACGAAGCTTTAAAGAACTGGTATGTAGACGAATTTGAAAAGTTGATCAACAACGGCTATATGACAGAGGTTACAGCTGAGGAGGATGCGCAGTGGAAATCTAATGGTGGCAAAGTCTACTACATCTGTCATTTCGCACACTTTAATGAGCATAGTTCCTCAACCCCACTCAGAATCATATTTGATGCAAGTGTTCCATTTAAAGGCAAGGCTATCAACTCCTTCTGGGAACCACCACCAAATTTGATTCCACCAATTCCAACCCTGCTGTTAAGGTTCCAGGAAAGAAAAATACCAGTTGCAATGGACATAAGTAAAGCATACTTCACTGTTCGCCTTGAGACAGAAGAATCTCATCTGCACCGCCTTTTGTGGAATCAACTGGACAAGGAAAAAGAAGTCAAGACGCTGCGATTACTACGAAACTCCTGGGGAACTACTCCGGCAGGTGGTATATGCAGTGTAGCAATGCTCATCATAGCTGAGAAATTCAAGGACAAGTACCCACAGGTATATGAATTCGTAAAATCGAACTTGTATGTTGATGATGGTACAACAAGTGTTGATGATGTTTCCACGGCATTACAACTTGCTAAGGAACTCAACATTGTCCGCAGTGAGGCATCCTTCATCATAAAGCATTTCATGATCGGTGGAAGTGAAAGTGATATTGATGCCCACATAAAGAAGTGCCCGGATGTACCTGACAATGTGCAACGAACACCAGAGCAGGAAAGAATCCGGGGTATAATATATCATTCTGCCAACGATGAAATTTCCATTTCAGGTAGAATTAACTTCTCAAAGAAAAGGAGAGGCATTAGATCAGAAGAAGATATCAGTTTAGAAAACTTTGATGATGCCTTCCCTGACACTTTCAGTCGAAGAAATTATCTACAGATCATAGCAACCATCTATGATCCGACGGGACTTGCAACTCCGGTTACCATCGGCCTGAAGCATGAACTGGGTCAAATATTCCGCCTCAAACAGGAATGGGACGATCCGATCCTAGATGGTAATGATGACCTACCTACAACCCGCAGTCGGTGTAAAGAAGTGATTCGTTCGATCTACGGTCTAAAAGAAGTCAGGTTTGTTCGCTGTCTTACACAGGAAACTGCAGTTGACAAACCCACTCTAGTAATTTTTTGTGATAGTTCTCAGACTGCCTATAGATGTGTCGCATACTACAACTGGAAGTTGGAAAATGGCGAGCGAGCACCTGTTCTTGCCATGTCAAAGGCAAAACCTTGGCCACAAATTCCGACGTTAACGATCCCCCGTGGTGAGTTACTTGGATGTCTGCTGGGTGCCAGAATGCAACAGACTATCGTCAAAAAATCAAGCTTCATTTTTGAAAGGGTAATGTTGCTAACTGACAGCACCATAGTTCTGGGACAACTGCGTCATGAGCCTTACAAGTACAACATGTGGACAGCCAGCCGTATCAGTGAAATACAAACTCTGACTGATATTCGCGATTGGTACCATGTGGACTCTGGAAACAACATTGCCGATGATGCGTCACATGGTCTTAACCCATCTGAAATGGGAAAGGATTCCAGATGGCAAAAAGGTCCAGACTTCATGAAGAAGGACATCAACGAATGGCCAATCAAACATGCAAATGAAGTTCTTGCAAAGAAAGAAGATCTGGACATAAGAATAAAAGATCCACGGATGACCATTGGAAGATACAGGTCACTATGTGTCCAGATTGATGGTGGAACAAATGAAGATTATTCAGTTATTCTTGATATCCTAAAAACATTTAACATAACGGTCGACAAAAATGACAGCCTGATGAAGATTAAACGTCGCATCTCTAGAATCATAAGATTTATGGAAAACGCTTCGCAATTTTTCAGAGATCGACTGAAGAGAGCAGTCAAGACTACTCCAGTTGCCATCAGTAGTATGATGAAAGCAGAACGTCCGAGATGGTTTGCTGAAAATTATATATTTGTGCCTACCAAGCGTGAGTTACTAATATCAAACTTGTTTCTTACTCAACAGGCTCAGCAGTCGCTACCGTCAGATGTGGAGCATAAGCTAAAGTCACTGAACCCGATACTGGACGCCGACGGTGTGTGGAGAGCACTAGGTCGTACTGGTGCTGCTCTATCAAACCCGCCTGCGATTATACCATGCTCTGAACCCTTTGCAGAGATCTTGGTGCGTAAATGTCACCAACCGCAGCACTCTGGAGCGGATACTACTCTTGCCCTAGTACGTGAGCAGTTCTGGATCCTCAACGGTAAACGGTTCGTCAGTAAAGTTGTGTCGCAGTGCCCATATTGTCGCTTTGTATGGAAGAAGATCGCCCAAGTAGAGATCGCTCCTCATATGGTGGAACAAATTGTGCGCTCGCCAGTATTCGAACATGTGGTCATTGACATAGCTGGTCCGTTCAATACCATCGCAGATCATCGCGAGATGAGAAATTACCGGGTAAATTCTGGTAAAGCCTGGATTCTGGTTATCGTGTGTCGTACATCTGGTGCGGCCCACATAGAGGTCCTTGAAGGTTACGATACCAACTGCTTCCTTGCAGGTTTCGATGCTTTCACTAGAATCCGCGGAAAACCCACGTCTGTGACTGCAGATCTTGGTTCGCAAATCCGTGGTGCTGCAAACGTCATGGAGAGCCTTTGGAACCATACCAAGATGGCAAAGATTCAGACAAATCCCGAAACAACAACCTGGCACTTCGTACCGTCTGGAGCTCATTCGTCAGTCGGACAAGCTGAGAGGATGATCAGAACTTTGAAGAACACTTTAGAAGCTGTCACTGCTTCGAGAAAACCTGAGTTTACTAAGTTGCGTTTGCAGAGACTAATGTACAGTGTTGCTGATATGATAAATGATAGGCCTTTAGGTGTTAATCGAAATAATGTTGCCAAATTAGACGCTGTAAGATTACTACGTCCAAATGACCTTATTTTGGGTAGATCAAACGGTGATATCAGTGAACTTTTAGATTTCGAGTTGGCTAAAACACCTGAGCAAATAGAGTATACAAAAATACTCGCACTGAACGAACTCTTTTTTAAATCATTGGTGGAAAATGTGGTATGATCAAATTTTTCCAGCTCTTCTTCCCAGAGAAAAGTGGTCAGATTCCAACCGGGGAGTAGAGATAAATGATATCGTAATAATCAGAGATACTAATCCCGTGCGTAACTAGTGGCATTGGGGTGAAGTTGTTTCTGAAAACAAGTCGTCTGATAATATAACACATTCAGTATCGGTGTGGTATAAGTCTGATGAAAAATCTAAGTTTGTCACTAAGTCGGTCAGAGATTTGGTTGTCATTCTGAGGAATAATGAACGTACTGATTTGTAAACATTTACAGTAACATACGTGTGATTTTCAGTTGCACATAACGTAAAATTTTGTCGCAAATAGTACAATTTGATCTAAATGAGTACTTCTATATATTTTGTCGTTTTGTTTCATGTTCTTATTATGTAAAAAAAAAGCCAAAAAAAAAAGTTAAAAATGTAAAAAGAAAAAAAAATCAAGATTCTATATCTTATTTATTTATCAAATGAGATCAAATTTTATCTATAATTCTAGTATGTAATATTTGCTACAAAAAGGTTCAAAAGGGAATTTTAAACATTCATGGAAAAACGTGTATAATTTATAACAGAGCAAAAAATTAACCCGAGATAAAGCTCCGGAGTGTAAACAGACACGAATCGC
>NC_090760.1:41782074-41784574 GCF_036898095.1 Palaemon carinicauda | reverse complement strand
GTAAAAAGGCAGGACAGGTGTATAGGACCCGCATCTCAGACCATCTGGGCCCAAAGCGCAGAGTTGCGGCCGTGACCCAATATCAAACAGTTTGGCTAAGAAGGTGGACTACCAGCTAGAACTGGAATGCACAAAGTCACGGGTTTGCCTTCACCCTTACTTTCACGAGGAATCTTACAGTTGACTAGGTGTTAGAGGTTTGGGTGTATATGCATCAGCACCTCCTTCATGGCCTTTAATATACATAAGTACCCACAAGTTCATTGACATCTTTGCACTCAGTCTTATGGAGTAGAGTGCTATCATATATATTAATCATCCTCATGCAAGTTCTTAATTCTAAGCTTGGGAGGTCACTTTCTAACCAGTAATAGGATTTGGTATCCATTTTGAGTACCAGTAGAGTTTTTGAACCTTTAGCCATTGTATTGTGAATGTTGTTGTAGATTACGAGACTTCTCTCTAATTTTAACAGTAATGATAACTGCAATCAATATATAACATTTAATCAAGTAAGAAAATTCTTACATGTCATGGTACCACCAACGACTTGTGAGTGTAACCGTAAGGCACTAAAATTTCCTCAGGAACAAGGATGAGTGGGTTATTGCAGTTTAATCAGGTTTTTTTTTGTTCACCATAATGTCTCGTAAATGCTTTGAGTAAAGCGAAGTAGTGGAGTTTTGAAGAGTTGATGGATTTGGCTTTCCCATATCGTTTGATCTTAAGTAAGTTTTGTTCTCAAGACAGATTATCTTGTGAGGCTCTAATAGCCTTGTTTTGTTTTCATAGATATCCCATGCTGTTCTTATAATATCCTATTCAATGGTCTGTTATTCGATATATGTGTGTAATGAATTTTTATTTTCTATCGAAGGGCTGTGTTTTTAGGATAACCATTATTCACTTATTTTTTCGAGTATGGGTAACAAATCCCTAACCATTACTCACATGAGATTCAGGTTATTCCAGGAAGTTTAATAGAAATTTCTAAAATTGAATGGCTTAGCTGTATTCCTATTCATTTATTTGGTTATCTTTTGAAAAGCAAAGATCTAAATAGTCGAAGGAAACTATTACGGCAATATTTCGCATGGTTCAACAAACATATTGTGCGAGGGGGAAACGGTACTTAATCCCTCGTAATTGATTATTGAGAGAGTTGGGGTGTACGTAGAACTAGAGTGCTATTTACTCATTCAATATTCTAAAATAGCAGTACTGTATCATTAAAATAACAAACTAAAAGTTTTCACAGATCATTAATGTAACTTTTCTAACTTGAAGTTCATAATTAACATACACTTTGCTCCCTTCTTGCTTCGTTTATTTAATCGTTTGATTACATTTTTATGAGTCGCATTCTTCAGAATTTGGATAATTTATTCCACTTTTAATGCTAAAGGGAGTGTTATATCTATTTACTTATTATTTTCTCCTTCTTCTGCTTGCATCAAGCGTGCAATTTTAGCTTTGTGATATTGTCAGCGTAATTGATATGCAAACAATATCTAAATGCAAGGGGAATTGTGTGTAAATAGAATACCAATTTGGCTCGAGAACATGCTCCATTGGAAAACCCACCTAGTTGTAAGCCATCTCAAGACCATTCCAAACCAGAATCTCAAATGCAAAAGCCAGTAGCACGTACAATCCACCCCAAAAGAGAATTACTACCTTAGCAATTCCTGTAGGAGGTTACTGATCCCTAACTTGATCAAAGATCTTGCAAAGGTCTGTAACAACCAGCTCTCGCCTCGAGGGTGATTGACAGACAATGAACCCCAATGGGCAAGAAACTCCACTAAACTAGAAAGGAATATAAATAAACACTCAAGTCCCTAGTCCTCAAAGAAAACCATAGTATAATCAGGAATTTATCAACCATAGATAAAAGAAGTCTATAAGCAGAAAAATGTATGCAAAGCTACACTTCGTGACATGGACACCCTAAGAGCCTCCAGTGCCCGCATAGGTGGAAGCGAAGTCTCAGCACTCGCCCTAAATAGCCCCATGCAAATGCCGAATAGAGTAAATTCCATTTGCTGGAATTATAGAAGAGTTGGGCAAAAGTCTTGAATCATGTACAAGGTTGCCGTCCATAACCAGTATGCTCTGATAGAAGTCATAAAATAGCTTATCTATTGAATTTCCTCAAAAGAGGGGCAAGGGACATTGTATCACCTCCTTTTTTATTCAAAAGAGGTACTTAGATGACACGTTTGTGTAGACTTAAACCAGAAGGCTCTGTCATTCACTTTCTAAAGGAAAAAACATCTCTTTTGGCTAATGTGTTTGGCAGTGAGCAGAGTAATGCAGAACACAATCTTCCTCATTACCACTTTCTTAAAGCTAAACTAACCAGTTTAGCCTTTCTGTCACATAAAATCAAAGCACATACACTGGATCTTGATACTTATGAGGGTGTAATAGACCCCAATAGTATTTATGTTTTGTTATTTTATAAAGACTGCTAAACTCTCAGCTCTCAAGTTGTCTG
>NC_090760.1:41767074-41772074 GCF_036898095.1 Palaemon carinicauda | reverse complement strand
AAAATAAAAAAAAATTCAGACTTGATAATATTATTATAATCTGTAATGAACGATTATTGCATAGACGCTCATACACTGTAATCTCTCTCTCTCTCTCTCTCTCTCTCTCTCTCTCTCTCTCTCTCTCTCTCTCTCTCTCTCTCTCTCTCTCTCTCTCTTTTGGGGATAGTAGTGTCCATGAGACAAAAAAAGCTAATTATTAATAAAAGCTGAATAAAGACTAATGATTAACAAAAGCTGAATAAAGACTAATGATTAACAAAAGCTGAATAAAGGAAAATCTAATTTTCATTGATAGTCGTTTGTTTAATAAACATAGTAGTATCAGCAATTGCTTTTTAGAAAAGGTATAACAATCTGATAAGAAAAATATATTTGTTTACATGCCAAACCAAAGCAAGTGTTTTCGACTCTCTGGATATTGTTTATAGGCATAAAATTCTTACTATTTTCTATAAAATTACAAAAAACTTCCAAACCATACCAAAATTAGTAAATCAAAACTGAAAGAGACAAAATGAACCATTAGGTTTTTTTTTTATTTTAATATAGAAACGACAACATCGATACAAAATGGAAACACTCCCTTTTCAGCGAAGACTAAAGCGTCCATGACTTGTATTGAAGGTCATTGTTCTTTACTCCAAACAAAAATTCACATGACGATATAAGAGAAGGGGTGTCCCGGTTTTCATAAATCATAAGAATGTTATTAGTTGCTTTACACCAAACTGCGGAAATTCTTTCAAGTTAATTATATCAATAGAGATTCTGATTTTATTACGCTTAATGTCTGCTGGAAATGACGAATTCTGGGCAGAGAAATATGCAGGTATGTCCTGAATTGGATATGATGGAATCTGTAAAGGATCTTTTGCAAAGAAGAGGAAAGGGGAGGGGAGATAATAAGATCGTTTATAAAAAGGAAGAAAGGGAAGGGGATTTAATAAGATTTCTCACTGAAGTGAAGGAAATCAAAGGGAGAGATGCCAAGGTTTCTTCGAAAAAGGAGGAAAGATAAAATCTTTAAACAGGGTCCTGTTGAACAACATCATTAGGATCCTTTTGATTTTGGTAATTCGTTGCATATGCATCCTAGAGGACTTTAACATATTTTCTGCTATGATTTTCTTAACACAATCCAGAAATATTATACACGATGAAGAGTATTTATGAAATTATTATATTATTCAATCTATTATACATGATATAGAGTATATCTTGAATTCATATATTATTCAATCTATTCTACAACTGCTAAATAGAATTTTATAACGGACACATGATTTCTTTAAAATAGAGCATTATAGGAAGAAAATCCCAAACAGAAAAATTAAAAAGAACACAATTGACAAATTAGTATGATCTTTTAAGGACGTAGTATCTTTTGTTGCGTGATTTTACGTTTTTGGGTTGAAATGATCGAAAAACCTAAATCCATTGAAAAATATCGCCTTTTAAGAAATTGAAGAATAAGTATACTGATATTTTGAAAATATACATGCTATTCACCAAATAGTTTCTTTTCATTTCCTTTGGTAAATAAACCAATGAAACTGGATTTATAATTTCAATTAAATCCCTGTATGATACATGATTATTGTTTTTGACTTTGTGAATCTAAGTAGTTTAATTCAATGGCTTAAATCTCTATCATCTATCGTTTATAGAAGCACATAGCAGTATTTTAAGAGTCACAGAGTTTTTATATGTTGTGTAACGATGAAAAATGTCTTTCTTTGCGTAAAGAGACACACGCAGAAAGTCATACACGATTTTGCATGCAGATAAAACTCAGAAAAAAACAAAGGAAATCATAAATTGGTCTTGTAGAAATATTTCATAGGTGTTTCATAAGCCTGAATAAAACTCTCTTAATGTTTCTCAGTAATTAAATCAAATAATGAGAGATTTTAAACATACAACTTTACAACCTTTTCTGTATAAGGGGAAATTTATATTACTGTGGAACTTGAGCATTTCTGTTCTTGCAACTTATGCAGCAACTTTAGAAATAGTCTGCTGCCCAAACGTATCTTCTGAGGCATAATGTTAAATGTGAAAGAAAATGTCATAATTTCATTCCGATCCCCCCAAAATATTCCTTCCAGCATATACAGGTAGGGATAGCTATGTAGATATTTCCAATTCTTCCCCTTTCTTATTTGAGGGTCAATGCTACATATTACTCTAGTTTTATTCCTATAATGAAAAAAATTAGGAGTTTGAATTTTATCCATAATTATGATTTTGAATCGGTGTAACTTCAGAACTTTAAATATAATCCTTTGATGGTAGGTCGGGTTTTGGTCATTTCTATTTAACTTGTGTTTTATATTTATAGATTATTATTTACTTCTTTATTTATATGTAGGTATCTGGCTAATTACTAAATAAGAGCAATTATGACTGGATTTTTTTTTTTTTTGTAAACTTGGATTGCATCTTGACATGTAATGATAATAATACTTAAAATGTCGTTTAATTATCTTCAAATTAACTATATTTTCTTTCATCGCTCAATATCAATTCATCTTAGTCATTCCTTCCATATTCATTTTATAATTTTAAAGCACGTTGAAAAGACATAAATGTTTAATTAGGTAGACAAAATAATAAAGTGGAAGGAACTTATATAAGTAAAAGTGAGCAAAATATATCTAACTCAACATTTATATGTGGGATGACAAAAACTGATAAAAATTCATGAAGTGAAAAACTTGTCGTCAGATGGAAAGCCTCAAAACTGAATGAGAAACTCAAGAGAAGAAAGTTTTTGAAAGACATATTGTTAAAACTTCTCTTTCCAAAAATTACCCCAAATTATGAAAGTTTTGGAGCGACCGTGGCCTAATATTATTTTTTTTCCTTCTTTCTTTCTGTTTTATTGGCAGGTGTTTCTTACACTTCCGTCAAAAGTCGGAAGTTAAAATAAAAAAAAAATCTATAAAAGGATTAAAGAAAAAATATTTCTATACTTCACAACTTTTCACCAACGCCACCACAGTTGGGAGAAGCTTATATTTTCATGTTCACATTTACGAGATTGAGTGATTTCTTTCAAAAGATTTACTTTTTGATTTTTTCTTATTTTTTTTTTTTTTTTTTTTTGCTTTTCATTGATAACTTCATGATAAATTGTCAGGTAAAACAAATGATCTATTTCGCTATAAGAATTTAAGTTAGTTTCATGAACTTTATCTTTTAAGAAATCTTTTGCACATTGCTTGTATATAGCACATAAAATCTCCAAATTTATGCTTTAATATACATAAATCAAACCATCATCTAATTTATTCTTTTTATCGACATTGCCTCTTAGTGTAACGTTCTGATTTCGTCGTCATTTTAGGGTGAAAAGAACTTATGGGATCCTAATATCGGAAATGCCTCTCGCTTTACTGTGTATTATGTATAGTATTTTTGCATGCATATGTGTGCAAATATAGAAATATGTAAACATTAGAGCTAAATTCACATCTATCTATTGCTCTATCTATCTATCTATTAGCTTATCTATCTATGTATATGTTTGCATATATATATATATATATATATATATATATATATATATATATATATATATATATATATATATATATATATATATATATATATATATGTGTGTGTGTGTGTGTGTGTGTGTGTGTGTGTGTGTATTGTGCGCGCGTGTGTGTGTGTGTGTGGCAAATAGAAGCCTTGCCACCATTTGACACTATAAAGTGTAATACATATATTTTAAGTTTTTTCTTATCTTGAAATTTCTTTCATGTCCCACGCACGGAAATTGCCTTACCCTTTCACTCATGTCTGAACAATATTAGTTTTCCACTCAATCTTGGTAGAAATCTACATTAAATCTCCCTGTTAATTAGGAATGCATCCAATAAATAATAACATTTATTTTTCGACTTTTTTGTTCAGAGTTAGATGCACAAAAGGGCGCTACAAGTCCAAGTAATCTGAAATTTTATTGGTTAAGATTTTAAGAGCGAATAGTTTTGACATCTACTGTACTTCTGGGTCATATCAGACTTGGTATATACCAATAACATAATCTACCCTCAGATATATAACCTTAGCACCTGACCTGGCTGGACCAGAACTAAGAGTCTGCCAAGTGTCAATTAGTCTAAAAGGATATCAAAATTATAAGGTGGCCTTTTAGATATAATCCCACATATAATGACTTCTCTAAGATAAAACTGGTGCCTAAACGTTTTTCATACATCACGGGAACAAGGAAGCCATCATCTAGCTATTTCATATCATAGCATCATTGTACCCCAAGCAGCAATCTGCAGGCGGTGTTCATATATGTAAGTCCCTTTCATCAGGAGAACAGACGAAAAGGAGGATTCCGTAACTTTTCCATGAATGAAGATTCTTTCGGTATTTCATAACGCCATACACTTTGAATGGGAGGGTTTTATAAAAGGTGGATTGACAGGAGTGAAAAGCAGCTTCAGGAAGGCTGCTTTTCAGAGGAAACTCTCCCTCTTGTAGAGGAGGCAATAATACATGTCTTTCTGTTACCAGACTGATTAGGTGTTATATCTTCACCTCACTTCAGTTACACTGCTCTTATTGTATGATATATATAATTCTCCCCCTTTATCCATTACTATAATGATCTTCCAGAGGAATCCTGGAAACAATCACGCCAGGCTCAGCAATTCCATCCAATGATTCATTAGGGCATGTACAAATGATTATTTGCTACTCCCTCAGACAAATTTTCCAGTTTTCTCAACTGTCTAAATACAATGAATAAAGTTGTCTTTGTACTTATGATTATAAATTATCTAAATTGATAGAAATACGCTTTTGTAGTAGTAAAAGAAGCCTCGACAAATGCAGGGACGAAGTTGTTTGTTATATTCAAGTAGGTACGAACAGATTTTCATTCGGCTTGCCAGATTTTTTATCTAAAATGTCATAAAAACTGGGGCTCCAAGTCAGCATAAAAACATAAAACAAGGAATAGACTACTCTTCTGT
>NC_090760.1:41754574-41757074 GCF_036898095.1 Palaemon carinicauda | reverse complement strand
CTATACCCTAACGTCCAAGACTAGAAATAGATGAAATATAAAGACTATAAATCGATAGAATATAAAAGAATAGAAACAAATGGAATAAAAATGCTAGAAATAGATAGAATAAGAGTAAAATATTATGTTAGGGAAGTGTAAGCAGAATTTTTATATTTATCAGCTCAAATTGTCATTATACTATCAGCTACTTTACATTAACAAACATTTACGTAGACAGGTCACTTGATTGAACAATTAAAAGGAAATAAGGCATATCTACATATCTAGTACATGCATAGAGAACTGACTGAATGATCTTTCAGAGATTGATATCCAAATCAGTAATAAGCAATTTAATAGACCGTAGGTTTTTCAATCCAATTAATAAGTGAGTCAGCAGTTGACGACCAAACAAGCAAACGTATTCTAAACAAGGTAACATGAAAGAATTGAAACATTTGCTCAGGATAGATTGATCACCAAAAATCTTGAAAGACTTTCTCAATAAAACCATTATTTTTTGCAAAGGAAGAAGAGCGAGAATGAATATGTTTCTCAAGAGTAAATTCATAATCAACAATCACACCTAGAATTCTAAAGGCTGTGTCTATCAAGAAACATTATAAATCCAAAGATGGATGATAAGGAACCACTATCCTCGACATACTAATAATCATAATATTAGGGTATTTGGCGAGCAAAGGATATGGAATTGATGCAAACGGAGTAGCATCATCTATCTGCATGTGGAACGAGCTTGTTTCAAAAGCCAAACAAGATATTATTATTATTATTATTATTATTATTATTATTATTATTATTATTATTATTATTATTATTATTATTATTATCAAAATGGCTATTATCATTAAATTTATTAAAATTACTAAAGTTATTAAAAACAAGGGTTATAAGACCAAGGCCTCTAGCAAGGAAAAATAGTACAGTGAGGAAAGGAAATAAATAAACTACAAGGTTTAGAACTCTTCCCGAAGGCTAAATTCACTGCCAGGTCTTTGCTCAGACAACCTCTGTAAAAGAAGCTTTGGGGAAGAGCAATTTTTTTTTTTCGAATGAGAGAATATTTTTCTAACACACAAATGTGATCTTAGTTTACAATTACTTTTTTACAATCACTTAACTTTTATATAGTATGAAAGGTAATAGGGCCAGGACATTACCCTGGGGATCATCAGATAATACATCTATATAGACCACTATGGTACCCATCAACAACTACTCTCAACAATCCATTGGTTGAAGATTCAGTAGTAATGCTAAGAAAAGACCAACCTAATCTCATCTGTTTAAGTTTAGAAACAAGGCGATCATAATTAATAGGGTAAAGACAGTACTAAAATCAACTCCACTTAGACGATCTTTTTTTTTTCTTTTTTTTACACAATCAATCGATTTCTGTACAGAATTGGAAATTGTAACAAGGGTATTACATACTTTAAGGTCTTTACAAAAGCCAAACTATAATATATAGAACAGATGATTGAGCATACCCATTTACATATTTTGTCAAAAGACATTGAGCTTCAGAAAGTATGAGTGTTAAAGAGATTTTAAAGTAAGAACTAAAAAATTACCACCCAATAGGTTACTCTCAGCAATACATAAAATGTTTACAAAAATCATAATAGGGCTAATAGAAAGACCGCATGACTTCAATCAACCAAGAGAGCCGGCACGACTCAGTAGCCGGTATTCAACAACTGACCACATCTATGCAATTAATCAGTTAACGGAAAATTCAACAAAGCATAATAAGCCACTGCATATGAAATTTTATTAGAATATGAGAAAGCTTTTGATTCAGTCAAAACTTCAGCAGTAATGAAAGGCCTTCAAAGACAAAAAAAGTAGATGAATCTTATGCTGGATCACTTGAGGATATCTATACGAAAAGTACAGGAATCCTATAACTACATAAAGATAATGAGAACATTCCGATTGAGAATGAAGTTAGACAGGTAGACACCAGCTCTCGCAAATTATTCACAGCGTACTTAAAAGTCTTTAATAATTTAGATTGGTAAGATGAAGAAATTAACGACTTAGAATTTGCAGATTGCATAGTTCTGTTTATTAGATCATGGGAAGAATTAAAAAATATGATAGAACATTTAAAAATAGAACGCAGAAATATAAGAGTGATAGTCGATATAAGTAAAACTAAGATAATGTTCAATGAAAATACAGAGAGACAATAACTTAGGGGAATGGAGGAACCTCTTAAGAACGTTAATGAATATATGTACTTAGGACAGAAAGTAAGTGTTTCCCCAAAACATGAGCCAGAAATTAAAAGAAGGATAAGTATAGGATGGAAAGCTTTTGGTAAACAAAATGAAGTTAAGAAAAGTAAAATGCACCTATCTCTAAAAAGAAAAGTATTTAATGAGATGGTCCTACCAGTATTAACTAATGCATAAGAAACTTAAAGTTTAGTAAAGCCTTAGAAAATTAAATAGCTATGGAAAGAATAATGATGGAAATAGCACTAAGAGAC
>NC_090760.1:41742074-41752074 GCF_036898095.1 Palaemon carinicauda | reverse complement strand
TGTGCGTTTGTTTGCTATATATATATATATATATATATATATATATATATATATATATATATATATATATATATATATATATATATATATATATATACATGTGTGTGAGCGTATGTGTGTATGTGTGTATTTTTACAGCTGTGTTAATGGAGAATGAGCCTATTGCTACAAGAAGAATAATGAATACAGAGTAGTTGCATTTTTACTAAGAATTCAACATCATTGGTTAAATGAATATACGAATAAAATTGATTCCCATTAATGAAATACCGCTAGATTTGCAAATGATTTGTAAAGGGAATAAATAGTATGTATCGTTTCTATCAAAAATGATTTTCTGTTCATTAAAACTCAATCATTGGACTTTTCAGCGTATTCGGTCATGATTCTATTTTGAACATGAACTATTGATTCCCGAATAATTCATATACGTTGTTCATATATTCAATTCATGAAATGGAAAATTGCGTAATCATACCGGTCCTTTATCACCTTATATTGTAATCATCGATATTTTGTGTCCATTCACTGATTCCGAAAATACTACATTCCCTCGAGTGTATAATGGTCTGATGCTCACTATACATTTTTACTGTGAATTTAACTAATTCTGAATTCTGCTTTTTTTACGTAGATTCAACATAGAAATAGAAATAATTTCAATCAAATATATGAAAAGCAGCATCAACTATTTTGCTGAATAAATTGAATTGCAAAAAAAAAAAAAAAAAAAAAAAAAAAAAAAAAAAAAAAAAAAACATTCAGTCTATTTGTATGGTAGTATTTGTGCTCAGCGTCTAATATTTCACAAGATCAGGTAGATGAGTAAAGCATAAAAGACACCGCAATATTCAGTGATTCTTTCCCCGTTAAATGTTCGTAAAGAAGACTAAGCTATTCAACACCCGGTGCTCAAATATTAGCAAATCATCGTGTATCCTTTTGTGCGACTAATCCAGCGTTAAATGACCGAATCTTTTAGTGAAAGGCTCAGCGACGGAAATTCGTTCACAAAGCCGAATGACACCATTTCCAAATTTACTTACCTTGCCTGGTGATTGGGATTCCAGCTTGCACAGTACACGCAGGGCCCAGGTATTGAGAGAGAGAGAGAGAGAGAGAGAGAGAGAGAGAGAGAGAGAGAGAGAGAGAGAGAGAGAGAGAGAGAAGGAGGGGGGGGGGGGCGTAGGTTACTCTATCTAGTACCTAAGACCAGCAGTGAGGGGCCGGTACCAGAAGCTTTTAATTCAACCTTTTTTCTTAGGGAGTAAACAAAATCAACTCCGCATTGAGATACTACCGATAGGGAGTTATTTGGTCCTTTCAATTTACTGTCTAGACAGTACTACATTGGATCCTTCTCTCTGGTTAATGCTCATTTTTCCTTTGCCTACACATACGCCGAATAGTCTGGCCTATTCTTTCTGCTGTGTTTACATGCACTTCACAACACTAAGATTGCCAAACATGTCTTCTTGGCTCAAGGGCTGACTACTGCACGTGCTAATTCAGTGGCCACTTCCCTCTTGGTAAAGGTAGAAGTGACTCTAGCTATGGTAAGCAGCTCTTCTACCGGAACGACTCGCCAAAATAAAACCATTGTTCTCTAGTCTATGGCAGTGCCATAGTATCTATGATATTATTTTCCACTGTCTTCGGGTGGAGTTCTCTTGCTTGAGAGTACGCTGGGTACACTCGGGCAGGCTGTTCTTATTTATCTTTTTTTGTTGTCCATTCTTCCGTACGCATAATTCTGCATAATTCAATCTCGCCTCTTCAGCCCCATACTCTATTCATGAAAATAAGAAATCATATCTCTAAAGCATTTAATGGTCTATGAAAACATACTTTGAAAGGATGTTTCAATTCGGGTCTTATTAAGAGATAGAATACTCTAACATATAAGAATCCTTTTACTATATTTAAGACTCCCAAATACTTATATAGGCTAAAGCAGTTATTTTAACTATTTCCATTATTCAGCAAAAAAAAAAAAATAGATATTCCCTTACTGAAACATAAACAATCTTTGGCTGACAAAATGGGTGATGCCATCTTGGGAATACGTATACCAATATATATATATATATATATATATATATATATATATATATATATATATATATATATATATATATATATATATATATATATATATATATATATATATATATATATATATATATATATATATATATATATATATATATATATATATATATGCAGAAGAACCACAGGGAAAATTAAAATACGAAATAAATGCTTAAGTCCTGACTAGTTTCGTGATACTTCTTCAGAGGACTGATTTATTGAGAGAGGTTTCTTTACAGTTTATAGGGAAAGTAAACATACGAACATACATATAGAGATTTAGAGAACAATGACACTTCCTTACCAGCTACCTGGGCTTGGGTCAGGTGTTAAGTGGGCGGAGACCCAAGCTCATTAGACACCTGCCAAAAAGGGTCATTTCTGGTGGCGGGTAAATTCTGTTTTTTTTATTTTCAGTACAGTTTATTTATATGAAAACACGGTAGCCATAGTTATATAAATACATAAGCAAAACATACACATACATACATATATAAATTTATATATACATATATATACACATACATATATACATATATACACACAATACATACATATATATATATATATATATATATATATATATATATATATATATATATATATATATATATATATATATATATATATATATATATATATATATATATATATATATATATATATATATATATATATATATATATCTACACATACATTATATACATACATATATATGTATATATACATTTATAAACATACAACATTAGTATCATAAACATATAATCATGTATATATCAATAATTATATCTAGCATAACACTATATAGTGCCAATGTACTTATGCATACTATACAAAATAATTGTACCCTTTAATGAATGGTAGCTTAGGTGTAAATATTAATTTCACAGCGACGTTAATTATTCACAATACATTCAATTCTACATTAAGTGGTTAATGTTTTTTTATATAGCTTACAAATCTCTTTACATATAAAGGCGTCGAGTTTTTACATTCCATGACCAATATTCAAGTTGTTTTCAAAGGTTTCTTTTATGAAACTGGATTCTATGATGTTTATTTCCACTAAGTTATTTGAATGAACCAATTTCTTTGCACCTGACCAATTAATAGGGTGATTTTTATCTCTAACGTGAGCAAAGAGTGCATTATTATCTTGAGCATATCTGACACTTTTTTTATGTTGTTCAATTTTCTTTTCTAGGGCTTTGCCAGTTTGACCAATTTAGTATTTTTCACAAGCATTGCATGGAATACGATATACACATCCCTTAGTAATGTCAGGAGAATTCTTTATTAAGGCTGTTTTTATTGTATTTTTACTCTTAAATGCTACATTTACATTAAAAATTTTCAACAGTTGGGGAATTTCTTTAAAAGAATTACATTAAGGTAGTACAAGTAAATTTTTTTGTTGTAGTTTTTTCTGTTATAATTACCGAAAAAAGTCTATTTTGCTGTTCTTAGGGCATCATCTAACAAAGTTTCAGGGTACTTTAGTTTTTTACCTATTGCTCTAATCTCATTTATTTCATCATCAATATATTCAGGGCTGCAGACTTGAAATGCTCTTAAAAACATAGAGGTAAATACAGATTTCTTAACTTTGTTACCTTGGTTTGAGTAGTAATGGACATATGCCGAGATATTCGTTGGCTTTCTGTATACACTAAACTTAAGTCTATTGTTACATCTATGTATGCGACAGTCCAAAAAAGGTAGGGTACAATTATTCTCCAGCTCCATAGTGAAATTTATTGATGGTACCTAACTATTCAATCTAAGAACAAAGTTATCTAAATTTTCATTTCCTGGCCCCACACATATTATGTCGTCAATATATCGAAACTATTTTACATTATTAGGTATGATGTTATTTAAGATTCTGCTTTCAAAAAATTCCATATATAGATTGCTCAATACTGGGGATAAAGGGTTTCCCATAGCCATACCA
This sequence comes from Palaemon carinicauda, assembly GCF_036898095.1. Taxonomy (NCBI): domain Eukaryota; kingdom Metazoa; phylum Arthropoda; class Malacostraca; order Decapoda; family Palaemonidae; genus Palaemon; species Palaemon carinicauda. Next base: position 41,748,029 of record NC_090760.1, on the reverse strand, counting down.
AATGTTTGAGCATAAAATATCCCATTGAATTCAAATTTACAATATTTTATACATAGTTTAATTAATTCTATTAAAGTGTGTTTGGAGAATGGTAGATTCAATTGTCTATTATCTAAGGTTTCAGATAAAAATTCCAACATGTCATCAATAGGTACTTTAGTGAATAGTGAGACTACATCAAAACTGACAAGCCTACAGGTACTGTTAATCTGTACTTCATTCAGTTTGTTAATCAAGTCTACATTATTTTTTATATTTGAATATGAAATGGTGCCAACTAAAAAATTGAGGATATTCACAAGGTACTTAGATAATTTATATGCTGCTGAACCTACAGAGCTAATTATTGGCCTAGCTGGATAATTTGGCTTATGAGTTTTAATAGTTCCATACATATATGGCAGTGTTGGTGATATTGTACAAACCTTTTTTATCAGATCTTCATTCCCTTTTAGTAACTCTTTCACTTTTTTTGTTGTAATTACTATTCCCAAACTCAATTGGATTTTTTCTTAATTTCATGTATGTGTTTTCATCACTCAAGAGGTTTTGCATTTTTTCTATACAATCATTTTTATTCAAGATTACCAGTGCTCCAGATTTATCGGCTTTTGTCAGTTTAATATCTCTATCTTGCTTCTATTCAGCAATTGCTCTCTTGAATCTTTTTGGGCAATTTGGAACCACTGGTTTTTTCATATTGCTGTATATAATACCCTTAATCATATTTACTTCTTCTACAGAAATATCACTGAATTTTTCCAGGTTACACACTCCATTTGTAATTTCTACACTATTGGAAAGACCAACTTTGAGGTTTCTGCTATGAAGAAATGAACAGGAAAGTGTATAGAAAACTCAAACAAAAGCATGACACGAAACTCAATGCATTGATAGAAAGTAGCCCGTGGACTGCAAACGTTAATCCAGAATGTGTGGTTAATCTGTCAAATAAAATTCTAGATAAGAATGTGAAGTGTGCCTAAGGATACGGTTTAAATTTCTCGATGTCATCAAGTGCAGTGAATAGTGTAGAAATTACATACATACATATATCAAGTGCAGTGAATAGTGTAGAAATTACATACATACATATATATATATATATATATATATATATATATATATATATATATATATATATATATATATATATATATATATATATATATATATATATATATATATATATATATATATATATATATATATATATATATATATATATATATATATATATATATATATATATATAGAGGATAACATATGTAGATACACAATATATCATCATCATCATCAGCCATAACTAGTCAACTGCAGGACAAAGGCCTCACACATCTTTAGCCTTGCATCTGTTTATGGTCTTGCTATGCCAGTTTATACCTGCAATTCTTTTTCAGTCTGTCAATCTATCAGCTTCTCTTCTTCCCCTGCTTCTATTACAATATTTAGGGATTGATTTTGTAATTCTTAAAGTCCATATATTTTCGGCCTTTCTCATTTCATGTCCTGCCTATGTCCATTTAGTTTTCTTGTATGTTTTTAGAATATCCTCTAGTTTAACTTACTCTCGTATCTATGCTCCTCTTCTTCTGTCTCTAATTGTTATTCCCAGCATTAATCTATCTAGAAAATGAAGAAAATAACCGTATCCCATTTTTAGACGTTTTAATAGTTAGAGAAACAGATAAATTTAAGTTTTCCATATATAGAAAGCCTACAAATAATTTTTCATATGTACATTCTTACTCCGGTCACTCTAAAAATATAAAGCATTCAGTTTTCCTCCATGTACCTTAGGGCATTGAGAATTTGTAGCCCAAATTACATTGAGGACAAGTTCACTAAAATAGAAAAAATTGCAACAGATCTTTGTTATCCCAAATATTTCTTAGAAAAATGCATGAATAAGGCTAAGAAAATATTTTATAGTGTCCAATTAGAGAGAAAGGAAGCAATTAATAATATGCTTTGTTTGCCATTTTATGTTTGTTTTTTAGATGTTATACCCCTTTTGAAAAACTAGACATTGCTGTATTGTTTAAATATAATTGTACATTAAAGAACATGTTAATTAAGAATAGTTCTGGAAATGATAATAATGTAATATATAGCATTCCTTGTTCAAAGTGTAACCTATTTTATGTCGGCCAAACATCCAAAAGTATACCAGTCAGATTAAAACAGCATCAGGTGGCCGTCTCCAGGGGTTCTCTTAATAATGCCTTGGCCTCCCACTGGTTAGGGTCAAGTCACAGAATTGGTTGGTCAAAGGCGGAAAAAGTAATCCATGTAAATGACTATTTCCAAAGGAATATTGTTGAATCATTTTTAATCTCCTGTACTCAAGGTAGAAATTTGAATCTAAGCCCAGGTCTGTTTTCCGTTAATATGGTATTATCCTTTTATCTAAAATCTGACTTCTCCGGAATTATTGAAAAACTGACAGCTGTTGGATCCCCTTCTCCTGTATAATTACGATGTCTTTGTATATGTATTCTCATTGCTGAGTTTGATAATGTCCTGAGTGGATGAAAGTACTTACTCCAATCAAGTCTTTTTCATTTTTCCTTTTGTGGCTATAATACATCTATATATATATATATATATATATATATATATATATATATATATATATATATATATATATATATATATATATATATATATATATATATATATATATATATATATATATATATATATATATATATATATATATATATATATATATATATATATATATATATATATATATATATATATATATATGTATATGTATATATATATATATATATATATATATATATATATATATATATATATATATATATATATATATATATATATATATATATATTTATATATATATATATATACATATATATTTATATATAAATATTTATATACATATATATATATATATATATATATATATATATATATATAATATATATATATATATATATATATATATATATATATATATATATATATATATATACATATATATATATATATATATATATATATATATATATATATATATATATATGTGTGTGTGTGTGTGTGTGTATATATTGTACCACCCGTGTGTCACACGATCGTACACAGTAATGCCATTTCTCTTTTTTGTATATATTATCCTTTATATCTTCGCTCTCCCCTCGCACTGATAGTACATTGCATCATCCTGTCTCCCTATTTCTTATTGTTAATTGTTAACAGAACCGGTTGTCGGTTGGACAAGAAATAGCATGTTGTATTTTGTGACCTTGCTGGGACCTAGTGTGTAGCCTATATATTCTCGATATGTCTATTATAAAGTACTCAGTTTCTTCCACACCACCTTTCAGTCACATCCTACTCTTGGCCCGTCACATTGGTGACCCCAGAAGCCCACTCACTCCTCCCACCTCCCCCCCTTCACTGTTGCTATGGCGGATTCCACGGAAGTTGGCGCCGCCCCATTTAATCTTTCGTCATTCACCAGCAGGGAGGTGTTTGCTTGGTTTCAGCGCGAAGAAGTCCAGTTCTGTATCAAGGGCGTGACTCGCTTAACCACCAAAGCAGACTATGTTCTCTCGGTGATACCCAAGGACACCTTCCGTCTGGATTTGTGAACAAGGAGACACCCCAACAGTGTATGACACCCTCAAAACATATCTTCTGCAGCAGTACTCACCATAGCCAGCCGCCCATATAGCAAAGCTTTTTAAGCTCACTCAACAACCGTTGGGGAACCTAAGGGCTTCACTTTCCCTAAGGGGAATGACCAGTATCGCTTACCTGCAACCATCCGCAAATGGCTCTCCTTGAGATGTTGACCTACCTTGTGCCCTTTGAGTACGCCGTTCACCCGAACCTGTACGCGGACCATACCTGATGTCGATGGTTTACCCATAATGAACTTGATGACCAAAGTCGACACCCTTATGGGGAGGCACTTCACGACCTTCAAGACCTCCATCAACGCCTCCATTCCTGACGAAGAGGACACCTATTCAACGTCAACCAGGATGATGTAAATTCCGTAGGACACACACGCCTACCCCGTGAAGTGCCGGAGAGGCAACAAAGCCACCCATCACCCACCACATGCTCACGCCCCAGCTAACGACTTCTACAGATACTTACTGCCGCCCATCGGCCGCAGTTTTACTACTACCACTCCAAATTCAGGGCTGCAGCGAAGAAATGTGCCAAGGATTGTCAGTAGCCAAAAAACATGTAAGTAGATCAGATATCGAAAAGATAGAGTTACACAGACAATTGCTTTCAAGATTACCCCTACCGAGTACCAACCTCTGGAATTCTCATCAGTCCATCTCATCCCCTTCAACGTAAGGCCCTATACACATCATCCCTTGTATACTTCTATAACTACTCTACTACTAAAATACTCTGCAGGGACCCTGGAGAGTAAAGGGTTGGACACCCTCACGTGCTATCTTTTTTTACTTTTCAAAGGATTACACCCCCCTTCTAACTACCACTATACGTGACACGATGGCTCTCTTCACTAACACTATCCTCCTTACTCTGTTGGCATCTGTCTCTACAACTAAAAACCTTCCAAATTTCCTTTTATTTAATCAACTAACCCTCCAAAATTGCAGGTTACCTACGGACCGACCAAGGGAAAGGCCCATGCCAACAAGAAGTGTTTGCTACAATACAAACCGACTGACCGACTGTATTCCTCATTTTTACTTTACACCCTGAAGAGGGCCAATGTGTATCGGTCGAAATATGGTCATATATTTATATTTCCTTCATGTCTTTTACGGGCCTTTTTGGAGAAACATGTTAAACTGTTCAATTACAGTTGTAAGTATAATGCATATATATATGCATATATATATATATATATATATATATATATATATATATATATATATATATATATATATATATATATATATATATATATATATATATATAATTATATATATATATATATATATATATATATATATATATATATATATATATATATATATATATATATATATATATATATATAAGTATATATGTACATACATATATACATACATATACATACATACATACATATATATATATATATATATATATATATATATATATATATATATATATATATATATATATTTATATATATATATATATATATATATATATATATATATATATATATATATATATATATATATATATATATATATATATATATATATATATATATATATATGTATATATATATATATATATATATATATATATATATATGTATACATACATACACACACACACACATATATATATATATATATATATATATATATATATATATATATATATATATAATTATGTGTGTGTGGGTATGTATGTATACATATATGTATGCATATATATATATATATATATATATATATATATATATATATATATATATATATATATATATATATATATATACATACAAACATTCCAGTACATATGCAAGTATAAATATTATTGTTCAATAAATTATCTCGTAAATATCTCTCATTATCAAAATCATAATATTTGTAAAGATTGACAGATGAGGAATTGCCTCCTTAGGTTTACAACTGAGTTCTCGGTTAACTCTACCATTAGTTTAACAGTTAAAGCGAGAAGGAAAATTAATCCTGTAAGAAGAGACAAGAGAAGGACGAAGCTTGACTTTTCATTTGACCCTTCGATCATTTTTTATTTTCAACGCTAACAGCATCCTTAACAGTCATTACCATTTCTTGGTTACATTTAATCAGGCTAATTGAGTATAGAAAGACAGAAAAGTTAAATGAAGAAAATAGGAAGTGACAAAAATCTTGTGAGTAATTGATGAGTCTTTTTTTTTCTTGTAACTTCTCTAAAATGAAAATTAAATTCTCTATCGCCCTCTTCCTCTCGCTTCCTACTTTCAGTTTTCAGCTGTAATTTGATTTT
>NC_090760.1:41717074-41734574 GCF_036898095.1 Palaemon carinicauda | reverse complement strand
TTAACTGATTTGTTCCGCTCAAAAGCAGAGCTCTGGTCACCTTGCCTACGCGTATCATACGTGTCTGAGTCTCGCTCTCATTGCATACTCTCGGTGTCTTGTTGTCAGTGTCGGTTGAGACAGTACTTGAGTGGTCATGGTAGTGCACTTCACCAATCACATTACTAGCCTTTTTGTTTCATTCAGTCTGTTGGGGTTTTATGATAATTCCCATTGACCAGTGTATTTGCAGGACAAGAGTACCATGTTTATTGATTTTAGTGCATTCCTTCGCAATGGATAAATTTCTTATAAGAAAGGAGGCTAGTGGCAGCCGTGAGTCTGATAGTGAACAATCATTGAACCCAACAAACTCCAATGTAAAAAAGGCAAAAATTCGCCATTATTTAAATAGACAGTATAATGAGAGCTACTTGAAGTTCGGATTTTTTTTGGTCTGGAGATGCTGCTCAACCAAATCCATTATGTGTAGTTTGCGGCGATAAAATGTCAAATGAATCCATGGTAGCAAGTAAGTTAAAGAGACATCTCACTTCTAAACATTCATCTCTGCAGGATAAAGATCTTGTATATTTTCAAAGGTTTTTAGATCAGCAATCGAAGCAGCGCAATGTATTTGAGAAAACAATGACCGCATCAGAAAGGGCTCAGCTTGCTTCAATTGAAGTCGCAGAAATAATAGCATTAAAATCTAAATCTCACACACTTGCTGAGTCAGTTATACTGCCCGCTTGCAAAAAGATTGTTCAATCCATGTTTGGTGAGAAAGCTGAAAAAGAAATTGGCAAAATCCCCTTATCAAATGATACAATACACAGAAGAATTTTAGATTTATCTGAAAATATTGAAAAAAAGGTTCAGAAAAAAATTCAGGATTCTACTTTTGCATTAACTGTTGATGAGTCCACGGATATAAGCAACACTAGTCACTTGCTTGCATTTGTACGTTTTATTGATGGCAGTGAAATAATCAATCAGTTTTTGTGTTGCAAAGGAATGTCAACTACTATTAGAGGTCAAGATATTTTTGATGTGATAACTGACTACCTTAGAGAAATGAATTTAACATGGAAATCTTGCGTAGGTATTTGTACTGATGGAGCCCCATGTATGACAGGCTGTATTAAAGGATTTGTATCTCTTGCAGAAAAAGAAAACCCAGATCTTATTCGTACTCATTGCTTTTTACACAGAGAAGTTCTTATTTCAAAAATATCACAAGAAGATTTAAAACTGGTGTTACACCAGCTAGTTGAAATAGTAAATTATATTAAAAGTAGGCCTTTGAAGTCAAGATTATTTGAACAACTATGCAAAGGAATGGACTCCTAGCATGTTAGATTACTAATGCATACCGAAGTTCGATGGCTATCGAAAGGTAAGGTATTAACTCGTGTTCATGAATTACACAAGGAATTAATCGTATTTTTCGACCAAGAAAAGCAGGGAAAATTCTGTGAGCATCGTTGTGAACTTTGGATGTCTAAACTGGAATACCTAACAGAAATATTCAGTCAATTAAACAACACAAACAGTAGCATGCAAAGGAGAAATGAAAATATTCTGACCTCAACAGATAAGTTAGTTGCTCTAAAAAAGAAAATTATTATTTGGAAAAATAGAGCAAGCTCAGGTAATTTTGATATGTTTCCTTCAATGCGTACCACTTGCATTAAAGAAATGATCCCTATTGTTGTTTCTCATCTGACAGGGCTTGATGAAAACATCGACCACTATTTTCCATCACTGAGCACAGAGAAGTATGATTGGATTCGAAATCCTTTCATGAATATTCCCTCTAATATTGGATTACAGTTGTGTGAAGAAGAGGAACTGGCCACCATTTCTAGTGACAGAGATCTAAAAATAAAACATTCTACTGTACCTATTGACTCATTTTGGATATCTGTTCAAGAGGAATATCCCACATTATCTAAAAAAGCTTTATCACTTTTGTTGCAATTTTCTACATCTTATTTATGTGAACTTGGCTTCCAAACCCTAAATAACATCAAAACTAAGAAGCGAGAGAGACTACGCTCAACTGAAGAAGAAATGAGGGTCTGCTTATCACACATTCGACCAAATATTGAGGAAGTCGCCAAAAAACACCAGGCACAAGTTTCACACTAATCATCTTCACAATTTACTCTAAGAAAAACACTGAAATAAAGTAAGTTCATATTTAAAAGTGTTTTATTTCTTAAGTCTGTAGTTCCATCTCATATTTACAAGTATATATTCTCTTAATTTTTTCTCTTAAATTTTCCAAGTGTGCCGTGATATTATTATAAGATCCTAAGTGTGCCATTGGTAAAAAAGGTTGAGAAACACTGTGTTAGATAATAGACTGGGCACAGGAAGCAAAGTGTTGAAACTTTGGGTTTAATTAATTGCCAATAGGTTAAAGACAAAAAAATTAGGTAGTTAATGGGATAATGAGAAATGCCAGCCCCAAATGTCCATATCAGGATAATTCCTTGATAGTCCCTATTGTTATGACTTACTAGTATTAAAAAGGAATGGCTCCTGATGCCAAATTAAGGTTACAACGTCAAATGGTATGTTCTTGGCTACCAGGTAAAAGTCTTCTTTAAAACTTTAACTCTATCAATCATTTTTCATATTTTGTAGAATCATTTTAATGTAAATGAATATAGTGTAGAGTCTATGCGTGATATTAACATATATATCCTCTAAAGTGGTCGGAGGATACCAATAATTCAGTGATGTGTCGTGTTTACCTAAAATTGTATAAACAGCAAACACTAGATCTTATAGGGTTAAGTTCCTGATCACAATTTATAAAAGAAGAAAACTGGAATGCTCTACAGTGAATCTAGTTTTTTGATATTTCAGAATTAATATTCAAACAATCAGAAGATTTTAAAGACAATTGGTATTTTTCATTTAGATGACTTTCTTCTTTTGTTGGTCTTTTTTTTTTTTTTTTTTTTTTTTTTTTGGAAATTAGGTCAGTATTTTCCTTGAATATTAGAAGGCGGAAGAAGTTATAATTGTAATTTATAACAGAAGCTAAAAGATGAACAGCTATCGTAAAACCTAAGGATGATTCTTCGTAGAACGATCTTCCTAATCAGAAAATCCCTCACAGAAAATTCCACCCACGAAAATGTCGGCGGCACTTCAAAAGTTCCGACTTGCAGCGATTTTTTTTTTTTTTTTTTTTTTTTTTTTTTTTTTTTTTTTTTTTTTTTATGAACAGGTTGACATAGGTATCTCTTTATAGTTTATATATGAAAGAGTTATTTCAATATTGTTTTTATTCTTAAAATAGTTAAAATTACTTATTCATTTATTTCTTGTAATTTGTTTATTCCCTTATTTTCTTTCTTTCCTCACTGGTCAATTTTTCCCTATTAAAGCCCTTGAGCTTATAGCATCATGATTTTCCATCTAGGGCTACAGCTTACCTAATAATAATAATAATAATAATAATAATAATAATAATAATAATAATAATAATAATAATAATAATAATAATAAGCTAAGATCAGTTTAACTTTAACGAAAAGAGTATAGAGAATCCATACTAAATGCGTTCCTTATCATAGCGAAACCCTTTTCCTTCTGGTAATGAATTACCTCGATCTTCTATTTCAAATGCAATTTATTCTTACAGAGGAGAACTCTGAAAGGGGAACAGAATCACCCTCGGAGAAACCTTAATAAAATTCAGTTGTATTTTCAGTGAATTATTTTTTTAAAAAGTCGGTTTGATTTTATTACTCCGGTTCAAATAATCTGCTGTTATTAATTCCAGAAGTAATAACCATTTTCTGTAATATATCATATATTTTTTCGGACGAATTTCAAAGTTAATAATTGACATTATATCACCAATTGATATTTCATCAATTTTAATTCAGTTGTATTAGGGAGTGATTCATAAAATTTCGGTTCGATCTTATTAGCCCGGTTCAAATAATCTGCTCCGATCAGTACCAGAAGGTTAACTATTTTCTGTAATATTTCTTATATATTCTCTTCTGTTGATGAAGGCTAATTAGGGACATTAAAGGTTTAAAGGCCACTCATGAATGGCAGAGACAAGGGATAGTGGCATTGCTCTAGCAAGTAGGACAGTGATCTAAAGACTAACCATACTACTGTATATATACATATGATCAGCGCCCAAGCCCCCTTTCCACACAAGCTAGGACCAGGGAGGCCCAGGCATTGATTGCTGATGACTCCGAAGATAGACCTATAGCAAAGACTGCCCCCCCCCCACTCACCAATCCTCACCTCACGTGGATGGTCAGGTTGTAGCAACCAAAGGAACTAATGAGTTTGAGTGGGACTAAAACCCCAGTCTGGTAACCACCAGGCAAGGACTTAACCAATAGGCCACCACAACAAATGCTATTACCCCTTTTGAATAGCATTATTTCCAAACAATATTAGGATCAATAACTCCTCTAAAACAATGACACACACTCCTACCTTTGATGCTATGCATAATCTATTTGATTAATCGCTTTATTGATGAGAACCACTGCCATGGTCTCACTTAATGTTACCAACTTGAAAGACAAATAACAGACGAAAGATTACATTAATTATTTACATCCATCACTTGACAAATGGTTTTATATTATACTGTGCACCTATCAAATGTTCAATACATTTGTTTATACATAAAGAGGTTTATGCCAATTCCATGAGAGAGAGAGAGAGAGAGAGAGAGAGAGAGAGAGAGATAGAGAGAGAGAGAGAGAGAGAGAGATAATTAAATCTATTCATGGCTAAATAAATATGTTCCTTCGAGAGGTGCATTATCAAATATGATATAAAACTTTATTACTTTATTATATTATCCAAATGGGAATTCACTTTAGTTATTTGTTTCTTTTCTCGATTTACTTGTGCTTTGTATTACCATTTGTCATTTTTTATTACCAAATTTATACAAAATTATCTTTAACTTCACTTTGAAAATAACTACAAGAGAAACACCAAATAAGCAAAGTTATCAGATTTCCATGGTGTGTCCTATAATTATCATAAATGAATCCGTTAAAATGATTAATATATTTTTTCTTTCCATAACGATCATATCTCAATGATTAATGAGAACGTCATCAAAACATCAATTGAAGCCTCAAAGTATCAAGGCAGCATAGCTACTTTTTACTTTAATGTTGATATTTATAATCAATAAAAGAAAGTATTTCAGGGTAATAACTATAAAGTGGTATATAACTATCTATTCTATTCAGTATCCTTTTGGAACTTTACATAAAGAACATACTGTCTATCTGTGACTGCCTACATATGATGCAAAATTGCAGTTCACTATAGATATAACAAATCTCTATATAAGTTCTATTCACTCAAATGTTTAAGGAATGTAATATGGAAGAGAACTTGAATTTTTCTTCCGAAAGAATAACTAAAAAAATCTCACTATCATTATTTTCATAACTGTTATCATCATCTATATTTTTTTTTATAAATATTACCCAAACTATAACCGAATTTGGAAAAGCTGCATAACAGAAGTCCAAGGACATCAATAGGGAATGCTGTCTAACTCTGAAAATAAATGGAGATCTGAATAACAAACAAAAAATCGAAACTTTTAAGATAGTGAACAATGTTAAACAGATATCTTATACCAATATGAAGCATGAAGTAGGATATATACCTTTAAAAAAAATAAATAAATAAATAAAAAACCAGTGCTGATAGCTCCTATGAGATTTGTTAATAGTTCGTATTTTATTAAGTTCATCATCATCAACATCATCTCTTCCCACGCCTCTTGATGCAAAGGGCCTCGGTTAGATTTCGTCAGCCGTCTCTATCTTGAGCTTTTAATTCAATACTTCTCCATTCATTTTCTCCTACTTCACACTTCATAGTCCTCAGCCATGTTTGGTGAACTAATCTCTCTTGGGGACTTTGAAGAGCATGCCTAAACCATCTCCATCTACCCATCTAATCTCTCTTATAGTTTCATTTCTAATCCTGTACTGGCATTTGACTCGCAATATCCTTTTGAGGGCTTTTCTCTCAAACACACTAAATCTATTGGAGATTGTTTTATTATCATACCATGACTCATGTCCATACAGTAACACCGATCTCATTACACTGATATATAGTCTGATTTTTACATGCAATTTCAGGAGATTTGATTTCTAAAATTTCTAAATCTTTCACTAATATCTTATTATGAAGACTGTATTGGAGAACACATTACATTCTCTATCCCGTGTTTATTTCTTTCAAATTTAGCATTGAAGTCACCAATCACAATTTTCATACCTCTCTCTTGGATCTCATCTATTTCCCTCTGCAGTTCATCATGTTATTCATCTTTCCTTTCTTCAGGGAAATCATTTGTTGGAACATAGCAAATTATAATACCCATATTGCACTGCTTTGATTTGAACTTTCCAGTAACAATCTACTATTTACAGCACTCCACTCGCTTAATGCCTTTTCTGCTCTTGGTGTCCTCATTATTTCTACCCCTTCTCTTCCAATTTCATCTGATCTTCCTATAGTAGATATATATATTGCCTTGGTCTAAAGTTGTCTTACCAGTACCCTTGCAACGTGTTTCACTTAGGGCTAAGATATCCAAACAATATTTCATAAATTCACTCTCCACTTGCTGTAATTTACCAATATGACTCCTGGTTCTAACATTCCAATCAAATATTTTCAATTTTTCTTTAGTATTTACAAACCGGGAGATTCTTAGCACCCCGCTATGCCCGGGTCTGGGGTCCATTCTGTCAGCTTCTCTTTCCTTGTGTTGTGATTTTCACCAGTTTATTAAATCTGCCCGATGTACTGGGCGGATCGCAAGGCCTTGAAGAGGCAAGATTCCCAAAACTTTCCAGGAGTTAACTAAAATACGGCGATAAAATTTACAATTTTATTACAAAAATAAACTCTGATAAAGACAAACAACATTCTTAAGCATTCACAAGACTTACTGAAAAACAAGACTGACCCTAGGTAATGTAGCATGTGCTCTTCAAGCACAAAGTCCACACCGGACTCATTAACAAACTGAAAATAGTGCCAATTCGAATTCAATACACAACGAATCACACACCAAATATCCCTATTCTTATTTAACTCAGGATTCAGATCCCCAATCACAAGGATCTCTACACTAAACTGCGATATAAAAACTAAACGTCTTGCACACAAACTTCTACTACAACCAACCTGGTACACAAGGTAGAGAGGAGAGATAACAATTAGAGGGGACTTACTTTGGTTGGGGACGTTGGATCAAAGAGGACGAGCTAGCCTTGCTACCTCCGACGTCACCTTTTTGGCGCAATTTGTCATGAACCTAAATTTCTAGATTAGATTTTTTTATCATGTTACAATAGAATGACGTTATTTTTCCTAATCTTAAATTACCAGCAATTGATTTTATTAGTCTCAGTGCCTTCCTACCAGGTGGTTTCCCTTTTTGGCTCTAAACGTTCACGTCTGGAACTACATTCATTCGCCCGCGAGTTTTCTCCTCTCCCTCCAATTTGACGTAGTCGTAGGTGGAGTCAAATGGCGGGAATTTCGATTGATCGGGTCGAAATTCCCGACATCCTCCACGCCCCAAAATAAGGAGCGATGAAAAGTCGGTCAATTGGATGGAGCTAGACTCGGGGTGAGGGGAGTGGCTTACTCCGAGACTCTGTTAGGCTCGCTGCGTAGCGCTCCGCAACGACTCGAACAGAGTACGCACAATATACAACAGCAATGTTACCCCGGGGTAATAAACACAATCAATAATATACAGTCATACAACAGATCAAATTAGGCAATGGGCCTAGCAATTCTAAAGCACTCGTGTAATACACATAGGGAACAGCAGAAATAAGTGATAATGTACACACATTTTACAGAATTCAAATGGCAAGCAATTAGGCAATGGGCCTAAAACAAACAGAAAATGGCAATGGCAATGCATACAATTCAAGCTCTAAGGCAATTAGGCAATTGGGCCTAAGACAATTCAAGAAATAGCAGAAATGCAAACATAACAATTCAAGTGCAAAGACAATTAGGCAATGGGCCTAAGACAATTCAAGAAATGGCAGAAATACATACATGACAATTCAAATTCAGTCTGTCTCAACTCACAATAATCGAGACTTCTATAGCGCTGCTACATGCAGGCTGTTACTTAATGGAGTACAAGAGGGAGGGGTTGGTTCTGTGCAACGCTCGGTCTGTACGCACGAGAGACCATCCCGTCCCCGTTCTCCACCCCTAAGCACTTCCAACCTCCGCAGATTCACGCACACCTCACAAACTCCACCCTCCCTACCTTCCAGATAGGACACGCACCCTTTTCACTTACAGTTTACAGCTACTTTTTATATATCGTCACTTTTCAGCAGACAGTCCATTAGTTCTCGCTGTTTCGCGGCAGCCCTTCTCAATGGGCGTGCAGAACGTCCTTGTGCGTTCGTCTGCTCTGTTTCATTTTCATTTTCACTTCTTTCACTAACTGCATAGTTCTCACCTTCCTCGTCGTTGTCGTCCGTTCCTGTGGCTGGTTGTTGAGTTGTTGTAGCTGTTGCCATACCCTGGTCGTTCCCAGACGTCTCCCTTATCCCTGGCATTCCGGCTGTCGAACTGTACGCACCCTCTTCTCCGTCATCGCCGTCGTCTCCTTCATGGTCATCCTCAGAGGGGGCTATTTCTAGGGGAACCAGGTGGCTGACAGCTCGCAGCGATTCGACACCCTCAAACAACACTTTCGCCGAGCGTACGACTCCGTCGTCGTCAGGATACGTCTCCACGACACGTCCCAGAGGCCAAGTCGCTCTCTTCTTATTGTCCTGCTTAACTAGCACGATGTCTCCGGGGTGCAGCTTGGAGGGTTCCCCGGGCCGACAGTCGTGCCGGGCTCTCAAGGCACTCAAGTATTCCCTTCTCCAGCGTTCCCTAAAAGCTTTGAGTGAATCTGTCAATCTTACGTAACGATCACGTAGCTTCCGAGAGGTGAAGGTTGCGTTGAGATGGTCGTCCGGTAAGATCGGGGCCATGAGGTGGACTTGGTGTCCTCTTATCAAATGGGAGGGGGTGAGGACTTCATCCTCGCGCTCGTCACCGCTGTACATAAGCGGTCTATTATTCACCACTGCTTCTGCTTCTTTCACGAGGGTTAGCACGTGGGCGTCCGGCAGGTACTTCTTTCCGAGGGCTATCTGGAGGGTCCGTTTCGTTACTCCTATCAAACGCTCGAAGAACCCACCTTTCCAAGGTGCACGGGGTGTCTGAAACCGCCACTTTATGCCAGTTTTCCTCAGGAACTGCTGGACTTCATCCTCTTCATAAAGTCCCTGCAGGAGGTGGCTGGCAGCCTTGAAGGTTTGGTGGTTATCGGACATGATGAGCTGTGGGGCACCGTGGGTGGCACTAAACCGTCTAAGTGCCAACACGAATTCTTCTGCTTCCAAAGAGGGACAAAAGTCAAGGTACACGGCTCTGCTGGCCATGCAAGTTACGATAAGTATATACCCGGGCCGTGTCTCCGTGTGAATTGCTGCTGTGTGGTCCACTCCGACCGCCGTGAACGGTTTTGTGAGGGTGATCCTTTCCTTTGGCAGGGGGGGTGGTGGTGGCTGTCTCGTTAGAGGCTGGAAGGCTAGCTTGCATTCAGGGCATTGCCGCACGGTTCGCTTCGCAATGGAACGTAGACCCGCCACCCAACATTTCTGTCGAAAGATACCTATTAGAGTATTCACCCCACAATGCAAATGTAACTGATGTAAATAATTTAGATACATCCTAACCAAATGCCCTTTGGCTGGCAAGAGAATTAAATGATCAGTTTCTCCTACATGGGACACTCGTCCCCTGGTGCAGATGAGATTATCTACCAAAACTAAATTCAATTGTCTAGCAAAATTAGCAACTTCACGAGGGGGTCTGACTCCGCCCTCTAAGTAGGCATAAACAGTAGGCAAATAATGTTTTTGCTCTAATTTTACAACAATACTGAACGGATGCCGTTCTATCTTAGCAAACTTTAAAACTAGTCTGGCTACTCGTAACAAGAATTGGAACCCTACTTCCCTTTTCAGGACGTCCCAAATCTCGCCTGGGGGGGTAGGACACATCTCCTCCCTCAACTCCTGCACCGCCGCTACTACGTGAGTTTGATGTAGTAGATCTTCCTCCTCGCAAGGAACAGGCTTTCCCGTGGTCCTGAGGAATTCTGGACCGTTCCTCCACAGGGGGTTAGCTTGCAATTGTTGAGCCGTTGCGCCTCGGGATAGGATATCGGCAGGGTTCTGCTGAATAGGGACATGGTTCAGACTGAAACTACAAACCTGCTGAATAAAATTAATTTCCGCCACTCTGTTAGAAACAAACACATTTTTATTAGACCTGGCATCGGGCGATGCTACCCATGCCAACGTTACCTTACTGTCGGTCCACATTACTATTTCCCGTGGCTCGATCAGATCCTTGAGCGTTCTTGCTAGTCTGCTGCCTAACAACAAGGCCAGCAACTCTAGCTTAGGGATCGTCAGCTTGCTCATCCCTTTCGGAGTGATCCGGGTTTTACTCGTTACCAGACTTACCCGATTGCATTCGTCCCTAGTATATGCTACTCTCCATATGCCTTACTGCTGGCATCGGTGAACACATGAAGTTGTAAGCCTCTTTTTCCTATTGATCTTTGAAAGGTGATGTCGCTCACCGCTTTCAAATCATTCAACAATTCACTTGCCTCTTTAGCCCTCTCTTTTCCTAAAACATCATCCCAACCTACATTATCCTCCCATAGTTGTTGAAGGAAAAGCTTTCCCCTTACAAATAATGGGCTTATCAAACCTATCGGATCATATATGGAGACTAATAGGGAAAGTACCCTACGCTTCGTGGGCACCCATCCCTCCCCCAACTCACAGATCCTTTTGCTTTCTTTCACACACAATCTGTCCACGTCCCGGGCCCATCGCAGCCCGAGCACGTTCACACTCACAGGCTCACTCCACTGTTTCTCGCTATCGAAGGCCAAGTGATTACTGGCCCACCCTTCTAAGGGCATACCCGCCCCTTTCAAGATGTTATGTACAGACTCATGCTCTCGCCTCATATGTTCTATATCTTCAAACGTGGCCAGATAATTATCGACATAAAAGGATTTTACTAAATCTGGGCGCCCTTCCTCTTTAAAATGACAATTTAATATTTGTTGTAGCAAAAATGGACTAGCTGTGATGCCGAACACCACGACTCTAAAGGCGAAGGTAAGCGCTCGACCAGCTGCCTTGCACCACAGAAATCGTGTGTATTTGGCATCACGAGGATCTAACAAAACACGATGGAATGCTTTACTTATGTCGGCTAACATGGCATATCGATTCAACCTAAACCTTACAAGTAAACTATATGCTACTTCTACCAAATTGGGCCCAGGTAAAAGACATTCATTCAAGGACTTGCAACCTTGTGACTTGGCAGAGGCATTGAACACGATTCTAAGGGGGGTGGTACGGCTGTCTTTCTTAACACCAAAGTGTGGCATGTAATAACCTTCCACTACGGGATTTTTCACTTCTGATATAAATCCTGCTTCGAGATACTTATCTATCACTCCCTGATATTGTTCAAAATATTTTCTATCCTTTCTGAATTTTGCCTGCAACGACTCTAACTGCGCCACAGCGTTACGATAATTTGTTTCTGGCCTAGCATCCGACCCGAATGGTAGGCTAACCTGATATCCCTCAGGTTTTCTTACAACGCTTTGCGATACCTTTCGCACGGCCTCGGCCTCGCGAACAGTGTATTGCTCAGATGGGGCGATGCCAACACGGTCTAATCGCCACCACTCATCTACATCATACAGATATGGCTCGTCCGTGATTCTGCACACTCTCAATGTTCTAACTTGTTCGACCTTTTCCCCTTGGAACAGCCACTGTGGCACCTTCCCGTACGGGGACATACCATTATGCGTTAAGAAAAGATTTATCCCATCTACTTTTTCAACACCTATGACAAAATAGCTAAAATAATCAGCCCCTACTAAAATGTGAACGTTCTTCATGGTATCTGATTGGTTTGCTGGATCGGCTAACGTGACTCCCTTGGTCAACAGATGCTGTCTGACCTTTACATAACCCACGTTATGTATCGGGACGTCCACGTTTTCGTGTGCCACCAACTTCATACGCACGATTCTTTTCCCCATTTCAACCCTGCAACTTACTACATCATATTGTCCGCTTATTTCCTCGGAACCAAACGGAGCTATATTCAAGGATACTCTTCCTACCACCGGTAGGCCTAATTGACGGGCAATTTTTGCAGAGATGAAGCTCCTCTGGCTTCCTGAGTCGAGAAATAGGCGGACTCGCTTACTACCTTGCCTTTGTTGAATACCTGCCATGGCTGTTGGCAAGATAGTGCATGGGAGGTCCACATCAGACCTCTGCGCGATCTTTGCGCTTGTGCATGGTTTAGATTCTACTTTAACTTTGGATGGACGGGGGGCAGATTGGTTCTGCGCAGGCGTCGCATTTACTACGGGGCGGGACGTTGTTGATTGACTATTATTAGGACCAGGGATTGATTGCGGTCTACCCGCATCGCAAATTGCAGTGTGGTGGTTAGCATTACAGTTTCTACAGGAATTTGAAACGGGACATTTATCGCTACGATGGCCTGATTTCGTACAATTAAAACAAAGACCCCTTTTTAGTAAAATGCGACGTCTAGCAGCTACGTCAGTCACTTGGCGACATCCGTGAGGCGGGTGCCGTTCGCTACAAAATGGGCAGGAATTATGGTGGATGGGATGGGTTTTCGGTCTTACACTACTGTCTGGTCTTTTGTCACTCTCAAGACTGTCGCCTCTCTGCAACGCATCGTCTTCTAACATTCTTACAATAAAATCTATTGCCTCAAAAAACTCGTCCAACGTATAGTCGCATTTCCTCAAATGCTCTACCACTTTGCGGTATAGTTTTCCTTCCGAAAGTTTTTGATTAATGAGGCTCATGACCATGCCCTGGCCTAAGTCATTGGTACTAAGTCTTTTGATTTGTTCAATAATGATGGTCAACTCAAAACGGAACCCTTTGAGTTCTACTGGGTTTAGTGACGGCACAAAGATGTTTGCTAACTTACGGTGCAGAATCACGAGTGTCTGGTGCACGTTGCCATTCTGCTTATCTAATAGGTCTAATGCTACACTATAGTTCGCGGCGGTTACACTTAGAGATTTGATGATCCTAAGCGGCTCTTTGCCCAACGTCCCCAATAAATATGTGAATTTAGACACTTCGTCTAAATCAGCTCTTCGATCCACGTGGATCGTGAATAGTTCACGGTACGATGCGTACTCTTGCACTTCCCCTTCTAACGTGGGGAGAGGCAGCGGTTTCAACCTGGGGAGGGCAACATTCCCCGTTGAAGGGCCTTTCACTTTATCTATTCTATTGTACAATAGAGTGGAAGCGCGTGTCGCTTCACCTAACATATGCCTAATTCGGGCTTCGAAACTAGTTTCTAGCTTAACGCGCTGGCTCTTGTATAGCTCTTTAAGCTGTCGGACCTCTGCCTGCAACTCCGTTACCAAATTCTGGTATACGGACTCGGAGTAAGTCTCTATCAGCGCCCTTTGCGTTTCGCTTAGTAAATCCTCCAGTAGGCCCATCGACGCCTCGATATGCACGCTCGTGGACACAGCCATCGTAATTACTTTACTTTACGTTTGGGGGGGTTGGGCAAGGCAAGGAAAAAAGGATAATTTAACGTTAAGAAGGGACTCAAAGAACTGACCCACGTGGGCGATCGCACATCGGGACGTAGAGGACCTTAATTGTTCGTCTCTCTCTCTCTCAAAAGCTCATATTTTAAATTAGTCCTGTCCGGCTCTGGGAAGCGCTTGCGATCCGGTTCGAAGGACCAAATGTTGTGATTTTCACCAGTTTATTAAATCTGCCCGATGTACTGGGCGGATCGCAAGGCCTTGAAGAGGCAAGATTCCCAAAACTTTCCAGGAGTTAACTAAAATACGGCGATAAAATTTACAATTTTATTACAAAAATAAACTCTGATAAAGACAAACAACATTCTTAAGCATTCACAAGACTTACTGAAAAACAAGACTGACCCTAGGTAATGTAGCATGTGCTCTTCAAGCACAAAGTCCACACCGGACTCATTAACAAACTGAAAATAGTGCCAATTCGAATTCAATACACAACGAATCACACACCAAATATCCCTATTCTTATTTAACTCAGGATTCAGATCCCCAATCACAAGGATCTCTACACTAAACTGCGATATAAAAACTAAACGTCTTACACACAAACTTCTACTACAACCAACCTGGTACACAAGGTAGAGAGGAGAGATAACAATTAGAGGGGACTTACTTTGGTTGGGGACGTTGGATCAAAGAGGACGAGCTAGCCTTGCTACCTCCGACGTCACCTTTTTGGCGCAATTTGTCATGAACCTAAATTTCTAGATTGGATTTTTTTATCATGTTACAATAGAATGACGTTATTTTTCCTAATCTTAAATTACCAGCAATTGATTTTATTAGTCTCAGTGCCTTCCTACCAGGTGGTTTCCCTTTTTGGCTCTAAACGTTCACGTCTGGAACTACATTCATTCGCCCGCGAGTTTTCTCCTCTCCCTCCAATTTGACGTAGTCGTAGGTGGAGTCAAATGGCGGGAATTTCGATTGATCGGGTCGAAATTCCCGACACCTTGACTGACTCAATCCATAGAGGACTCATTGGCTAGATACATCAAAGGACAGTCAGTTTCTTATGATGAGCAGTGCATATATAAGTAAGGAAAGTGACCCCTACTTGCTCATACTAATTCTAGTAAGATCAACTGCAAGACATCAGGAGCAAAAACTGGAAAGTTAATTAAGTTAATTAGCAATAATTTTGTGTACCATGGTTTTCTTATGTAAAATTTAAATATTGTATCTGATTACTGTATCTGTGAAATGATAATGGAAACAGTATTAAAATGTGTTTTAACATATGAAATTAAGGACACACATATCAGTATAAGTAAGTTACAAAGACAGCATGTAAGGTATGTTTTAAAATCACTTTAAAATTCAGGTGCACAGACATTGTACCTTATTAGGAGAAAGAGTATCACTAGAGAGCAACTTTTGGAAACAAACTTTCTATATTATATAAACAGGGAATTGATGGTTCGATGTCATTAATTTATCTATGATGTTCGGTGACATTAAATCCAGCAATGAATTTGGGATAGATTTGGATAGACCGAAAAATATTTTACCTAAGATTATTAATGTTATGCTGGGATGAGGGTAAAGAACTACAGATTTAATTGCTTTTCAAATTCCAAAATGGTGTGATATGATCTTGCCACTCAATGATTGTGCTAAATGATAGTACTAAAACAATGTCATGACATTTCTTTTATTATAACGCAAAGATTAAATCAAAAGTCTTGAAAGTTTTATGGATGCATTAGACGGATGAGGGGTTCACGCAGATTTTTTTTTCTTTTCTAGTATTGATCGAAAAACTTTTTCCTAGGTAGGTATATTGAATTTTTTAGCCATAAGGCAAACTACGACAAAGGAAAAAAAAATCTTCACGCGTTATCACAGAAAATGGTATTATTTAGACGTGATGGAAACAGACTTCATGAAACTTTCCATGACAGGGAACTTGCCTCGGAAATATATACGACCAAGATCATTTCAAAGCCTTAGAATTTGATGTGGATCGCCAGAGTGACGAAAAGCTTTCGGAAGAAATGGAATTCCCTACATGTGAGAAAATGGGAGATAAAATGAGATGTCATCAAGGAAAGAAATTTTAACACAACATAATAATGAATATGTTGTGACATTTTTCTTTAATATATCCAAATACAGGTTACATTGTTAGAAGCAAGACGACAGAGACATGGGTCCATCATATAAGCGAAGAAAATCTATATATTAAAGTCTTCAAGAATTTTGACAGTAAGTCGTGGCAATGGTCTTGGATCGGAAATAGAATACATGTAAATAACGAGAGCTTAAATAAAATCTGCGATAGTTGATGTTCCTAACGAGGCTGTTGACTTTTCTGTCAAAATATAAGTAATTTTTGGATACGGAAGATCAACAACTTTATAGACACTAAGAAAAGATCCAAGAGACTTGCAGGAGAACCATAAGAAATATCATAAAAACAACCAAATTTTCCCATGGGTCCCTGCAACCGGCTCATGTATCTAAATTTCTTCTCCATTAAACTGTCATCTTTGTTTGGTTAACGTGGTAGGATTAAAATAAGAGTACATTGTACCAAAACCATTTTCGCACAACTTTCCCTCTTTTTGTAGGCTTTAGTAACTAGGTCAACTTTCTCTGTATTATTCCATACCTCTGTGTAGAGATAGCTGTAAACCAATATATTCCAATATAACTTTGTGTTCGCTGAAGAGGTATCTTTTTGCTCTATAAATCCTTGATAAAAGGCATCAGATTAATGAAAATGTCATTCTATGAAGTAGGATTCGCCATAGAGGAAATATGTTCTTTATGTGAAACCAAATAATAGTAAATCTGAAAGGTTAGTTTACTGATAAGTTGCCCTTCCCTTTTGCTATTTATTACTTCTCTGAGTCAGGTATTTTCGCACACTGGTGAGTCGACCTCTAATTTAACCGGCCTAGGATTGAACAGAGATAGAAGTGGTCATGCCAGCTACATGATTTTTCTCGTTAGATTTCATGCCAGACATATTCAAAACAGGACTTATGAGACTCAGGGTACTCATTCTAAATACAAATTTTATTATGCCTTACTTTATGACTCCCTTCACGTTCAAAACCAGTGGTATATTAAACCTGGAATTTGCAACGCGTAGTCTTGGAGGCACTGGTCTGGGATTTTGCTCAATATCGCCAGAAAGTCTAAGAATTATTATTACTTCTATCAAAATTATTATTTTATTATTATTATTATCATTATTATTATTATTATTATTATTATTATTATTATTAATATTATTATTATTATTATTATTAATATTATTATTATTATTATTATTATTATTATCATTATTATTATAATTATTAGATAAACTACAACCCAAGTTAGAAAAGCAGGCTGCTATAAGCCAAAAAGCTCCAGCAGGGAAAGATAGCCCAGCGAAGAAAGAAAATAAGGTAATAGATTAACTATAAGAAAAGCAATGAATAAGGGATATAAAATATCTTAACCTCAGCAACAACGTTCAAGGAGATATGTCATATATCAACTATGAAGAGAGACTCATATCAGCCTGTTCAACATGAAAACATTCCTTGCAAATTTTAACTTTTGATGTTCCACAGAATCAACTGTCCGATTAGGAAGATCCTTCCACTGTCTGGTCATAGCTTGAATAAAACTTCTAAAATACACTGTAGCATTGAGCGTTAAGTAGGAGGCAAGACTGTTATTATATCATGCATATCCAACTTACCAATAAAC
>NC_090760.1:41704574-41709574 GCF_036898095.1 Palaemon carinicauda | reverse complement strand
TGTTTGTAAACAAAAGATGTGCATTCTCTTTATCGTGGTAAATTGGGAACCAAAACTCACGAGTGACTATATGATTTTCCCGATTTATGTTCGACAATGAATAATTGTAGTAATCAAATGTAAATATTTGTCAAGTCCTTTTCCTATGACATCAGCTTCAGTAAGGCTTAAATTAGATTTCAATAGATGTCACGTTAAAAGGGTCGACACAATTCAACAAATGTGTCTTTTGTTTGGCTTTATGATGATCTATAACGATATATATATCCCTGTCAAAGGGAATTTTGAAGGCAATTGCAAGAGGCTTAGGAGCTTCAACAGATAATTATATATCAGCTTTAGGTGTTGACGTAAATGGTACGCTGGTTTTGGAAAAGGGATGCATTGTACTTCAAGATAATAATGTTGTAAGAGGCTATATCAGTTAATAGTGAATATCACTCAAATAGTAAAAGCATAGCAGAAAAATCTTCGCCACCAAGTTGCTGACGAAAACTTCCAAAAATTCTGAAATTTCCTCGTGAAGTTACCGTCGTAACTCTGATATCAATCACAGCATCACAGGATCACACCATAACAGAGGAGAAATAAGCATAAACACTGATCTGTTTATCATGATAATGAGAGAGAGAGAGAGAGAGAGAGAGAGAGAGAGAGAGAGAGAGAGAGAGAGAGAGAGAGAGAGAGAGAGAGAGAGAGACAACAACAAGGATAAGGATAGGGAAGTGGGGAATGGGGGATAAAGAAGAGTACCCCTGGATACAATCCAGTTTATAGCCCGAAGGCAGGTACTCGGGATGGGAAAGAGTAAGAAAAAAAAAAAGGGGGGGGGGGAAGAAGTATAGGAGGAGAGTAAAAGAGAGGGGAAGGCCCTCGTGCAATGTTAGGTAGATTAAGGGGCCACCTGATAGGCAGCCAAGAATGAATAGGAAGGGAAAGGACGAGAAGGGAGAGGAAGGGTTTTTTGGTTCACGCATCTAGCCCTGCTGCAAGAAGAATGTCTGATGGACCTATTCGAAGGCAAAAAAGTTATGATGGCAAATTCTTAATGAATTTTGTTATTGAAAATGAATTTGATTTATTAATTAATGGTATTTATTTTTGTTGTTTTAGTCAGTTGAGATATATCTCGGTCGGGGCGGATCACAATTGACTTTGGGATCTAGTCTCCTCCACCAGTTATGATCTCGAATACGTTCATTAGAGAGAGTCCTTGTAACCGTGCAAAGGTCGTCATCGTCAATGGCTAATTTATCCCAAGTTTTCTGGCTAAGTCTGTGGAACCTAACATTTAGGGGCTCCAGCTTAGAACGTTGATGGAGTTCTTGAATTTTATTAAAATAAGGAGGCCCCTCTTTGTAGGCTCGCCTCAAAGGTTTATTTAGAACTGTTTGCATTTTACTCATTGATGTCTTACTGAGAGTGCCAAATATTACTGTAGGGTATTCTAACTGGGGCCTTACTAAGGATTTATAAAGTCTAAGCTTTGTTTTAGTGGATAAACCTTTGAATCTTTTTAATATATTAAGCGTCAATTTGAAACATTTATTCTATCTTTAACGTGAGTAAGGATGCCAGATCTTTTGAAGGTACACCCGAGTATTTTTGCATTATTTTTATATGGAATACGAACCTTATCTATTATTATAGGTGGAGGATTGTTGACAGTTATTGATAAAAGTTGAAATTTATTAATATTTGTTTTTATTTTCCATTTCTTTTCATAGTTGTTGATTTTATGTAGTTCACGGACTGTCTTTCTCTGTAGCATTATTTTATTTTTTTACTAGGATAGGTTATTACTTGGGTATAATCATCAGCAAACATGATTTGTAGGCAACCTTCAATAGGAGGAGGGGTGTCTTTAATGTAGAACTTATATAGTGTAGGGGAGAGAACACTACCCTGGGGAACTCCTGAAAGCAATTGAAACTCTGGCCTCATGAAATCTTTAATTTTAATCATGGCAACCCGGTTATCTAAAATGTTGCATAGCAACCTGGTTACTATATCTGGCAATTGTGCCTCTAAAAGTTTATATTTTAAGCCATCATGCCCTACTTTATCAAATGCCATGCTTACGTTTCTTGATATTAAGTTACAACCACAACCTAGACTTTTCTTTACTGCTATGTATTCATATAATCTGGCTAATGCCAGTTGGGTCCCCTTACCATGGGTGAAACCATATTGATTCGTGTTTATGAGCATATTATCATCCAGGAACTCCTCAAACCTTACTTTTATGATCTTCTCAAATATTTTCCCAGGAGTCTCTAATAGGGATATTGGTCTATAATTAGAGACTGAAGTTAGATCTTTGCCCTTTTTTCCTACAAAGGGAAGTATGGCTCTTTTAAAAAATTCTGGCCAGTAACCCATACTCGATGATTCATTTAAGATGTGACAGAGAAAGGTAAGCATTGAATTAGGAAGATTTTTTGGTCTATTTTTTTTTACTTAAGATTGTCCTGGAGCTTTGTTTTTAAAACTTTTCATCACATTGATAACATCTTGGAGTTAGATAGGTTTCAGGAAGGAGTCGTTCTCATCAAGCCTCCCTAGATCTACTGTATCGTAAGGTACTATACGATCAGCACGTTCTCGGATTGTCTCCATGACATGTTGCTCATGATGTTGGTCAAACCTACGATTTTCTTCTGGGTCAATTCTAAAGATGTTGGACCAAAAGTCTCTGAAAATAATCTCTTGATCTTGAGGAGAATAGATCTTCTCATTGTTGTTAATAATGTACGCTACGGGATGTGATGATGAACCTAAAAGATTCCTAACCATTCTCCAAAATTTACCTGGGTCTTTATAAGAGTCTTCCCACTTGTTCAAGAGAGTGTCCCAATTTGAATTAATGAGCTCCTGAGATTCAATTTTGATACGTTCTTGGATGTTATGAATGTATTCTAAAATTTGTCGTGACGGACCTTGGATATTAATTATATATAAGGCTTGTTTGTAATAGAACTGTAGCAATTTGAGATAGTCAGTTTCCTTAGTGAAGGGTAAGATTCTATGGGTTTTAATGGGGATGTACTGCTTCGAGGCTTCTTTGATCATCCTATACCAAAAAGTTATTTTGTTATCAATATAGGATTTATTTTTCAAGATATTATTCGGTTCATCGTAGTTAGAGAGAGAGAATCATCGAGTGAGTCCTTAAAACGTTCTCAGTCAGCATTATTGATATCAAATGTAGGACTAGTTGGTACCAAAATGGGTCTCACAGTAAGTTTTAAAACTAAGGGAATATGATATGAAGTGGTTAAAGGGCCTTGGGTGAGTGAATAACTGAAAATTTTAAGTCTATTGGAAAGAAGAATATCCGGCCTGCTAGAGGTTCTCCTGTGAAAGAATGTATCAAAATCTGGTCCTAAGAACCTTATGAGGTTCCTATTCATCAGATTGTTAATAAAATTACCTACTGGATTTGTTCTATTATGACCGATGGCCGTGTGAGCTGCATTAAGATCAGCCAGAAGATAGACTGGGATATTACGTCTCATCAATGAGATTACATCCTGTTGTGGGAATATTGGGTTTCTAGGGGGAAGATAAGTAGTTGCCACTATCACAAGTCCCCTTACAGTTTGCAATTCAACTGCTAAAAGATCGTGGTTGAAACCATCTATTAACTTGACTGTAATATCCCATCTAACTGTTCTTGCTGTCCCAGCGTTTAGCTCTCCAGAGGTGTTACATTGATAAACATTATAGTTCCAGATTTTGATACGGGAGGAATTCAGAATGCCGGTAGAATTAAGAAGTATGAGGTGTGGGGAGAGAGAGGAATAAATATTAGAAAGCTCCCTACGACGTGGGAAAGTCCACATAAAAACATTATTTTTGATTACTGTGAGAGTATCCATTATGGTAGCTGTCCTTTACTTAAAAAAAAAAAAAAAATCCAGAATTCAGCCTCCTGAATTTGTCCGCTTCTACCCTTGTAATTCTAGGGACATTCTTATCAAGTTGGATCGAGCCATTGTTTATAAGATCAACGACAGTGCTGTTCTCAAATTTCTCTGTAAAAAGGTATTTGATGGTTTTGGATTCAAAAATAATTTTCTTTATAGAATCATGAGAAGCTGATTTGGAGAGGGTTGCAGAAATAATGAGTAGAGTCTTAAACCGATTATTTTTTTTATTTGATTGATTAATGGGGGGAAGGGTTGGGAGGGCAGTGGCTCCTTGTAATTCGTTATCAGGGACAAATGCTGAGGTGAAGGGTTGTGGCTGCTTTTTGGCAAGATTAGCTGGTTCGGATATATCGGAGTCAGAGTCACTAAGAACTCTTTTCCTATTGAGATCTTCTGTCTCCATGTCATCAATTGTTGTGGGTGCCTGTGGGGGGTTAGAGTCAATTTGTGATCCTGATTTCAATAGGGTTGATACTTTATTAGCCAAATTAATGGCCTCAGTGGGGATTTTGACAATTGGTAGGCCATTACCATTATAAAAAGCGTCTACAATGGATTGGAAAGTACCAGGTTCAACGGCCTCGCTCAGATTAGCCATGATTATGGCTTTGTTCATTACAGTAAACTGCTGTAATGACATGTTGTTCTGTGCAGAGATTGTAGAGGAATTATTTGCCTTAGGGGCTGCAGCCTAAGCGAAGGATACGTTAGGTGTTGACATAGATTGTTGCGTTCTTAAAGTCTTTGCCTGGTCTTTTACCATGGTCTTCCTTATAGGGCATCTAGCAGCCATGTAATGCACTTATGGTTGTTACCATTAGTCCACTCTGTCCAATAATGTTCTTCAGAGGCGCAGACTAACCAGATATTGTAAGTGGGAGGTTTTGGGCAATCTTTTTTGACGTGATCATATTTGTAGCATCTCATGCACTGGAACAATGAGATGTGAATGTCCTGTCTCAGATATTTAGGTGGAAATGACTGTCCAAAGAGGAGAAGTTCCTTGGTTAGGCAATCTCTCACCATCTGTACAGTTTCCATCTTAATCTTAAAGGTTGATTTGATTGT
>NC_090760.1:41672074-41699574 GCF_036898095.1 Palaemon carinicauda | reverse complement strand
CTAAACAAAAGCAAAAGTTTTTTTTTAGGCGGAGGAGATTATTCATTCCATCCTTTTTTTATTTTCTTGTTTTCTTGAGATTAGAAAAGGATTTTAGATTCCATGTTTACCTCTACTCATCCAATTTGTAAAATGGTACTAGTGTTAACAATCTTATCTGTTGAGCATTGCTGATTCAATTGTTCTCCATTCATCATCTCCCACTTCACGCTTCATAGTCCTGAGCCACGTAGGCCTGGGTTTGCCTTGTGGAGTCCAGTTAAAAGTTTTGGGAACTAATCTCTTTTAAGGAGCGCGATGAACAGGTCCAAACCATCTCCATCTACCCCTCACCATGATGTCATCCATATAAGGCACTCAAGTAATCTCTCTGATTATCTAGACTAGATTTAAGCTATTTGAAATAATTCAAAAGTATATTCACGTTGCAACTCTTTCTACATGACAAACGACAGCTTTTTTGACAACTCGAGTTGGGTTAGCAAGATAAATTTTGATTTGTTAAAAAGCGTCCCAGGGTTGAATTTTAGCTAGGGATATAAACAAAATAAATCTTTCTATGGTATGAAAAATATTCAATAATACTGCTTTTTCCTAAAAACTTACAGTATGTAGGTTACTCAAAAATAGGAAGTTTCAAAAATAACCGTAATAGTTTGCATAGTTACAAAGGCGCCATGATTTTAGAGCAAGTAAGAGAGATTTCCTGCTAGTCATGGCTTCAGTAGATTATAAAACCAAACTGGACTCATTACTGATTGATATTGAGGAGTTACTAAACAAAACTCCATAAAAAAAAAATGAACATGGTTGGGAAAACACCTGAGAAAATGAATCCATAATCATTATTAATTTCAGAAAACCCCTTGAAGATGCATAAAGTATGAAAGAACACCGTTACTACAGTTTCACTGAAAGCTATGTAAGCCTCGTGGAGCAAGCAATGCACATGCAATCAAAGAAGTACGCTTTTTTTCTACACTGCAAGTGCCATCGAACTCCCCTTCAGAAAAAAAAAAAAAACCGTTGAAGTAACAAGCTAATTTTAACTCTTACCATTCTGTCATTATATCATCAATTTTAAGTTTTATGCTCGTAATCCTCTCTCTCTCTCTCTCTCTCTCTCTCTCTCTCTCTCTCTCTCTCTCTCTCTCTCTCTCTCTCTCTCTCTCTCTCTCTCTCTCTCTCCATACATATATTACATTTCTAAAGTAACTAAGATTCTGATTCTAATCAAAAGAAAAATGTGTATTCAGTTATTGGCCCTAACGTTAACCCTTGTCTCTCTTCCGGGCAAAGAAAGGGAATGAGATTAAAGGTAACTCATGAATGGTATAGGCAAGGGACGGTGACAAGGCCCTAGGTAGCAGGACAATGCCCTAGAGACTGACCATATATCCATATGATCAGCGTTAAGCCCTTTCTCCACTCAAGCTATGAGCAAGGAGAGCCAGGAAATAGCTAAATACAACTCAAAAGAGCTATGGAAAGACTATTGATCAGGATAACACTGAAAGGTAGAAAAAGAGCAATATTCATTCGAGAACAAACTAAAGTAGGGGATATTCTAACAATATGTAAAAAAAAATAAATAAATAAATAAATAAAATGACCTGGACAAGAGATATAAATAGAATGACAGATAATAGATGGATATTAAGATTTATAGAATGAAGGAAAAGAAAACGAAGGATTGACGATCTAAGAAAGGTTGCGGGTGTAAACTGGCATAGAAATACCATATAGCGACGCAAGTGGGAGGGCATGTCTAAGGCTTTTGTTCTGCAGTAGACAAGTAACGGCTGATTATAGACACACAAATACACAAACACACACACACAAACATATATATATATATATATATATATATATATATATATATATATATATATATATATATATATATATATATATATATATATATATATATATATATATATATATATATATATATATATATATATATATATATAACGGATTTTGAGCGAAGCGAAAAATCTATTTTTGGGTGAGATTGCCATGACGTCCTGATGGAAGGTTCCTTTAGTAGCTTCCTGAGGTTATATATGTCTAAAGTGGATATTCCCAGAAAATTAAACCAAAGATTTCACAGAATTCTAACTTCTGGCGTGAGTACCCTAAAGGTTTCCCTTTAGGATATCGTATATGAACAGGGGACGTATGCTTTGACACGCCACATGGCTAAATGCATCCCACATAGCGTTCATGCATCGAGGGGGAAATGTGGCGAGATATCTGATGAGCCGTTGCAAAATTATCCTCCTACCTTACTGTTATGGTACCTCGCAACGTAAACAAACGGCAGCCATAGCTGTTCGCCATCTTGACTGACGTCACGTCCGTCCTCTTCATTCCAAATCTTGTAGCGATCGACGTTGTTTGGTTTTTTCCCAGTGATCGATTTTTATCGCCACGTCGCACCCTTCGGCCTCGCCTTCTTCTGGAAAGTTGAGTACCGTGTTCTTGTATAGTATAAATAAGCTCTGGCCGTAAAGTTACGATTTTTTATCCTTAAATCTTCTGTTTTGTGGCGGAGCTGTGCCCTGAACTGTATATATATATATATATATATATATATATATATATATATATATATATATATATATATATATATATATATATATATATATATATATATATATATATATATATATATATATATATATATATATATATATATATATATATTTCAAATAAGCCCTATATATTGATACATTAAAGTCTGGATTTTCTTAACGACCTCGGGATCATATCCCCAGGTGAAATCACTCAAAGTCTATAGCATCTGACGGGCCGGGTTTCGAACCCTGATCCAGGATACTTGTATGACATTGACCTTACCATTCAGCCACGAAGAAAGAGTGATCTTTCTTCGTGGCTGAATGGCAAGGTCAGTGTCATACAAGTATCTTTGACCAGGGTTCGATACCCGGCCTATCAGATGCTATAGTCTTTGAGTGATTTCGTCTGGGGCTCTGATCCCGAGGTCGTTAAGAGAATCCAGACGTTAATGTATTGATATATATGGCTTATTTGAAATATGAAAAACACGTTTAAATGTGCAAAATTTATCATATATAACACCATACCGATGAATTTACATATATTTTCAAAAAAGGAGAATAGTGCAGTTACTGACAAAATAAGGTGCTGTTGAAAAGAAGAAATGTAAATCAATAGAAAAGGTGTCTTATAAAATCAGTGTCACTGAAGAAGCTATAGCCTTCAATCAGATATTTATGAAAGAGTCTCCTAGCGAGATACACAAATTTTCGACTGAATGGCCTGTCAGCGTAGGACCCAAGGACCAACGCCTTCGATGGACCCTTTTACACATACAGCCCACTGCAAAGAAGAGTGAGAGTGACAAGCTCCATGCCTGTCTTGCCCGCCTGGAGGAAGATCGGGCCGACATGAGACGCAGGAATGAAGGCTCTATGGAGCATGCTGAAGACCCCCTTCAGGATACGAATAGACACCATGAACGAGGGCGATGACCCCGGAGAAGATGGAGAGGATAACCAACTTGGCACATCAGATGAAGATGAGAACTTTAGCAGAACAAGAGGATTTCCCTTACCTCAAAAATACACATCAACTCCTATGTAAACTTAGGAATAAAGACTTGCAGTGAAATATTAAAATCATGAAGGTCATTGAATTTACATCAACTGTGGGTCCTACAGCAGTGGCAGGAATATATCAATCTTACAGAATATGCAGTAATTCCACCAATGGTTATGATGAGATTCTGTCTTGGCCCCGATTGCAACTATACAACAAAACCTAGACCTACGAAGATAAGGATGGCAATTGAGCTCCCCGGACTCCTCCACAACACTATCCAGACCCACGAAAAGAAAGGCGCCTTTCAAACCACCGATGATTTCTAACCCTTCCCCTGGTGTAGGCGTTCACTGACAGCGGTCAGTAGGCTACATGGGTGGAAACATCACTCAGGAAATGGAAAACACTACTAATATTCAGGGCAATCGAGAATGGCACAATTTGTCCAACTGACAACACCAACTCTTTTTTGTTCATTAACACCCACCAGTACCACAAAAAACAACTTTATCCTTGAGGACGTAATGAAATTTGAGTGTCTTACCTGCAATCCTACCGATAACAGCAAAGGAGAGGGCAAAAGGACAATTGAGGTTATGGATGCACAAAATACAACTCTAACTAGTAGAGAGAATGCTACAAACAAAAATAAGAATAGAAAAGATAAATGTGAAGACAAAAATGATTACGAGAAATAACAGAAAAATAATCCTGAATATGAATAATGTTAAATGAAAAAAAATATATGAAACGACATTTAAAGTAATGTGCTCAACATATAAGATATAATATACATATAACGGATTTTGAGCGAAGCGAAAAATCTATTTTTGGGTGAGATGGCCATGTCGTCCTGATGGAAGTTCCTATTGGGTAGCTTCCTAGGGTATATTACAACTACGGCGATATTCCCAGATAATTTACCTTGAGGTACCAGAATTCTAACTCCCGGAGCGAATATCCCTCGAGAAAAGGATATCGCGACATATCAGAGGACGTATTCTTGACACGCCACATGGCAATCTGCACCCCGAACAGAGATTACGTATCGTAGGGGTCAATTGGCAAGAAACGAAATCGGGAAAGAAAAAGGGGGAGCCGCTCCCAAGGCTCCCTATCTCCCGTTTCGTAAGCGTGTCTGGCACCAATCCTGGCGCCATCTGTAATCCTTGTAGCGTACACGAGGTGCTACAGATACTGTATGTAGGGAGGGGTCCTACAGCCCTTTCTTAGAAAGGCAAGGGCGGGTCCATCAGGACGACATGGCCATCTCACCCAAAAATAGATTTTTCGCTTCGCTCAAAATCCGTTTTTTGGGCTCAAGCCATGTCGTCCTGATGGAAGTATACCAGAGAATTACTGTATCTGTGGATTCTTAGAACGTGCCGTACTCCCCGGAGGTAATTTTTCCCGGTCGACTAGACCTAGAGACCTAAGATGTTACCGTTATACATCTTTTCAACTAACTATAAACCATGTTAGAGCTTCCTGCCCCCTACAGGGAAGAGTCCTTCTAGACTCTCGAAAAGTCTCGAAGAGTACATATACCTACGTATGAATACCAGGCAAGCTAATATAGTGGTCTCACCCTATATTAAGTAAAGCATAGTTTGTAAAGAGTTACTGCGTCAATATGAAATATCGACCAGTTCTCCACACAATACTTGTATTGGAAAAAGGTTTATATCCGCATAGGAGGAAACTTGTAAAACCAATGCAACATACCTTGCATAGAGAAACAATTCTATTAGAATTATCCCAGATAAGGTACATAGAATGAATGTTCAATTATACCAATAAAATGACACAGGTGAATGAGACGCAAGATTCTTAAGAACAAGTTTATTGACAGACACTAAATAAACAGGTTAATAACATATATATATATATATATATATATATATATATATATATATATATATATATATATATATATATATATATATATATATATATATATATATATATAAGAAGAGCATAACCCAAAACTTTAAGCATAAGTATGATAGTAAACAGAACTTGTTTATCTGAAAGAAAAAACATTAAATGCCACTTTTAAGATACCTAGGTATCAAAGTCATAAAAGTCTGTATTACAAATCAATCACATTAGCGTTAGAAACGCTCGGCACACATGTCTGCACTTATGCTAGGTTCACATTTGGAAATGGAACAGTCTACATGGGCAACTCAGTGCCTTCACTTAGTTTGTAGTACAGTATGTAACTACACACTCACCCTGGAATTAATCGTCCCAATTAAAACCACTGTTCCTCGCAGAGTTAAACAGTAGGGTTAACGACGCGACCCACTGCTACCACAGATCTCTTTAGTTCCTCTACTTGCTTTGCATAGTGGCGAAAGAACACTCTGGAAGACTTCCAGCCAGTGTATGAACGGAGATGTTCAAAATCCATACAATTAAAGAAATTTAAGGATGAGGCAACTTTCCTCGGATCGTGACCTGTGGGTGTACTGTCAGGATCCGCTCTGCGAATAAAATATGTGATTTTCGCTCTGAGTTGATTCAGAGATAAATTTGAGCCTGATGTTTCTCCCCTGAATAGTTGACCACCCTTGAAGTCTGAAGTTCTATGAAGATAGACCTTTAGGCATTCTACTGGACATAGAGATGCATCTTCTTTCAGAGGGCAGATTCTCCAGGGACCCCACCTGTTGGTGGGTAACTCATTCTTGGCGAGAAACGTAGGATCTGGAAACAGGTTCAGTTCTCCCCCATCCAGGAACTGAACACGACCTTCCTCTCTCAATAGGGCTACAATCTCACTAACCCTGGCCCCGGACGCGAGTGCAAATAGGAAAATAACTTTTTGTGTCAAATCCTTTAACGCACACTCCTCATTGCTCAACAGAGAAGCGAAATGAAGAACTTTGTCTAAAGACCATGAAATGGGCTTTGGAGGTGCTGAAGGTCTGAGCCTAGCGCAGGCTTTCGGAACTTTATTAAAGATCTCGTTGCCTAGGTCGACCTGGAAGGCATATAGAATGGGTCTTGTCAAAGCAGACTTACACGCTGAAATCGTGTTAGCTGCCAACCCTTGACCATGGAGGTGAATGAAGAAAGATAAGCAGAAGTCTGTCGAGATCTTCTGCGGATTCTTCGCCTTGACAAAGGCCACCCATTTTCTCCAAGATGACTCATATTGCCTTCTAGTAGATTTGCACTTATATTCCTCTAGGAAGTCTATGCTGGCTTTCGAAATCCCGAAACGCTTTCTCACCTCTAGGGAGAGAAAATCATGAGCTGCAGGGTCCGGGTTTTCTGTAATGAAGCGCAGACAGTCGACTTCTGGACTCGCTGGGACAGAACTGGATCTGGTAGCGGTACAAACTTCAGCCGTAGTTCCAATGCCAGGGGGAACCACACGCTGTTCGGCCACTTGTGGGCCACTATTGCCGCTACCCCCTTGAAGGATCTCAGTTTGTTGAGGGACATCGCGTCCACTGCTTCCGCTAAGGGGTCCTCGTACGGGGACACGTACAGGGGCAACTTCTTGTTGTCTTTCGTCGCAAAGAGGTCTATCTGCAGTTCTGGGACTTGATTCAGAATGAAGGAGAATGATCCTGCGTCTAAGGACCATTCCGACTCTATCGGTGTGAACCTGGATAGAGCGTCCGCTGTCACATTGCGGACTCCTTGAAGGTGAACTGCCGACAGGTACCACTTCTTCTTTTCCGCCAATCGGAAGATGGCCAACATCACCTGGTTGAGAGGTGGTGACCTCGATCCTTGTCGATTCAAGCATCTCACAACTACCTCGCTGTCCATCACCAACCTTATGTGGATCGAGTGACGCGGGGAGACTTTCTTTAAGGTAAGGAGCACTGCCATAGCTTCTAGAAAGTTTATGTGAAAGGTCTTGAATAGCTCGGACTAAGTCCCCTGGACTTTTTTCCGATGAGAGTGACCTCCCCATCCCTCCTTCGAGGAGTCTGAGTGAATCGTCACCGACGGGGGAGGTGGCTGAAGAAGAACCGACTTCTTTAGATGTCTGGCTTGAGACCAAGGCCTGAGAAGAGTACGTATTCGAAGCGGAACTGGTCTTCTTAGATCTCTTCGCGCGTTTGATGCATAACTTCTCCGAACTCCGGTTGCATCCTTTAGCTGTGCTCTTAGCACTGGGTCTGTCACCGAAGCAAACTGGAGAGAGCCCAGTACCCTCTCCTGTCGCGTCTTGATATCCTTTCGGAATCTAGAAGTCTCTTGACAGACCCCGCTATCTCCTTGCTTTTCTTCGCCGGGATGGAGAAATGGTGTGACATTAGGTCCCAGTGGATTCCCAGCCACTGGAACTTTTGAGATGGAGAAAGTCGAGACTTTTTTCTGTTGATCTTGAAGCCTAGGTACTCTAGGAACTGGATCACTTGACTGGAAGCTTGCAAGCATTCTGTCTCGGATGCTGCCCACACCAGCCAGTCGTCCATGTAGGCTACTACCTGAATTCCCTTTAGGCGTAATTGTTTGAGAGCTACGCTCGCAAGCTTCGTGAAAATCCTTGGGGCTATATTTAGCCCGAATGGCATGGCTCTGAAGGCGTATAGTCTTCGTTGTAACCTGAACCCTAGGTAGGGGGAGAGTCGACGGTTGATTGGAACGTGCCAATAGGCATCTGACAAGTCTATAGAGACGGAATATGCCCTCTTGGGCAGTAAGGTCCTTATGTGTTGCAGTGTTAGCATCTTGAATTTGTAATTCACTATGAACTTGTTGAGTTACGACAAGTCCAGAATGACTCTGAGCTTTTCCGA
This sequence comes from Palaemon carinicauda, assembly GCF_036898095.1. Taxonomy (NCBI): domain Eukaryota; kingdom Metazoa; phylum Arthropoda; class Malacostraca; order Decapoda; family Palaemonidae; genus Palaemon; species Palaemon carinicauda. The sequence continues at coordinate 41,691,217 of NC_090760.1, read as the reverse complement.
GTCTTTCTTGGGAACACAAAACAGCCTCCCTTGGAATTTGATGGACTTCACCCTTCGGATCACTTTTTTCTCCAACAGTTCTTGAACATACTCCTCCAGAACGGGGGTGGAGTGTTGGAAAAATCGAGGGCACGGGGGTGGAGGGCTGTACCAGCTCCATCCCAGTCCATTCTTGAGTAGGCTGTGGGCCCAGGGATCGAAGGTCCACCGATCCCGAAAATTCTGAAGTTTCCCTCCTACTGGCATCATCTCACTTGGACTGCCGTCCTGAGGTCTTGCCTCCCTGACCGCGACCACCCCTGAATCCCCTTCCCCTTGAGGGGCGCCTAGACGAGCCTCTGGCTGCTCCTCTAGGCTTTGCTCGAAAGGAAGTAGACTGCCCTTCGAACGTTGGGGTGAATGCCGTGGACTGTGTCGACACAGCCTGGGGTACCCACTGAAATGTGGTCTGGGTTTGTGCCACCATCTGGGGCACTGAAGGCATCGGCAATTGCAGTTGCTGTTGCTGTCTAAATGGCTTGGCTGGCCGAGACGGAGGTCTAGTCCTCATAGTCTTCCTCTTTGGTTGAGGACCCTCATCCGGGGAAGACTTTCTTTTGATAGCCAGGCCCCACTTCTGGAGAAGGTTTCTATTCTCCACGGCGGCCTTATCAACAACTTCTTTGACCAATTCGGTAGGGAAAAGGTCTTTGCCCCAAATGTTGGAGGAGATTAGTTTCCTTGGCTCGTGCCTCACCGACGCCGAGGTGAACACGAACTCCCTATAAGCTCTCCTCGCCTTGAAGAAGCTATAAAGATCCTTCGTCACTGTGGCCAAATGAGTCTTGGCCACTACCATGAACCTTTCATGGACCTTGGGGTCACTTGCCATCGTCTCAAGAGTAGTCTGAAGAGACATTGACGCAGCCAGTCTTTCTTTTGTCTCGAACTCTCTCCGCAAGAGAGAGTCACACAGCTTAGGGAGGTCCTCGCCGAACTGATGTCCGGCAATATCAGCCTCCAACTTCCCGACGGAGAAAGTAAGATGGACGTCCTTCCAGTCTTTGTTGTCCTTAGGCAGGGCCAGCGACAAGGGTTTACACTCCTCCAGGGAGGGGCAAGGCTTGCCGGTCTCGAATGCTTTTAGTACAGCCGCAAACCCTTTCTGTAAAAAGGGGAAGGATCTAGCAGGAGAGGACACAAAGGAAGGGAGCTTCTTACTCAATGCAGCTACCTTTGAGTTAGAGAAGCTCCTCTCTTTCATCGAGGATGAAAGCAAAGCTTGAGCCTTAGCATGGTCCATCACTATGACCTCCTTCGGCTCTGTCTCCTCCTTTGAAGCTGGTTCCTTCCTCAGCCGGACATAACAGTCCGGATATGACGCCTTGTTGGGCCAGAATTCCACCTCCTCTAGGGGAACTGAACCCAACTTATCCGAGATGACGATCTTTCCAGTCGTCATCGGCATGTGCTCATCATACCTCCATGGGTTAGCATCTGAGCACAAGGGAAGGTCTTTCACATTGAGCCTTTTCTGGGGCCCATGTGATGCTGCAAGGTTCTGCATCCGCAGTTCCATTGCAGCCGCCTTCTCCTGATTCTCCTTCTGCATTTGTTGGATCATTCCAACAATGGAGGAGAGGGCCTGTCCCAGCTCTACTGGGAGAGCCGCCGATGTTGAGGGAATAGGCTCCGGGATCTGAACCGGAGTAGCCGACACCTCGTCGACCTCTTCCTCTACAACGTCTGGGGCTTGAACTTCATCCTGGGCTTCTGCCAGGAGGTCTTCCTCCAGACGCTAGTCCACGTCAGACATCCTGTCATCCAACTGGATGTCTTGCATAGCGACCGCGACTTCAGCATCCACCAGGATCTGAACTTGGAGGATCTCCTCTTGAGGCTGGGGAATCACTGCATCAGCTGATGCCCTAGGGAAAAGATACGCCCTCATCTTCTCACTTGGAAGATAAGGTCCAGAGGTATTCTTCTGGAAGCCCCTTACCCAGGTACGAAGCTTCTCCCTTGCTATATCCCTCGATTCCGCCGTCCTAGGGGAATCAAAGGCCTCAGTAATCAGGTTAGTGCACACGGTACATACCTGAGGGTCCCAAAACTGGAGATCACCCTTGGAGACAGCGCATGCTGCGTGCCTCCTAAAAAACTCATGTCCGCAGAGGTTCTTGCTGCGGACGTTGCAGAAAACACTTCCGCACTTCAGAGGGTCCTCCTGTAAAGAGAAGAAATTTCCATGAGTATCAAGTGAACTCTGTATCACTGGATATGCATAGTATAGCATAACAATTCAGAAAGGAAAGACACACACTTGTGGTTCCTTCACAACCAATTGTTGCAGCCTTCCAGATAATAAAATGGTTAATCTCTTCTAGAGAAACCAATGCAAAGTTTCCAGAGGAAACAGGTGGAGCTCACACCTAAGCAATGATTTTAAAATCCTGGATAATAGACAAGAAAGAACTCACTTTCTTATCTGTAAGGCAACAGCAAAGGGCTGTGCAAGACAACACAAAACTGTTAGAACACACAGTGCTGTACCAAAACTTATACTATAGTTTTCTTCTTACAGTATATGTTATACTGAAGAATACTGGTACAGTATAGAAGGTTATGTGCCGGCCGGCCTTTGCCGGCCGGCACACACCATAACTAGCTTTAAAGTATACTACTTAACAGCTATAAGGCGGCAGAAGGCTGGATCAAATGCATGTGCCGGCCGGCAACAGCCAATGTCGGCCGGCAATGACTGCCGGCCGGCAACTACACAAGGTAGTACCCGGCTGCTGGCCACACTCTTGGCGCCCGGCAGACAGGGGCTGACATTAGCCGGCCGGCAAAGGTACACAACCGATGCCAGCCAGCAGCAAAAGAACCAGAGGACTACGACTGCCCGGCTGCCGGCCTCATTGGCCGGCAGCCGGGTCGGGTACAGCACTAGAAGAAAACAGAATGGATGCCGGGATAAGAGCGTACACTACCTCCAAGCCCGGCAATCCGAAAGAGTGCATATAAGGAAGGGGAGAATCTAATTCAGACTTCCTGACCAATGCCGTCTGTTCAACAGGCAGGCATGGATGAGGGACCAAGGGAGGTCCGGGCAGCACTCAAAGCAGAAGATCCTTGCCGGCCGGCAGCTCTGCAGGGCGGCAAGGGACTGAGTCAATTCCACATCCTAACCTATCTTAGGTCCAGATGTAGAATGACGTACAGTACTGTAATGGCTAGGCCATTACGGAGATAGAGGGGGAAGGGACAAAAGAGGGTCCTATCAACCTTGCTTTAGTGAAGGATCACCCGCAGCCAAGAAAGCTCATCTTAGCCTAAGGGAGATCCAAGGAGGGATTTAAGATACCGAGGTATCAGGCCAGCAATACTTGCCAGCTCCCAGCGAACCAAAGCAAGGAAGGTGTTGCTGCTCCCAGGGAAAGAAACTTATCCTCCCACCGAGAACAGCAACAAGGACTAGTCTGCTAGATCACAAAAGAAGGAATCATCTCGTACAGAAACCTTCGGTAGTGACCTAAGGAGGCTAAGCCTCCTATGTTTGTGTCAGGCCAGCGAGGGAGACTCTACCCCAAGCCAGACGAACACAGACTCAGACTAAAAACTCTGTTGTTCTGTCCCACTCTGAAACCAGACTCACTGGAACAGGAAGGTACAGTAACACCCCAGTATAGTTTTATCGAAAGTTAATTCAGATAAACCACTTATGGATAAGCCCAAGGCTTAAACAGAGGGAAAGGGATTGCATAACTTTTCCGAAGAAAGGAAAGCAACCGGGGAGTATGAGAAAGTATACTAAGGCACCATAAGCAACTTAGCCTAGGCACCAAGAGAATCGATTACCTAAATCACCGAAACTCACTTGTATACTATCTTGGAAATATTCAACATAATCTTAAATGTATAAAAAACAGCCTAAAGCTTCAATAAAATTTTAATACACTCGGAAAACCAAAGCATGCAGAAAGTACTAGGACCAAACGACTAGGCTACATGGCCTAGCGTAGGCCAGAATTGGCGAATACTTCGCCAAAATAATACTAAAGCACGAAAGGAAATCCTATGTAACACTAAATAGCTAAAATTTATTAAACAAAACAACCGGGAATGTCGCTCTGGCTAACTAAACTTATACCTAGCGAGCGACAGCGTCCATGACACCTCCGGTAGGCTACGGCTCTTGTAACAAAGATTAATCCTATTAATCACTTAAAAATTTACCAAGAGCCTACATTTATACATAAAAGAAATGGTACTCAACTTATCAGAGGCCGACGAAGTTGGAGAAGCCATGAAAAGCTGAATAAATCCAAGATTTGCGAGAAACACAGGAAAAAACACCGAGTTGTTAAGCTACGCAAAAAAGGAATACAGATGGCGCCAGGATTGGCGCCAGGCACGCTTACAAAACGGGAGATAGGGAGCCTTGGGAGCGGCTCCCCCTTTTTCTTTCCCGATTTCGTTTCTTGCCAATTGACCCCTACGATACATAATCTCTGTTCGGGGTGCAGATTGCCATGTGGCGTGTCAAGAATACGTCCTCTGATATGTCGCGATATCCCTTTCACGAGGGATATTCGCTCCAGGAGTTAGAATTCTGGTACCTTAAGGTAAATTCTCTGGGAATATCGCCGTAGTTGTAATATACCCTAGGAAGCTACCTAATAGGAACTTCCATCAGGACGACATGGCTTGAGCCCAAATATATATATATATATATATATATATATATATATATATATATATATATATATATATATATATATATATATATATATATATGTGTGTGTGTGTGTGTGTGTGTGTGTTTGAGTGTATGTGTGTGTGTGTGTGTATGTTTGATACACAGATTGAGGGATTTCTATGTAGTTTCATGTGTGTGTTATCTACTATTGTACATGGACCTTATTTACATAGTAAAACATATATATATACATATATACATAATATACATATATATATATATATATATATATATATATATATATATATATATATATATATATATATATATATATATATATATATATATATATATATATATATATATATATATATATATATATATATATATATATATATATACACGTATATATATATATATATATATATATATATATATATATATATATATATATATATATATATATATATATATATATATGTGTGTGTGTGTGTGTGTGTGTTTGTGTTTCTGTGTGTGTATGTATATACATTTGTTTCCACTTGTAAATTAGATTCATGTATATTAATACAAAATATATACTTTACATGAAACAATTTAACGATCATTCAAGCGATTGGCTGCCAACGGAGATTGACCGACAAGGTAACTGACTTGTAAAATCCTCGATTACCCGGTTTTTTTTTTTCATTATTGTTTTAATTAACTCGTTAGTCTTCAGCTATATATTACTCATTAATTTTAAATCGATTCATGGGACAATTTTTTTTTTTTATAATAATCTATGATGTTTCGTTAATGTCTCTTAACCCAAAATACTTTTCATAAGTTAATGATCTAATAAAAAATCGCCAAGACTTTAAATAATCCTTATTTTTTTTCCAGCAGATTTCAGAATTGAAGTTTTCACTGATCTGTTTGCCATCCTTCGCATTCTCAAGGATTTTCGACTTCAAAACTTGACTTCGATTTCGAGTGGCACACCTTGTGAAATAATGGTTTGCTATTTTGGTGAATATAATTAGCGTTAACTAAAGAAGGTGAGCATTAAATTGTCGTTTATTTTTTGAGAAACATTTTCTTGTAAGGGAACTCTCCCCCTTAAGCGGCAATACCCCGAAGTGGAAAGGGTGTACCCTCGTGGCATACAGTGGACTTTGGTCTACGGTATGCCAAGAGGGGCCTCACAAATATTTCTTTTTGTCATATTTGTGTAACTCTTGTATTAGTAAATATGGTTAGTTGTGCAATATAGTGTAAATAAAGCAAATCTTACGTATTGTATATTTATTTACTGTTTTTATTTATTTATATCAGATAGATAGATATACATGATTATATATATATATATATATATATATATATATATATATATATATATATATATATATATATATATATATATATATATATATATATATATATATATATATATATATATATATATATATATATATATATATATATATATATAAACAATAACAGCAAATTGATTCGTTTGTAGTACGATGCGGGAAAAGAGCATCAGACATGTAATTATTCATGTCTAATGTTTAGTGATGATAGGAGACTTTAGCCGGATCTCTCATAGGATACATACCTAGTATAGGTGGACCCAACTAAGGCAACTTTGCTGATCAGGGTGATACACAAACTTATTAACCACGTTAAGATATCCCCACTTAGAAAGAGACCATATATATATATATATATATATATATATATATATATATATATATATATATATATATATATATATATATGCATATATCAGATATATAGATAGACATTTGAACATAAGCTAGTGCTAGTTACAACTTAAGGAGCTATAGAAAGAATAATTATAAGGAAAACGCCAGGGGACAGAAAAAGTGTAACATGGATACAAGAGCGAACTAAAGTAGAGGATATTTTAACATGTAAAAAAAATGGACATGGGCAGGACATATTCTGAGAAGGACAGTGCTCCCATCCTATTAGCAGGGATTGTGAAAACTAAATATTATTGTTTATTATATAAAATATTTTTGAAATAGTTTTGTTGATATGAAGAGAACGGAATATGCAATGGAAGATATAATAACATTGGAAGGAGAAAGGGTTAATGAGATGAAATGATTTAAATATTTATGAACTATAATCTCCAATACAGAATCTTTAGAATAGGAGTTGAATGCAAGATTGAAAAAAAGGCAAATCAGACAATAGTTAGGTTAAGTGAATTTTGGAGATTAAATCTCCTGTAAGTAGACATAAAAATCAGGCTATATATCAGTTTAGTGTGATCAGTGTTAATGGACATGAGTCGTGGTATGACAATAAATCAATATCCAACAGTTTTTTTAGATTTGAGAACAAAGCCCTCAGAAGGATAATGAGAGTTAAATAGTAGGACAGGATTAGAAATGAAACTATAAGAGACATTACTCAAGTGCCATATGTGGATGAGATCATGGTGAGGGGTAGATTGAGATGGTTTGGGCATCCTCTTCGCATGCCCCAAGAGGGGTTAGATCACCAAACTTTCGACAGGGCTCCACAAAGCACTAGAAGAGTTGTAAGACCAAGGCCTACATGGCTGAGGACTATGAAACGTGAAGTAGGAAATGATGAATGGAGATGTATTGATTTAAAATCTCAAGATAGAGACGACCGGCGGGATCTAACTGGGGCCATTTGCGTCAATTTGAAACAAACAAAAGCAAAAGCTTGCATATGTGTATTACAGCTACTACGAGGTTTCCTAAAATAACTTTACTTTTGAAATACATATTTTATATTAATAATATCTTTACAGTGAAAAAAATAGCTCGAATTTGTTTATGGCTTGGGGGAGTGGGTGCTGCTACCAATCTGTCTGGAAGCCAAGGGAGCACCACACTAACAAAAGTTTGGGAAACCTTATACTAGTATAAAACCATACTGTTGCGTCACTTCACATTTGTGTCCAGTGTTGCTACATATGGACTCCACTCCCAGGATAACGCCCTCTAGGAAAACACCAATTGGCAGTCAAAGAGAATGAAAAGTTGATTGAATTTTTTCGGCAATACGCTAATCAAACTCCAAAAGCATACTACGAATGCATAACGAAACGTGCCGTAAACTCATTAATGGAATCCTATCTTCAGAATAGATGTAAACAGTATTAATTGGTTTCCCAGTCGAGTATGCTTCCATTTTGTACTATCTTTACATAAAAAAGGACATTTTATAACTAACAGAATAAATGAACATTGAACTGCATTTTTCCATTTGTGAGAAGTGTTAATGGCTTTTTTGGGCTGAAGCCATGTCGTCCTGATGGAAGTTCCTAAGGTAGCTTCAAAATGATATATTATATACTACAGTGATATTCTCACAGAATTACTCTTCGGGTCCCAGAATTCTAACTCCTGGAGCGAATATCCTTAAATTTTCTCAAGGATATCGCGTATATCAGAGGACGCATTCTTGACACGTCACATAGCAATCTCTACCCCAAACATCGTTAACGCTTCGAGGGGGGACGTGGCAAAAGAATAGAAGGGGACCGTAACAAGGTTACCCCCGTTCCCGTACTACTATTGACAACCACCCCAGCGCCATTCCCAGGATGGCGGACATTCCTAATTTTGTAGCGATTTCGCTTAGTGGTGTTCCCTGTTGATTTAACTTTTCAATCGATTTTCACGGATTTATTATGCATTCTCCGACTTCTTTCGCCTTCGGAAAGTTGAGTATTAGGTCTTTACAATGAATAGTTTTTTAGCTTCCTTTTCACAGTGATATTTGAGTAATTTATTGTGTTTAGAGCTAGCCTGTACCGGAGGCGCTATGAGCGCTGTCATTCGTTGGGCATGTTATTTAGCTAGCAGAACGACCTCCAGGTTCTTAAATACCTTCATATATCATTAATTAATTATTTTATTATGTTAGCTATTTAGGCAATATATTCTTGTAAAGATATTTTCATTGTGCATATTTTTCCTTTCCATGTCAATCATATAGTTAGAGTCTCGGTGAGTGAGGTAACCGCGATCTCGTCTCGCCTAGGTTCCTAACCTAGGCGTGTTATTATACGTTAGACACTCCCCGGTTACCCTTGTGTACGGTGATTTCAATTATGCAGCGATAGATATCTCTTTTAATTGGATGAACTTCACCCCTCTCAAAAAAGGGAGTTTAAGGGGAATCCCTCTTCTCTCTGAGTGTAGCCTCAGCCTACAACCTTAGTGGGTCGGTCTCGAATTTTTAATTCAGGCATGACTTTCCTACGGTTTTTTCTGCCCTTCCTCCGTAAACGCATATGCAGGTTTTTGGGGTTTTGGCCAGAATCTCAGAGTTTTTAGTCTGTGGTCGGTAACTACCTGGCAAGTTGAATAAAATTCTTTTGCTACGTTAAGCTACCGACATAGGAGGCTAGACCTCCCTAGGCCACTCCTGAAGGGTCTGTACGATATGACCCTTCTTCCAGTGACCTAGCAGACTAGTCCTGTGTTAGTGGACCCTAGGCTGAGGAATAGATACTTCTTATGCTTAGGGGACACTGGCATTCCAACCCTGTTTCCTTTCCTTTCGAGGTGGTGGTGAGGGTGCTACCAACCTCTTATTTTTGGGCTCAAGCCAAGTCGTCCTGATGGAAGTTCCTATAGGGTAGCTTCCTAGGGTATATTACAACTACGGCGATATTCCCAGAGAATTTACCTTAAGGTACCCAGAATTCTAACTCCTGGAGCAAATATCCCTAATGAAAGTATCAGGGATATCGGGAAATATCAGAGGACGTATTCTTGACACGCCACATGGCAATCTGCACCCCGAACAGAGATAACACTTCGAAGGGGTCAATTGGCAAGAAAACGAAAACGAGAAAGAAAAAGAGAGCCGTTCGCAAGGCTCTCTCTTCTCCCGTTTCGTAAGCGTGCATTGCGCCGATTCTGGCGCCATCTGTATTCCTTTTTGCGTAGCTTAACAACTCGGTGTTTTTTCCTGTGTTTCTCGCAAAATCTTGGATTTAATCGCTTTATTATGCTTTCTTCAACTTCGTCTGCCTCTGATAAGTTGAGTATTATTTCTTTTATGTGTAAATGTAGGCTCTTGGTAATTTTTAAAGTGATTAATAGTAATAATCTTTGTTACAAGAGCCGTTGCCTACCGGAGGCGTCCTGGACGCTGTCGCTCGCTAGGTATGAGTTTTAGTTAGCCAGATCGACGTTCCCGGCAGTTTTGCTTTAATAATTTTAGCTATTCAGCGTTACATAGGATTTCCTTATTCGTGCTTTTAGTATTGTTTGTTTTGGCGAAGTATTCGCCAATTCTGGCCTACGCTAGACCATGTAGCCTAGTCGTTTGGCCCTAGTACTTTCCTGCATGATTTTTGGATTTCCGAGTGTTTTAAAATTTTATTGAAGCTTTAGGCAGTTTGATACATTTAAGATTATATTGATTATTTCCAAGATAGTATACAAGTGAGTTTCGGTGATTTAGGTAATCGATTCTCTTGGTGCCTAGGCTAAGTTGCCTATGGAGCCTTAGTATACTTTCTCATCCTCCCCGGTTGCTTTCTTTTCTTTGGAGAAGGTATGCAATCCCTTTCCCTCTGTTTAAGCCTTGGGCTTAACCCTAGTGGTTTATCTGAATTAACTTTCGATACAACTATATTGGGGTGTTACTGTACCTTCCTGTTCCAGTAAGTCTGGCTTCAGAGAGGGGCAGAACATCAGAGTTTTTTAGTCTGAATCTGTGTTTGTCTGGCTTGGGGTAGTGTCTCCCTCGCCAGTCTGACGCAGACATAGGAGGCTTAGCCTCCTTAGGTCACTCCCGAAGGTTTCTGTACGAGATGATTCCTTCTTTTGGGATCTAGCAGACTAGTCCTTGTTGCTGTTCTCGGTGGGAGGATAAGATCCTTTCTCTGGGAGTAGCAACACCTTCCTTGCTTTGGTTCAGTGGGGGTTGGCAAGTATTGCTGGCCTCCCCCCTTGGATCTCCCTTAGGCTAAGATGAGTTTTCTTGGCTGCGGGTGATTCTTTACTAAAGCAAGGTTGGTAGGACCCTCTTTGTCCCTTCCCCCTCTATCTCTGTAATGGCCTAGCCGTGACAGTACTGTACGTCATTCTACATCTAGACCTAGTATAGGTTAGGATGTGGAAATGACTTAGTCCCTTGCCGGCCGGCAGAGTGTGCCGGCTGGCAAAGGTCTTCTGCTTTGAGTGCAGCCCAGACCTCCCTTGGTCCCTCATCCATGTCTGTGTGTAGAGCCAGACGGCATTGGTCAGGAAGCCTGAATTAGATTCTCCCCTTCCTTATATGCACTCTTTCGGATTGCCGGGCTTGGAGGTAGTATACTCTCTTATCCTGGCATCCATTCTGTTTTCTTCTAGTGCTGTACCCGACCCGGCTGCCATCCTATGTGGCCGTCAGCCGGGCAGTCGAAGTTCTCTGGTTCTTTTGTTGCTGGCCGGCATCGGTTGTTTACCATTGCCGGCCGGCTTTTGTCACCCCCTTGTCTGCCGGTCGCTATGAGCGGTGGCCGGCAGCCGGGTGCTACCTTGTGTAGTTGACGGCCGGCAGTCATTGCCGGCCGACATTGGCTGTTGCCGGCCGGCAGTTACTGCCGGCCGGCACATGCATTTGAACCAGCGTTCTGCCGCCTTATAGCTGTTAAGTAGTATACTTTAAAGCTAGTTATGGTGTGTTGCCGGCTGGCGCATTACCTTCTATACTGTACCAGTATTCTTCAGTATAGCATTTACTGTAGGGAGAAAACTATAGTATAGTATTGGTACAACACTGTGTGTTCTAACACTTTTGTGTTGTCTTGCACAGCCCTTTGGTGTTGCCTTACAGATAAGAAAGTGAGTTCTTTCTTGTCTATTATCCGGTATTTTAAAATCATATCTTAGGTGTGAGCTCCACCTGTTTCCTCTGGAAATTTGTCATTGGTTACTCTAGGACAGATTAACCATACGATTTTATTATCTGGAAGGCTGCAACAATTGGTTGTGCGGGAAACACAGGTGTGTGTCTTTCTTTTCTGATTTGTTATGCTAAACTGTGCATATCCAGTGATACGTAGTTCACTTGATACTCATGGAAATTTCTTCTCTTTACAGGAGGAACGTCCGAAGTGCGGAAGTGCTTTCTGCAATGTCCGCAGTAAGAACTTCTGCGGACATGAGTTATGTAGGAGGCACGCAGCATGCGCTGTCTCCAAGGGTGATATCCGGTATTGGGACCCTCAGGTATGTACCGTGTGCTCTAACATGATTACTGAGGCTTCTGATTTCCCTAGGACGGCGGAATCAAGGGATATAGCAAGGGAGAAGCTTCGTACCTGGGTAAGGGGCTTCCAGAAGAACACCTCTGGACCTTATCTTCCAAGTGAGAAGATGAGTGCTTACCTTTTCCCTAGGGCATCAGCTGATGCAGTGATTCCCCAGCCTCAAGAGGAGATCCCCCTAGTTCAGATCCTGGTGGATGCTGAAGTCGCGGTCGCCTTGCAAGACATCCAGTTGGATGACAGTATGTCAGACGTGTCAGAGCGTCGGGAGGAAGACCTCCTGGCAGAAGGCCAGGATTAAGATCAAGCCCCAGACATTGTAGAGGAAGAGGCCGACGAGGTGTCGGCTGCTCAGGTTCAGATCCCTGAACCTATTCCCTCAACATCTTCCGCTCTCCCAGTAGAGCTGGGACAGGCCCTCTCCTCCATTGTTGGAATGATCAAACAAATGCAGAAGGAGAATAATGAGAAGGCGGCTGCAATGGAACTGCAGATGCAGAAACTTGCAGCATCACGTGGGCCCCAGAAGAGGCTCAATGGGAAAGACCTTCCCTTGTGCTCAGATGCTAACCCATGGAGATATGCTGAGCACATGCCGATGACGATTTGGAAGATCGTCATGTCGGATAAGTTGGGTTCAGTTCCCCTAGAGGAGGTGGAATTCTGGCCCAGCAAAGGGTCATATCCGGACTGTTATGTCCGGTTGAGGAAGGAACCAGCTTCAAAGGAGGAGACAGAGCCGAAGGAGGTCATAGTGATGGACCATGCTAAGGCTCAAGCTTTGCTTTCATCTTCGATGAAAGAGAGGGGCTTCACGAACTCAAAGGTGGCTGCATTGAGTAAGAAGCTCCCTTCCTTTGTGTCCTCTCCCGCTAGAGCCTTCCCCTTTTTGCAGAAAGGGTTTGCGGCTGTGTTAAAAGCAGTCGAGGCTGGCAAGCCTTGCCCCTCCTTGGAGGAGTGTAAACCCTTGTCGCTGGCCCTACCTATGGACCACAAGGACTGGAAGGACGTTCATCTTACCTTCTCAGTCGGGAAGTTGGAGGCTGATATTGCCGGACGTCAGTTCGGTGAGAACCTTCCTAAGCTGTCTGACTTTCTTTTGCGGAGAGAGCTCGAGACAAAAGAAAGACTGGCTGCCTCAATGTCTCTTCAGACCACTCTTGAGACGATGGCAAGTGACCCCAAGGTCCATGAAATGTTCATGGTAGTGGCCAAGACTCATCTGGCCACAGTGACGAAGGATCTTTACAGCTTCGTCAGGGCGAGGAGAGCTTGTAGGGAGTTCGTGTTCACCTCGGCTACGGTGAGGCACGAGCCAAGGAAACTAATCTCCTCCAACATTTGGGGCAAAAACCTTTTCCCTAGCGAATTGGTCAAAGAAGTTGTTGATAAGGCCGCCACGGGGAATAGAAACCTTCTCCAGAAGTGGGGCCTGTCTATCAAGAGAAAGTCTTCCCCGGATGAGGGTCCCCAACCAAAGAGGAAGACTAAGAGGACTAGGCTACCGTCTCGGCCAGCCAAGCCATTTAGACAGTAACAGCAACAGCAATTGCCGATGCCTTCAGTGCCCCAGATGGTGGCACAAACCCCGACCACATTCCAGTGGGTACCCCAGGCCGTGTCGACGCAGTCCCTGGCATTCAACCCAACGTTCGAAGGGCAGTCAACTTCCTTTCGAGCAAAGCCTAGAGGAGCAGCCAGAGGCTCGTCTAGGCGCCCCTCAAGGGGAAGGGGATTCAGGGGTGGTCGCGGTCAGGGAGGCAAGACCTCAGGACAACAGTCCAAGTGAGATGATACCGGTAGGAGGGAGACTTCAGAATTTTCGGGATCGGTGGACCTTCGATCCCTGGGCCCACAGCCTACTCAAGAATGGACTGGGCTGGAGCTGGTACAGCACTCCACCCCCGTGCCCTCGGTTTTTTCCAACACTCCACCCCCGTTCTGGAGGAGTAAATCCAAGATCTGTTGGAGAAAAAAGTGATCCGAAGGGTAAAGTCCATCAAATTCCAAGGGAGGCTGTTTTGTGTTCCCAAGAAGGACTCGGAAAAACTCAGAGTCATTCTGGACTTGTCGCCACTCAACAAGTTCATAGTGAACTGCAAGTTCAAGATGCTAACACTGCAACACATAAGGACCTTACTGCCCAAGAGGGCATTTACCGTCTCCATAGATTTGTCAGACACCTATTGGCACGTTCCAATCAATCGTCGACTCTCCCCCTACCTAGGGTTCAAGCTACAACGAAGACTATACGCCTTCAGAGCCATGCCATTCGGGCTAAATATAGCCCCAAGGATCTTCACGAAGCTTGCGAGCGTAGCTCTCAAACAATTACGCCTAAAGGGAATTCAGGTAGTAGCCTACCTGGACGACTGGCTGGTTTGGGCAGCATCCAAGACAGAATACTTGCAAGCTTCCCTGCAGGTGATCCAGTTCCTAGAGTATCTAGGCTTCAAGATCAATAGAAAAAAGTCTCGACTTTCTCCATCTCAAAAGTTCCAGTGGTTGGGAATCCACTGGGACCTAAAGTCACACCAATTCTCCATCCCATCGAAGAAAAGGAAGGAGATAGCTGGTTCTGTCAAGAGACTTCTAGATTCCGAAAGGATATCAAGACGCGAACAGGAGAGAGTACTGGGTTCTCTCCAGTTTGCTTCGGTAACAGACCCGGTGCTAAGAGCACAGCTAAAGGATGCAACCGGAGTTTGGAGAAGTTATGCATCAAACGCGCGAAGAGATCTGAGAAGACCAGTTCCGCTTCGTCTACGTACTCTTCTCAGGCCTTGGTCCCAAGCCAGACATCTAAAGAAGTCGGTACTTCTTCAGCCCCCTCCCCCGTCGGTGACGATTCACACAGACGCCTCGAAGGAGGGGTGGGGAGGTCACTCTCATCGGAAAAAGGCCCAAGGGACTTGGTCCAATCTATTCAAGACCTTTCACATAAACTTTCTAGAAGCTATGGCAGTGCTCCTTACCTTAAAGAAAGTCTCCCCGCGTCACTCGATCCACATAAGGTTGGTGCTGGACAGCGAGGTAGTTGTGAGATGCTTGAATCGACAAGGATCAAGATCGCCACCTCTCAACCAGGTGATGTTGGCCATCTTCCGATTGGCGGAAAAGAAGAAGTGGTACCTGTTGGCAGTTCACCTTCAAGGAGTCCGCAATGTGACAGCGGACGCTCTATCCAGGTTCACACCGATAGAGTCGGAATAGTCCCTAGACGCAGGATCGTTCTCCTTCATCTTGAGTCAAGTCCCAGAACTGCAGATAGACCTCTTTGCGACGAAAGACAAGAAGAAGTTGCCCCTGTACGTGTCCCCGTACGAGGACCTCTTGGCGGAAGCAGTGGACGCGATGTCCCTCGACTGGAAAAAATGGTCCAGGATTTATCTGTTCCCTCCTCACAACCTTCTGTTGAGGGTCCTCAACAAACTTAGATCCTTCAAGGGAGTAGCAGCAATAGTGGCCCAAAAGTGGCCGAACAGCGTGTGGTTCCCCCTGGCATTGGAACTACTGTTGAAGTTTCTACCGCTACCAGATCCAGTTCTGACCCAGCGAGTCCAGAAGTCGACTGTCTGCGCTTCATTACAGAAAACCCGGACCCTGCAGCTCATGATTTTCTCTCCCTAGCGGTGAGAAAGCGTTTCGGGATTTCGAAATCCAGCATAGACTTCCTAGAGGAATATAAGTGCAAATCTACTAGAAGGCAATATGAGTCATCTTCGAGAAAATGGGGGGCCTTTGTCAAGGCGAAGAATCCGCAGGAGATCTCAACGGACTTCTGCTTATCTTTCTTCATCCACCTCCATGGTCAAGGGTTGGCAGCTAACACGATTTCAACGTGTAAGACTGCTTTGACGAGAACCATTCTATATGCCTTCCAGGTCGACCTCGCTAACGAAATCTTTAATAAAGTTCCGAAAGCCTGCGCTAGGCTCAGACCTTCAGCACCTCCAAAGCCCATTTCATGGTCTTTAGATAAAGTTCTTCATTTTGCTTCACTGTTGAACAATGAGGAGTGCGTTAAAGGATTTGACACAAAAAAGTTATTTTCCTATTTCACTCGCGTCCGGGGCCAGGGTTAGTGAGATTGTAGCCCTCTCGAGAGAGGAAGGTCGTGTTCAGTTCCTGGATGGGGGAGAACTGAACCTGTTTCCGGATCCTACGTTTCTTGCCAAGAACGAGTTACCCACCAACAGGTGGGGTCCCTGGAGAATCTGCCCTCTGAAAGAAGATGCATCTCTATGTCCAGTAGAATGCCTAAAGGTCTATCTTCGTAGAACTTCAGACTTCAAGGGTGGTCAACTATTCAGGGGTGAAACGTCAGGCTCAAATTTATCACTGAAACAACTCAGGGCGAAAATCACATATTTTATTCGCAGAGCGGATCCTGACAGTACACCCGCACGTCACGATCCGAGGAAAGTTGCCTCATCCTTAAATTTCTTTAATTGTATGGATTTTGAACATCTTCGTTCATACACTGGCTGGAAGTCTTCCAGAATGTTCTTTCGTCACTATGCAAAGCAAGTGGAGCAACTAAAGAGATCTGTGGTTGCAGTGGGTTGCGTCGTTAACCCTGCTGTTTAACTCTGCGAGGAACAGTGGTTTTAATTGGGACGATTAATTCCAGGGTGAGTGTGTAGTTACATACTGTGCTAAAAACTAAGTGAGGGCACCAAGTTGCCCACGTTGACTGTTCCACTTCTAAAGGTGAACCTAGCATAAGTGCAGACATGTGTGCCGAGCGTTTCTAACGCTGATGTGACTGATTAGTAATACAGACTTTTATGACTTTGATACCTCGGTATGTTAAAAATGGCACTAATGTTTTTCTTCCAGAAAAGCAAGTTTCTGTTTACTATCATACTTATGCTTGAAGTTTTGGTTATCCTCCTCTATATATATATATATATATATATATATATATATATATATATATATATATATATATATATATATATATATATATATATATATATATATATATATATATATATATATATATATATATATATATATATATATATATATATATATATATATATATATATATATAATTGTTGTTAATCTGTCTATTTATTGCCTGTCAATAAACTTGTTCTTGAGAACCTTGCTTCTCCTTCACCTGTGTCAATTTATTGGTATAATTGAGCATTCATTCTATGTATATTTATCTGGGATAATTCTAATAGATTGTTCCTTTATGCAAGCTAATGTTGCATTGGTTCATGCTTTCCCTTAGCGGGAGGACTCCATCCCATAAGGGGACGGTGGCGGATTTACAAGTTTCCTCCTATGCGGATATAAACCTTTGTCCAATACAAGTATTGAGCGGAGAACTGGTCGATATTTCATATTGACGCAGTGGTTCTTTACAAACTATGCTTTACTTAATATAGGGTGAGTCCACTATATTGGCTTGCCTGGTATTCATACATAGGTATATGTACTCTTCGAGACTTTTCCAGAGTCTAGTAGGACTCTTCCCTGTAGGGGGCAGGAAGCTCTAACATGGTTTATGGTTAGTTGAAAAGATGTATAACGGTAACATCTTAGGTCTCTAGTCGACCGGGGAAATACCTCCGGGGAGTACGGCACGTTCTGAGAATCCACAGATACAGTAATTCTCTGGTATACTTCCATCAGGACGACATGGCTTGAGCCCAAAAAACGGATTTTGAGCGAAGCGAAAAATCTATTTTTGGGTGAGATGGCCATGTCGTCCTGATGGACCCGCCCTTCCCTTTCTATGAAAGGGCTGTAGGACCCCTCCCTACATACAGTATCTGTAGCACCTCGTGTATCGCTACAAGGAATACAGATGGCGCCAGAATCGGCGCAATGCACGCTTACGAAACGGGAGAAGAGAGCGCCTTGCGAACGGCTCTCCTTTTTCTTTCTCGTTTTCGTTTTCTTGCCAATTGACCCCTTCGAAGTGTTATCTCTGTTCGGGGTGCAGATTGCCATGTGGCGTGTCAAGAATACGTCCTCTGATATTTCGCGATATCCCTGGTACTTTCATTAGGGATATTCGCTCCAGGAGTTAGAATTCTGGGTACCTTAAGGTAAATTCTCTGGGAATATCGCCGTAGTTGTAATATACCCTAGGAAGCTACCCTATAGGAACTTCCATCAGGACGACACCCAAAAATAGATTTTTCGCTTCGCTCAAAATCCGTTTTGTATTATCTATCCCTAGGCTAAGGAATAGAATTCTTTAGCCGCCTGGGATAGTTCTAATACAGGAACGGAGTAGTTAGGTGGGGCAGGACAGGCTAAGGCCGGCTCCTGCTGTACCTTTCACAGGACCTTTCCCTTCCTTTCTATCCCTTTATGTTGGCGATCCCGGCAACCTTACTGTTGCCGGTGGGTAGCCGGGATCGACCAGACTCCCCCTCTTACAGTTGATAGCTGCTGACCGGCAGTCTTAACATCTGTCGGCCGGCAGTAATGTCAGCTGTGAGCTGCCGGCCATTTTGGTTGCCGGCCAGCAGTAAAGACTACTGCCGGCCAGCAATCATGGGTACTGCCAGCCGGCAGTCATGGTGACTGCTGGTAGGCAAATAGGGCAGCTGTCGGCCGGCAGGTGCTGACCATGTTGGCTGTAAGTGGGAAGTCCCTTCTGTTTATAAAGGTTCTTCAGTTCTTTCTTGAACTGCTAGCAACAGTGGCTACTGCCGGGGTGCTGCCATCCAGGCCGGCACAGAATGGTGTCTGCTCAACCGGCAGCACGCCGACTGTACTAGTACTGCCGGCCGGCAGTACTGGCCAGCGGTGCCGGCCGGCAAGATTTAGAGAGATCCTTGCCGGCAACAGTACTGTAGCTAGATGGAAGCTTAAATTCTTTATTCTCCCCTTCCATTTGGACCTTCTTTTTGGAGAAGGTAGTAATAGTAGACTTTTACATCCCTTTTTACTGTATATATATACAGTATTAGGTAGCCCGTTCTCCATGCTATCTCTCTTTCTTTTAGCTAGCAGGCTAGATGTGCTAGCATTAGCTAGCTATGCCGACGACATGCTGGCTGTACTACACTATATGTTTATACAGGTAGTTAGTATTTTTGCAGTATAGGATATACTGCAAACAGAAAGCTTCTGTATATTTTATGCTGGTAGTGCTTTTCCAATATATTTGAATTTCCTACCGAAATATTTGTGGCACCCAATCTCATATTGAAAGAATTTAATTCTTCAA
>NC_090760.1:41664574-41667074 GCF_036898095.1 Palaemon carinicauda | reverse complement strand
CTTCATAAAGGCTAGAAGATCATGTAGGGAGTTTGTGTTAGCTAACGCAACAGCGAAACACGATACAAGAAAGCTAATATCTTCCAGCATCTGGGGTAAAGACCTCTTTCCTGCTGAGGTAGTCAAGGAAGCGATTAAGAACGCCTCTACGGAGAAAGTAGGACTTCTCCAATAGTCGGGCATCCTTTCAAAAAGAGAATCTTCTAAGGTTGTGGGTCCCCAGCCTAAAAGGAAGATGGAGAGGTCTGGACATCCATTTCGAGCGGTTCAACAACGATCCATAGTTGTAGTGACCGAGACATCACAGACAGATGGTCGAAAAAAGATTCCTACTGATCAGTCGAAGCATAGGAATGCTTCTAGTAGGAGGGAGATTCCTTTAGGATTGCTGGACCTTCGATCCTTGGTTCCATGGCCTAACCAAGATGGGACTAAGTTGAGAGGTGGAGATATCTCTACCACCATTTCCTCTACTCATCCGATTATCCAAAACCCTCCTGGAGGAGTTTACCTGAGAGCTCTAGAGCATACAGGTGGTAAGGAAACTTTAGTCCACCGAATTCCAGGGAAGGCCGTTGTGTGTTTACGAGAAGGACTCAAGAAAATTCAGAGTCATTCAGGACTTATCGCCACTCAACAAGTCCAAATGAAACAACGAGTCCAGGAGGTTTATCCTCCTGAACATAAGGACCCCCGCTGCAGAAAAGGGTGCCTATAGTCTTACCAGACCTGAAAGTCGTCTATCAGCAGCTTCCAGTCAATCACCCTTTCCCCTCCTATCTAAGATTCAGGTTACACAAAGTAACGCACTTCCTAGGGAAGATACTCGTCAGATTTGACAGAGTCCTAGCTGCCTTCATGAAATTGGCAGACACAGTCATGCAATAATCAAGCCTAAGAAAGGTTCAGGCAACATTGTTCCTGGACAAGAGGTTGGGGTGGGCATCACCCAAGGTGGCTGGTCTATGAACATCCGAAGAAATGATCCAGTCCCCGGAACATCGTGAATGAAAGATAAATTTCAGATTCCCTAAACGAGAACTAGGAGGAACCCTGTTCTCTCTCCAGTTCACAATAAAGGTAGGCCCTGAGCTAAGAGCACGGCGGCAAGATGCGCTGGAAACCTGGAAAAAACAAGCATCAAACGCTCGAAGAGGCCTAAAAGGACCGATAGCGGTCCTTCCTTAATCGCTTCCCTAACAAAGGTCAAAGTCCAAAAATCCCATGACCATGTTGGTCCAGTCATGAGTAGGGAAACTCTCTCCAAGCAGATCAGATTGTCTACAGCTGATCTGGGACTCTGCAATCGACGATGCTAGGAAACGTCTCATACAGTTTAAGTGTAGTTAGCCATCCCTTACCTAAAGGGATGGCACCTGTCAGCAGTTCACATACAACCAATCCGCAATGTGATAGTGGATGCTCTACTCAGGCTCAGGCCTATAGAGTTAGAATGGTCCACGGACGCAGACCTATTCTCTCCCAGATGGGAACAAGTCCCCGAACTGCAATCCGACCTCTTCATTACGAGCTCTGTCAAGGAAATACCTTGATATATAGCCCCATACGAGGATCGTCTAATTTAAATGATAAACATCTTGTCTATAAAATGGAAGGGATAGACTTAGGATTTCCAGTTCATCCCGTCCAATTACCTGCTAAGAGTCCTCAACATGCTGAGATCCTTCCAGGCGGGACAACTCCAGAAGGTTCAGAGATTAGTTGCCTTCAATTTATTATAGAGAACCCAAACCCTTCATTGCATGATTTTCTTGCCATAGCGGTTAAGAAAAGATTTGGGATCTCAAAAGGCAATATAGAATTCTTAGAGGAATACAAGTCTAAGTCAAGTAGAAGACAATATGAGTCATCATGGAAAAAGTGGGTTGCTTTTGTAAAAGCAAAAGGACCGAGAGAGTTTTCAATGAACTTATGCATGTCCTTCTTTATCCATCTTCATAACCAGGGTTTGGCGGCCAACACGATAACTACGTGCAAGTCAGACTTGACTAGACCTCTTCTATATGCCTTTCAAGCAGACTTGGCGAACGAGATCTTTAATAAGATCCCGAAGGCATGTGCGAGGCTTAGGCCTGCTGCACCTCCAAAGCCCATCTCTTGGTCTTTGGACAAGGTCCTACATTATGCCTCATCCTTGAACAATGAAGATTGTTCGCTTAAGGATCTAACCCAAAAGGGGCTAGAGTTAGTGAAATAGTGGCCCTCTCTAGGAATGAGGGCCACATTCAGTTCTCAGAAACAGGAGAACTGAATCTCTTCCCTGATCCATCCTTTCTCGCTAAGAATGAGCTACCCACCAAAAGGTGGGGTCCCTGGAGAATCTCCCCTCTGAAGGAAGATGTCTCTCTATGTCCGGTAGAGTGTCTAAAGGTCTATCTTCGTAGAACTTCAGACTTCAGAGGAGGACAGCTCTTTAAAGGAGAAACCTCTGGATCAAATTTATCCCTAAAACAACTGAGGGCGAAGCTCACCTACTTTA
>NC_090760.1:41649574-41652074 GCF_036898095.1 Palaemon carinicauda | reverse complement strand
TAAAACTCCTTTCACCATTGGTCA
This sequence comes from Palaemon carinicauda, assembly GCF_036898095.1. Lineage (NCBI taxonomy): Eukaryota > Metazoa > Arthropoda > Malacostraca > Decapoda > Palaemonidae > Palaemon > Palaemon carinicauda. The sequence continues at coordinate 41,652,050 of NC_090760.1, read as the reverse complement.
TTTACTCTTCGTCAGTCTTGACTCTGAATTACTTCTTGATGAAACTATGATCCAGCTGCCAAGCTTCCATTTGCTACTCTGCACTTAAAGGTGTTTATATTTCAGCTACTGCTAGTGGCTTGATGCTGCATTTCTCTTGTTATACTTTTTGTTTTCATTGTACTGCAAGGGTCTATGGGGTTATTGTGGACCAGAATCAAACCCACTTCTACTTATAGGCCTAAAACGTTTTATTTTTATTATTAACCACTTCTCTTTTTGTTTTTTATTGCCTTATTTTCTTTCCTCAATGGGTTATTTTCACTGTTGGAGACCTTGGGCTTATAGCATCTTGCTTTTCCAACTAGGGTTGTAGCTTCATAACAACAACAACAACAATAATAATAATAATAATAATAATAATAATAATAATAATAATAATAATAATAATAATAGTCGTTTATTTTATCAAGTATCGAAACTCTTATACTCACATGCAATCATAGTTTTTCCTTAAATATTACTTTAAACTTATTTAAAGACAAATGGATCTGCTATTATACCCAGAACTTATGTATTGTATGTTAGCAATGATTCTTTGCTAATGAATACTAATTTATGGTGTATCCCAAAATGATGTATATACCCTTTAAATAGCCATAAATTCACCGTTTACATAAAATAGATATCATTTCAAAAATGTTATAGAATCTACAGACCTAACTCTGTTATTTTGTCAATGTATTTGTTCGAACCGAAGCCCATTCTGGTCCAGGCACTGTTGACAACGCGAAGTAACGGAATTGCATGCAGCACAAAACAATTTGTTAGGTATCCATGTGCATCTATGTTCAATGGCTGCTCTCAATTCAGCCACTGTCGTAGGTTGTGAATGATAAACTTTGTCTTTTAAGTAGCCCCATAAAAAACGTCCAGTGTTATGAGGTCAGTGAACGTTGAGGGTGAATGTACGAAGCCCCTTTGTTCCAGGGTTGAAAGAATACCTCTTTGAACCCTGCTTTGTTCAATCAACTTGTTTGGCAAGAGCTCATCAACGTAAGATTTAATATCGTGATTGTAAGTTTACTGAAAATAAATCTTTTCATCTTCAAAAACCTTTCTAAGGCATTGATGGCATGCTGCTATAGCAAGTTCAAGAAAACGGGGCCAGTCACAGTACCGTCAAACAAGAATGGACCAATTAATTCCCTTGATGACAAGCCATACCACACTGTTCCTCCAGTTGGATTAACATGATATTTCATTATAACATGCGGAGTTTCAGTTGCCCAGCATGTACAGTTCTGATAGCTTATTGAACCATCCAATTTGAATGTGGTCTCATCACTCCACGCACAACCATTTTTGGAAAGTGTGCATCTTCTACATATTGTACCCTGTAGTCCTACCACTCGCAGTACTTCACTCTTCGGTCTGGATCGTCATCATCAATACCATGAAGTAATTTTCAACCCAATGTCTTACTCATCAACAAACAAATCTTATCCCCTTACATCTAAATATAAATATACCATTGGAAAGCACTAACACTATACACTGAAACAGTTATAACATGTATCATAACACCATACTATATTTTCATCATAATACGATAAGATTGTTTTGTTTCCTTATAAAAAATATAATTCCACTAGTAAATAGGGCACCATATAAATTACAAAAGCAAATGTCACAATATTCTTTATTACTCCAACATAACTACGAAATATGGAAGCACCAAGCAATGCCCATGCAAGTTGAGGTTATACTTTCTTCAATCTATCACCAATTCCCCATTCTTTTTTTTTTCTTTCTTTTTTTGTATACAACTGTAACAAAAATTTGATTTTTATTTCTTACAGCATTTTTTAGAATAATCTTTGATCAAGTCGTCTCTGTTTCACTGTCTCTTTCCTCAACATCTAAGTCTTCGCTTTCATTAGTTTTTCAATGACTAGGTAATGGCAGGGAGGTCAAGTAAGCCATAATCCTCCTCCTTTTTGGAACAGGTAAATGGGAGGTTTTATCAAAAATATAATCATTAACATATAAAAAATATTTAGTACCGATTCAGTATCATTATCTTGTTCTGTGTCTGTCAATGCACCATTTGCTATTTTGTTCTACTGTACTTGTAGACTTTCTATTCTCCACCTTACCTTCAGAAAAATTATTTTTTTGTCTTGTAATTTTGGAAAATTTTTCAAGAACAAAATTGTAAAACGTGTCATATACGAACCAAATGTGTAGGCCTCAATTGTAGTTACATTTATCTTCCGTACTCTTGTTAACTCAAATTTTGTTTGTGGATATTAGTGTTATTCAGTGCACAAACCCATTTCTTATCGGTCAATCATTTCTCAATTACCTTAAGACAGCATGACTTTTCTTTTGCTCCCTAGATCAGCCCATCTGCTAGTTACAGATTTCCATCTTCAACTTGCTATTCAAACTTACCCATGTCAACGTAAAGCAGTTACCTCACTTGGTTTTTCGC
>NC_090760.1:41642074-41647074 GCF_036898095.1 Palaemon carinicauda | reverse complement strand
TAATATAATTTTCAGGAAGATGGACGTGAAGTGTTCCAGTGAGAGAAACAAAGGACGCATCGGTTATCCCACTGAAAACCAAACACGACAGGAACAGCGTCACGTTCTTTAATCTTTCTCAAGATACTGAAAAAGAAGTCTAGAGTGAATGAATGCGATGCTTAATCTCTCTCTCTCTCTCTCTCTCTCTCTCTCTCTCTCTCTCTCTCTCTCTCTCTCTCTCTCTCATCTACTGAAGTTGAACCTAAGTGAGGATTTTCGTGGATGCCTTTTTCCATTGCCAATATTACTCGGAGGCCTTCAGTTTCAACCGGCTCTTATATTTTCTAAATTTAAATGATGGGGATAGCAAATCAAATATCAAGATAATAACATCATAAACGCATATCTGCTATGTTGACAGAAGAACACACCCACATTTTGAAAAGAAAAATATTATATTCCATAATGATTGTTATTTTCATTTCAAATCCTTACAAACAGATATTTCTTGTAAAACTGTGATATCATACGAGTAACAGTCATATAAGTATGAATTGATTTCTAATGAAAACAAGTATTTTAGAATACATTCTAAGAACCGTTATTAATAGTTAGATATATGCATCAAACTCTTCCTTAGAGAGAGAGAGAGAGAGAGAGAGAGAGAGAGAGAGAGAGAGAGAGAGAGAGAGAGAGAGAGAGAGAGAGAGAGAGAGAAAACTGCTGACCTAGGAAAAAGACAAAGCGATAAAATCGGAAACCTATAATTCAAACTCGTCCCTTTCGAAAAAAAAAAAAGACATGGAAGACGCAGTGTTCGGGACCTTTTCTGATAATTTCACGCTTGAATGAAAAGAAATTGTTCTTCTCTAAGAAAAAAGGAAAACAGATTTTCTTTTTTTTTCACATCCGCTATTGGCTGCCTCATCTTGAATTTATTTGGAGATCTGGTTGTCAAATTGTTAACTAAATGCAGAAAAAAGTAATAATTTGTACATTGTGCACAAAAACCTAATATAAGATAATCTACCATAATTGTTACTTTACTTTATTTACTTACTTTAAGGGCTATTTCTCTCTACTCTCTACAGAATCTTTTATAATTCCTTTTTTCGTATACATTCCAAGGCATTCAGCATTTTACAATGCATATTTGTCGTTTATTGTCAGATCTACACTATCGAAGAACTTAGAAAACGAGATAGTTTTCTGTTTCCTCTTCAAAGCCTTAATTCCTTCAGGATTCCGCATGTCTGGTTGGAGCTTATTGCATAGTCTTAGGCCGCATACTTGAAAGCTCTAGAACTTATAGAAAACACATATCTTGATTCCAACCATTTGAAACCACCTGTATCTATCCTAGTGTCCTCTTTATTCCTGTTTCATCAGAATAAATGTTCACCAGAACTTGAACATAGCAAGCCCAACCCCCACTGTGGTGTCCAACCACAGCAGTGGCCTCCCTAGTAAATATCTTAAACTCTAGGACCCGGACGGGAATCGTTCTGCGGCCATGCAAATGCTAGGCGAACATATTACCACTGTATTAATCAATGAAGGTTTCCATGATAAAAAACAGTATTAGGACATCAGATCAGCAAACTTGAAATGCACAATATCTTACATTTATTACATTTATGTGTCTAATCCATACATGTTCATTGTTCTCTCGTCGACAACGTTCAATCCAATTCAATTGATCCGATCCGTTACCAGTGACCCTGCTTTGGCGCTGTTCTCTCCAAGGCCTTCTTTACTATGGCTTCACTCTGGATAATATTTCGCTATTAAATCTTTTGTCTCACGTCCCAATATAGCACGGGTCCTTCCATCTTTTCTAACACTTACATATTGAAGCAAATGATCTCTGGATGACAGGTCTCAGTAAGAGTTTCTTTTACCTTACTGACAGACTTTGGATATTTCTTCCAGCTAACTTTTCTCTGTCCCTGACAAACTTCTTCTATCCAAGGGTTGGGTATGGATAATGCTCTTTTCTAATATAGGCTCTGGTAGCTTATTAGGGACACCCAGCACTCGAAATTTGACCACACACACACACACACACACACACACACACATATGTATATATATATATATATATATATATATATATATATATATATATATATATATATGTACATATATATATATACATATATATCTATATATATATATATATATATATATATATATATATATATATATATATATATATATATACATAGATATATATATATATATATATATATATATATATATATATATATATATATATATATATATATATGTATCTATTTACATATATGTATATATATATATGTGTATATATATATACTGTACATATATATATATGAATATATATATATATATATATATATATATATATATATATATACTGTATATATATATACATATATGTATATATATGTGTATATATATAATGTACATATATATATATATATATATATATATATATATATATATATATATACTGTATATATATACATATATATATATATATATGCATATATATATATATATATATATATATATATAAATATATATATATATATATATATATATATATATATATATATATATATATATATATATATATATGCATAGATACAGATAGATTAATAGGCAAATAGATACTCGTAAATAAATGAATATAAAATGAAATTAGCAATATTAAGCCTTTCATATACTCCAAAGAACTGATCCAATTATTCTTGCACAAATTAAAAGGAAATATAAACACCGACTACACTAAGTCGTCTCCAGATAGTTTCTTCAAATTTTCTTCTCCACTCATTGCTGCTGACCTTTTAGGTGTCTCCTTGATTACATCCTTGTCACTCAGCTTACCCTCACGTGGCGGTTGGACCTTAGCCTCAAATTGATTTTCAAACTCTCTTTTCCGACGCCTATTGACGCAAAGATTTCGCCAGTCCTCTCATATTGAGCATTTAAATACTTATCCATTCATCATCTCTTACTTCACGCTTCATAGTCCTCAGTCATATAGACCTGGTTCCTCCAACTCTTCTAATCTCTTGTGAAATCCACCTAAAAGTTTGGAGAACTAATCTCTCTTGGGGAGTGAGAAGAGCATACCCAAACCATCTCCATCTACCTATCATCATGTTCTCCCCTACCTATGGCCCTTGAGTAATCTTTTATAATTTCATTTTTAATTCTGTCCTGCCATATAACTCACACTATTTTTCTGAATGCTTTGTTTTCAAATACTAGGAAATATGTTGGTTATTATTTCATCGTCATACCATGACTCATGTCCATACTGTAACACAGATCTCACTAAACTGATATATGGCCTTATTTTTATTTACAACTTCCAGCGATATAAATTCCAAATATTACTTGCCCTAGCTATTGTCTTATTTGCTTTTTTCAATCTTTCATTAAACTCCAATTTTCAAAGACCCTGTATTAGCTATGATGGTTCATAAACATTTGAATGATTCTACCTCATTAATCTTTTCTCCTTAAAATAATGTTTCTTCTTCCATTGCATATTCCATTCTCATCATCTCTGTCTTTCTTCTATTTATCTGGAGCCCAACCTCCTGTGATATTTCATCCATTCGGTTAAGCAAACATTGCTAATCCTGTGGTGTTCTGCTCGTAAGGACAGCATCTCAGCATACTCTAGGTCAGCTAATTTCCCATTACCAATCAAGATCAATTCTTCTCCACCATCCCCAACTGTTCTATGCATTACAAAATCCATGAGGAGGATAAACAACATAGGTGAAGAAACATTCCTTTGAAGTACTCCTTAGTACTGGAAATGATTTTTTTACGGACTCCACTAACATTATCTACGGACTTGCTCCGCTCATTAACAGACTTAATAAAATTTTCATATTTAAGACGAACTCCAAAATAAAGCACACTGTCAAAGGCTTTTCATACTCAACAAATGCCACCAAAGTGGATTTCCAAGCTTTACACATTACTGTGCAAAATGTCTTAAAATGAAAATTTGGTCACCACAACATCTACCTTTTCTAAATACTGCTTGTTCATCTCTCGGTTTTCTATCGATCTTTCTTTCTCTCTAGTCTCTTTAGAATAGGCATACTATATATTTTCATTACAACTGACGTAATTGCGATTGCTCTATAATTATTGCAATCAGTCAGGTCTCCTTGGTTTGCTATTTTCACCAACACTCCTAGCTCATATTCTACAAAATAATCTTATTTCATCTTACCCAGGGGTTCCATCTCACTAGTTTTTTTTCCAGGATAGCTATGACTATTCATTCATGAGGACATCAAAGTCTTCCTCAGCTTCAAGTATATCAATCATTTGAGTCCCTTCATATCTCCTATTCATGACTTCACTAAAGTGCTCCTTCCAACGTTTCCTTTCTTCATCTTTTGATGTTATAACAGAGCCTTCTCTCTTTTTGATGGGTTTATGTTTCTTCGTCTTTGTCCGCATAGAGATTTCATTAATAATTATATGAGCAATTTTTACACCATAGCCAATCTGAATTCATAGCTTTGTCAGCCTCATCTGCTTTCCCGTCTAAATATTATCTTCAGTCATTCATGTCTTTCATTTTTACCTCAACATCAATACCGGAATACTTAGCATCCTCTAACTTGTAATTTTTATTAATTCCTCAAGAAATATCAGCAATGTATTCCTGTCTTTGTCTCCTTTTCATAGTATCCCAAGTATCATTTGGTATCCATGGTTTTCTTTTTATAACTCTATGTCCCAAAACTTCTCTACCAACTGACATATATAAATTCTTAATATCACACCATTATTCGTTAATTGTCTGCTCTTAATCTCTAAAATTGCAAAGAGGAAATTTAAGTATCTTTCTGCCTCTTCTCTACTTTTTCCTTTGAGTATAGTAGCACCGGCTACTACAGCCGTTGAAAAACTAATAGGTTTAAGGAGTACCTTAATGGGAAGATCTTCAACTTATAATGACATGCAATTAATAGCTTGGTATCTAAATCTTTTATCAG
>NC_090760.1:41634574-41639574 GCF_036898095.1 Palaemon carinicauda | reverse complement strand
TTATCATGTGTTATGATTTTTTTTCCGTAAAACGTTGAAAATTGGCCCTTTAAGTAATTCATCCCTATCAGTGAAATTATAATCAGATGTTATCATTATTATTATCATTATTATTATTATTGTTATTATTATTATTATTATTATTATTATTATTATCATTATTATTATTATTATTATTACTTGCTATGCTACAACCCTAGTTTGAAAAGTCTGATGCTATAAGCCCAGGGGCTCCAACAGGGAAAATAGCCCAGTAAGGAAAGGAAACTAGGAGAAGTAAAGTAAACTGAAAAACACTTTAACAAAACAAGAGGTAGTTAAATAAGATAGAATATTGTGCCCGAGTGTACTATCAAGCAAGAGACCTCTAACCCAAGACAGTGGAAGACCGTGGTACAGAGGCTATGGCACTAACCAAGACTAGAAAACAATGGTTTTATTTTGCATTGTCCTTCTCCTAGAAGAGCTGCTGACCATAGACCACCCAAAATTTCAAAATGGTAACCAGAATTAGGCAAATAAATCCTTGTGTAAGTTCTTTCCCACTTCCTATATTTTTAAAGAGAAATAATAACATAAAACACCCATTCTACTTTTCTTCCTAACAGTATCTAATAGTGATTTTATTATCAAAACCGGTGTATTTTCTATATAAGGAAGGTTTCAGTAAGCCAGATCCTATTTTATATATAAGGAAGGTTTCAGTAAGCCAGATCCTATTTTCAATAACGTGAATGTAAAATTACACAGAGATTCAGAGACTTTAAACAAATATTAGTAGAACATTCATGAAGGCATGAAAATCATCTTCTGTTTGTCTCATATGAAGAAGTTTCAAGGAAGCAAATCAAAACCGAGCTCAAACAGAGGACACTTTCGCGTAACTTTCCCATCTTAGAAGAGAAAATACAGCACTGCAGAGATATTTAGCGAAAAGTAATTCCACCTGTACCGCAAGGGTATCATACAAACTCGTACACTTTAATATTATTGTGTGTTGTTTTATATCTCTCGCTCTCTCTTCACTGATAATAGATACCTCTTTAACGTACTATCTCTTATTTTATACTGTTTGAATTTGATGTCATTTTTGCTCTCAAATATCTGTATGAAAGCTAGTTGTCTTGTTGAATAAGCCTAAATGGCATTCATCTCGCCTCTCCAATAACACCTAACAATTACTTCGCACATTGGTGACCACCAGAAGTACTACTCCACACCACATTTTCACCCATCCCTTCGCCCTATCCTTTTTACAATGGCAACCTCCGAATATGACTTTTTGACAAATGCTGCCTCTATGAAACTGCATCCCTTTGTCTAAAAGCGTTCATGTGGTTCCAGCGCGCCAACATTCATTTTTGCATCAAAGGTGTGACTCGCTCAAACAGAAAAGCAGACTTTCAGCTTTCTCAACACCCGTTGGTGGATTGAAAGGCCTTTCTTGGCCTCAGAAAAATTACCAGTATAGTTTACTTACATGCAAATAAATGGCTCTCCTCAGGAAATGAAACTACTTCATTCCCTTTAGGTATTATGCCTCCCCAAACCTGTACATGCCGCCATTATGAATGTCGATATTTTGCCGACAAAGGACCTGATGACTAAAGTCAACACCCTTATGGAGAGCCCCTTCACCACCACCAAGAGAGTTATCAACACCCCCTCTTCTGACAAAGAGGACAGCTATTCAACATCAACCAAAGCTAATGTGAATGCGGTATGACACAGGCGCCCCTACCGTGAAGTGCTGGAAAAGCGACAAAGCCGACCACCACCCACATATGCCACCCCTCGCTAATACCCGTGAAATTTTGGATATGATCTTGATCTGCTTCCGAATTCTGGGTTTGTATTTGCATTTTGTCACCATTTTAAAGATACCAACTCCATTAACCTTTGGCGGAGGTCAGAAATCTATTATTATTATTATTATTATTATTATTATTATTATTATTATTATTATTATTATTATTATTATTATTATTATTATTATTATTATCATTGTTAGCTAAGTTACAACATTAATTAGAAAAGCAGGATGCTAAAAGCACAAGGGTTTCAACAAACAAATAGCCCAGTAATGAAAAGAAATAGGGATATAAAATATAAACAAGGTTAAACATAACACATTGAACTAGAATCTACTGTACTACGCGTGTTTCATATACGCTCGTACACTGTAACGGTTTTGTGTTTTTGACTTATCACTCGCTCTTTCCTGCAATGATTGTAGATCAACCTGAGTAACCATTTTGTTTGAAATTTTGGAACGTTTTTGCCCGTAAGTCCTGGTATATAAACTCGAAGTCTGTTTAATAAAGTTCATCTGCATTCACCTCGCCCTGCAGTTATAGCCTATAACTTAACTGCCCACTTGCACTGTATCAAATAAATCATTGTTGACTCTGGAGTGACCAATGCGAAAGTGGGCCGTTATGTTATAAATGAGAGGCGAGGTGAATGACACTGACTTTGTCTCACATACACATCGAGCTTATATTGCACGAATTATGAGCAAGAACGTCACAAAAAATCAAACAAAATAAAGCTTTCACAGGTTGGTTTATTATCAGTGCAGGGAAGAATAGTGGTAAGACAAGAAAAAAGAAGAAAAAAAAAACACGTGCGATCCACGACACAAGGGATATGGAAGGGCTTTTGAAATACCGACTGTAAAGATAATAAGTTCTATATCACCATCTATGAATAGCCAATAACACAAACTTCATTTCAAAAGGGAAATTTTAAAGTTTTCACATTATATAATTTGAGATGAAAGTGACGATCGATGAAGATATGAAAAAATATAATTTAATCAGCCTATGAACAATATGAAGCTGTATTTTATCAATGGAAGTGCTGCTGTTATAATTGATAATGTAAAGGGAGAGGGATTCCAAATCAAACAAATACCTTAAAGTTCTTCTCCTCGTAATTGATTTAATTAAAGATGGATATAAACCTTAGATTCTGAGCCTCTAGAAAGTAAACACTTACGGTTCCTCCGCTTTCTGTGAAATAAAGGCTTCTCAATCAGCATGGAAGACCCTGAATTTATGATTGATTGTTACCATATGGGATTAAGGACTATATTTACAAGAGTGGAAATTTGAAGTGGCATTTTTAAAAATTTACAAGTCAAGAGAAAACAAAATCCATTTTAAAGTTCACACACAATATACTTAGTTTTCTACAATCATATTTATTTGAAAAAAACTTACTCATAGGCATTAATACTTTTGAAGACACAATTATGAAGTTTCATCGCCAAGTTCAGCACACACACACACACACACACACACACACACACACACACACATATATATATATATATATGTATATATATATATATATATATATATATATATATATATATATATATATATATATATATACATATATATACACACACACACACACATATATATATATATATATATATATATATATATATATATATATATATATGTGTGTGTATATATATATATATATATATATATATATATATATATATATATATATATATATTTATATATATATATATATATATATATATACACATATATATATATATATATATATATATATATATATCTATATATATATATATATATATATATATATATATATATATGTATATATATATATATATATATATATATATATATATATATATATATATATATATATATATATATATATATATATATATACACATTTTGGAGCAGGGAGACGCACTCTGTATTTTATCCATTTATTGGCGCCGAGTTTCGTATCAGCTTGATACATTTTCCAGGCTGAAATGATTACAAATCAATTGCGTATAAATAAAAAGATACACGCAACGTTTACCAACACCAAAATTAAAAACCTTTATAATAAACTAAGAATAAAAACAGAGTAAAAACAGAAACACATGACAACAGTGAAATGGCTAGGGGCGAGTACAGAGAAACAAATTAATTAGAAAAGAATAATAATATTAATAATAATAATAATAATAATAATAATAATAATAATAATAATAATAATAATAATAATAATAATAATAATAATAATAATAATAATAATAATAATAATAGTAATAATAATAATAATAGAACGAACAAGACACCTACCCACAGCGGTAGCGTAATGAGAACTGAAGATTCTCGAGATACTTTTTCAGAGAATAATTAAACTTCCCTTTTGCAAAAATATAGTTTTCAAGATCACAATTCTCAGCCCTCGCCCACAGCTCTTATAATAATTTTAAAACTAGATGGGCTCCTTTTTTTTTTACCAAGAATCATTATGACATTTTGAAAAACCTAGCCAAAGATAAAAATTTGATAATTACTCGTCCAGACAAAGGTAAAGGTACAGTTATCCTTGACAGACATGACTACATACAAAAAATGAATGACATTTTAAACGACTCTTTAAAATTTAGCAAAGTTGGTGACCCTGACCTTTACAATATTACTAAACCCGAAGATAAAATCAACAGATTTCTCAGAACGCTAAAACAAACCAAAGCAATAGATGGAAATACGTATCAGGACCTTTTTGTAACAGGATCTTCATATGGACTAATGTACGGACTGCCAAAGATACACAAAGAAGGAATTCCTTTGAGACCCATCCTTTCTTCCATTAACACTGCTAGCTATAAACTCGCCAAATTTCTTGTCCCTTTACTCCAACCACTAACTCACAACAAATATACATTAATAAACTCGGCCTCCTTTAAAGATGACATTATCACGCAGGACTCAGATCTGTACATGGCGAGCTTTGACGTGGAATCTCTGTTTACAAATGTTCCCGTTGTCGAGACTATCAACATCATTTTAGACAGGCTATTTCCCCCTGACGATTGCATGTTCAACAATTTTAATAGAACTCAATTCAAGTTGCTTTTAGAATTAGCCGTGCTGGATACGCCCTTTGTTTTTAATAATACGGTTTTTAAGCAGACTGAGAGGATGGCCATGGGAAGCCCTCTGGGTCCTACT
>NC_090760.1:41617074-41629574 GCF_036898095.1 Palaemon carinicauda | reverse complement strand
ACACATGCCAATTCTGATATTATCTTTTTCATAAGATACTGTTCCAATATTTTCAATAAGCTTGATATTAAATTCCTAATTAAGACGAGTTTACTCCAAAAGTATGTTTAAAGAAGTTAATGATTGTTATTCCTTTTATCATTATCGTTGTTTTGTCTGTTGGACAGTAGTTGATTTTTATATGACAGACACGGAAAAATGTTTTCAAAATTTAACAGGAAACCTTTTAGGGAGTCTAGGTTAAGGAGGTTGACCAGACAAGTAATAAAGGAAATAAACTGGAAATGTAGTTAAGGTAGAATAAACATTGCTCAAACTAATTTAAGAGCTGATAGACCTTACATATTCTATTAACAGAATATACTTCAGAGGACTGAAAACCGATTAAACCTCTGTTGTCTCGTCTGGGAATCGAACTTAGGTTCTCTTGCAGGCTCTAATAATAAATCTTGGGTTGCCACGACAAGCTTAATTGCAACTCTGATTGTAAAAAACCGATCACAAGTTCACGGATCCTAATATGGAAAACAACAAATTTCTGGCAAAGAACGTGAGTATAGAATAATCTATAAAAGAGGACTAACAAACAACAACAAAACGAGGCATATGAAGTAAATCAATAAGATATATAACAGATGAACTTTGAAACGAGACCCATGTCAGCCTACTCTTAACTCCAACATTTGCTCCAAGTTTGAACTCCTAAAGTTCCCACTATTCAACTGCAAGCGAATATCGTTCCTCAATTTGGCCTCAACATGAATAAAACTTTTAGAATACAGTGTGACATTAAATGTCTTACAAGTAAAAGGTGGGGTGGTTAAGATAAACCTCTTTATAAATATAGTATTAATAATATGTTTTATCATAATATTTCAAACGTAGGTTATTTTTAATTCTCATTAATTATTTTGGCATAGTAAAAATTAACAGGGAAATTTCTTCTTAAGGTTGTAGAAGGCGTTTAAGGTACGAGTATAGTCTGATTTGAAATATCTGTTAAGTGGTTGTTACATAGCGTTTGAAAATCTTCGTAGTCATACAATAGTATATCTTAGATGTTCAGCAAAATAACATACTACTCTTGGTATAAGTTAATATATATCTTTTGAAATAAATAAAACTATGTTAGCTACTCCCTTCTTCAGCTAATCAATACAGTGAGAGAATATCTTTCGAATGGTTTCACCCCCATCGTATGAAGATACCTATACTCAATATTTTTAATGAGGCACATTTGCATCAACTCGCAGCTGTGGCTTTTTAGCTCGGAAAAGTTTCCTGCTATCTGAGTGGTTAGAATTATTTTATCCAACCAATCAGTGATCAGGAAACATTTCTGAGCAAAAAGGGCACCCCTGCGAGTCGGTGCAAATCTGCCTTACTAAAAAAAATTGACTATAGTCGAGCCCTCCCATGTTCATGGTTTACAAGGTTATGTAGGAGACAGACACTCGCCTCAGTTTTTCTTCTCTGATGATCTCTTTCTCTCTCCACTCAAGCTAGCGGCTAACAACTAGGTACCTAATTTTTAGCTGAGGTGAACAAAGGCAATCTAAAGTTATGGGAACGTGGCCATATGTTCCCTCTTGTTTCGAAATCGACATGAAAGAGACACAGGGTATAGTTCTCCTATACAAAATGAATTTGAAAATATTACACACAGAAATACGAATGCTAAAAGTTATCTTCAACTGCGAAGGAATCAAGTAAAATAAATAAATATTCGTTTCAACTTTTACTAAAGCTCCCGTTGTTTATTATTTTTGAGTGATAACTTTGCTTTTGCCCAAACCTGAATGATTTGTTGAACTTGGTCTAGTGATACAAGTCTTCGGACGAAGTGAGAGAGGTTTTTCACCTCACCAGATAATTGTTCTCTTCCACATCATGTTTAATCAAATATTTATATATCTCTTTTCAGGGAATTTATTCATGTATACCTAATTCTATATTTTCATTTATGCATAATATATTACATTCAAGTGGAGTTTAGACTTATTTGATTCTAAATTAAGTGAAACAAAAAGCCAATTATACACATCTTACTGTTTCAGACTAAATGATATCTCAAGATTAAGGATTTTCAGAACTATAAAAAATATATATTTTTCTTATATCAATCGGGATTTGTTTGTGTTGGTAATTATTTCATGTGTTTTTGCATCAAAGCAAATAGAGTAGTTGAGAATTACCAGATGTGCTGTGCATGATTGTTATATATATAAGCATTCGCATATGATAGTATCTCTCTCTCTCTCTCTCTCTCTCTCTCTCTCTCTCTCTCTCTCTCTCTCTCTCTCTCTCTCTCTCTCTCTCTCTCTTTTGTAAATATAATAGAATTTGTTAACAGATTGACTGCCACAAATTAATAAGAGATAAGTGATATAAACCAATATGAAATTACACTAACCTATTTAACTTAGAAATATTGGAAATGGGATAGAATATAAAATGTTGAACTTAGAGTTCAACATATATATATATATATATATATATATATATATATATATATATATATATATATATATATATATATATATATATATATATATATATATATATATATATATATACATATATATATATATATATATATATATTAATATATATTTTTAATGAAATTCCAGCTCTTTTGCTGTTACCACCACGTTTGACTAATCACCGAGTTCATAATTCATTAACTAGGCAAACTGAGGCAATGGGTTTTAATGAACATGGCAAAATGCTCCATCTTCTGCTAGAGAGTTTAGGGTGCTTTGACTGGCCAGACAGTACTACATTGGATCCTTCTCTCTGGTTACGGTTATTTTCCCTTTGCCTACACATACACTGTATAGCCTGGGTAGTAGAGAATTATTATTATTATTATTATTATTATTATTATTATTATTATTATTATTATTATTATTATTATTATTCAAGTTACAACCCTAGTTGGAAAACCATTATAATACAAGCCCAAGGGCTCCAACACGGAATATAACCCAGTGAAAAAAGGAAATAAGGAAATGGAAAAATTTATGAGAATTAAAAGTAAATTATATAAGATTAGTAAAAACGATGAAATGGATATGTCGTATATAGACTATGAAAAGAGAAACATTCGGTGCAGGTTTGAACTTCTGAATATCCCCCGATTCAATTGCCTGATTGGGTAGATAATTACACAATCTGGTTACAGCTGGAATAAAACTTCTAAAATACAATGTAGTGTTGAGTCTTATGAAGGAGAAAGAAAGATTGTTCGAATTAACTGCATATATAGTAAGACGTTTATGGTGGTACAGTCATGGGAAGATCAGAATTCAAAGGATGGTCAGAATTATAAAAAACAAAAACAAATAAAAAACCTTATGCAGAATGCATAAAAAAACCAACTGACTGAAGGAATCAGAAATTGATATATAGACTGCAAGTTTTGGTCCCACAAAAATAAGAAGAGATTCAGCAGCTAAAGACCAGACAGGAAAACATTAATCGTAACGCTGCAGAATGAAAGAATCAAAACCAATTTAAAACACTTTTTCAGAATAGACTGATCACCGAAAATCCTAAATGGATCTTGAAGGTATGTTCAACGGTTTTACTATTTTGGGATGAAATCATTTCACCTCTGTTACCAGTACTCAGACGTCGAGGGTCACGAAGAGAGAAGGATTTGCTTTGCAACCCAGTAGCTTCCATGTAGGAATCATTTACCACGACCAAGGCCTGCTACGAGTTCTGGTCTTGCATTCGCGTGTTCTAGATTTCAAGCGAATATCCTTGCCTGTATAAAAGTCTTTGTAATACTTTATATCACATTTGTGCAGTGATCTATGAAAATAATAGTGTCCCATAACAATTAGTAGTCTTAATAAGTAAGGTAAAATTAGATTGCATATTCTGCTCGACATATAGGAGAGAGAGAGAGAGAGAGAGAGAGAGGAGAGAGAGAGAGAGAGAGAGAGAGAGAGAGAGAGAGAGAGAGAGAGAGAGGTCGTCACACACCCATGGTACCGATATGCATAACATTCTTGCAGATCTTCTCATTTCTAAACCTCTCTTTATCAATTTCCTATCAAGGAGACACTAATAAACACTATAAGTGAAAAGAACAATGATGTTAATTTCTGTTCCCTAATGGAAGCAAAGGAACAGCCTTCCTATCCCTTCAACAGTGAACTGACCTTGTGAAATATATTGAAAATGATGTTAATCAACATACGCATTTCAAGCTTTATTACCAATTGAAGACTGCAATTACTTATAAGGTTATGTAAATAATTAGCTCTCGTCTGGAATAATAGAAATCTAGGAAAAAAAATCATGTGAGATCTAGTATGATTATAATTATGGTTACCAACGTTATTCGTTTATGGGAAAATATGATGCACGAGACAGACAGACAAACATACAGACAGATTAGGGGGAGAATGAAGACCTTTTAAACGAGTATCGTGCATTATCAACCTCTTAAGAATCAGAGAAGTCCCAAATCCTGTCCTTAGCAACTAACTACCTACTTATGGCCATTCCAATAGTTTTCTTTTGTTTCTCATTGTAAATTTACTTTTTTATAGAGCAATGCTAATCATGATGTTGATAAGAAACGGAATACTTACGCTGTACTTTATAGTGTTAAAATTGGAAAATCACAAAAAAAAAAAATCTATTTCTAAATGAAGGATTCGATGGATGACATCATAGGAATAGCAACTGTTGGAAAATGATGAAAGGGAAAGTTCCCAAAGAAACTAAATTTTTTAGTAAATTAAATGAGAACTTTTGACAACGTTTCAGATCTAAACTTCAGTCTTTACGCTCAGGAAAACCATTTCAAATATTAATACTTCCTTCAGTCTAGACATTTACACATTGGGGCATGGGATCATTCTTTGATTCTATCAATTTACGTTATTAAAGTTTTCATTTCCTTAGGGTATCCTATTATTATTATTATTATTATTATTAGTAGTAGCAGTAGTAGTAGTAGTAGTAGTAGTAGTAGTAGTAATATTATTATTATTATTATTATTATTATTATTATTATTATTATTAGCTAAGCTACAACCTTAGATGGAAAAGATGGGTACTACAAGCCTAAGGAATCCAGCAGGGAAAATAGCCCAGTGAGGAAAGGAAATAGGGAAATATATAGAAAAGTGTGTTTAATTGTGCCCTCAAGCCAGCTAGAATCTGAGGTCATAGCGGGAGATGAGAAGAGATCAGTGTGATGCTGATTGCATCTAGATGTGTTTAAAGGTTTTATTTCATTATTATTGCATTATCATGTTCTTAGATTATCCACCTCCCGCCATCAAAGACAAATAATAAATAGTTTAATCTTGTCTATGAATACCAACGCTGTAACAAATTCTACACAATAAAGAAATTCATAACCAACACATTATAACTTCTTTCTATGTGTAATAAGGAATCGGTATAAAAAATGTGGCCACAATTCTAACACTTTGTAGCTGAAGCATCTGATCGAACAAACAAAATTACACAATACTTGAGCAAAATATAGAGCTAATTACTTTCTTGAAAAGGAAGATACTTTTTTTAGTTCATTACAATAGATAATTTATGTTTTATACCGATAATTACAAAGAGGTAATAAATCCTCAAATTTCACTTATATTTATTCATTCCCATAGGGTAGTATTTGTCACAGACAAAATTTGTGTAGAAATACAAAAATTATACTAAAACATAAAAGACGAATAACGTCAGCCCTTCACCCACAAAGTCAAACTCACATAAGCATTAAATTCATTAGTAATAATTTCCCTGTAATAATCCTGTGAAAAGATTGATTACTGGAAAACTGTTTACAAAATGCTGATACACTCAAATCAGAACTTGTTGGGCGCGAAGCAAAATGGTAATAGCTAAACTAGTTTAGTGGATTAGAATCATGAATTAAGCTTTTTTTAAATACGATTATAACACAAACACACACACACACACACACACACACACACACACAGAGAGAGAGAGAGAGAGAGAGAGAGAGAGAGAGAGAGAGAGAGAGAGAGAGAGAGAGAGATCCTGTATGTGCTCAATAACCAATGAATACATATTTAAAATTTTTTGATGTAATGTAAAAAAGATAAAACATTGGATCTGGCAAATCCATTATTATTGTTATCATTATCATCATAGTCATTCATGTTGATATTACTATTAGCATTATTGTTACTCTTCTGATTACGATCATTATCAGTTTTTTATTTGTTATGCTCTCACCAGACTTTGCTAATGCTTTAACACAAAACGAGATGAGAAATTAGAGTGGGGTAAAGATAAAGAAGTATGACACCTAATCCGGAAGACGTCCACTGAAAGAGACTAAAACTAACATAGCAGGACTGATGCGAGGCTGAAGGCCTTTATTACTTACTAAGACCCACAAAAACTATCACTCTATTATTTTCTAAAAAGGCACAGATAATTCTATGGAACATATATTTCATAAAGTTTATTATGTCGAATCTTGTTTAATTAACATTGTTGATATTCTAGGGTTGTTTCAAGATAGGGTGGTGGTTGAGCGTGTTGTCATTAGAACTTCAATCAAATTTTTTTATTATGATTGAATATTGGTGACAAATACTTTAATCATTTTAATATTGATTCATAGAATACCTGACATCTATATATCAACGATAAACCACGAATGTTAGAGGTTTATAAAAAAGTAAAAACAATGTATGCAAAATAAACTCTAAATATGATTACTAATGAAGCCTGTGATATTCTAAATATGAATTAATTCAAACTAAATTACCATATTCATACATTGTTTACTTACGGTATTATGTCTTTTCGCTAATGTAATAGGGGAGCGGCTAAGGGAAAAATCGTTCAGTTTGTGAAGAAAGCATGAAACTTTCCACAGTGGTATTTTAGGACCTAAGGATCATGGAAAAAAATAGACCCCCAAAAAATCGATCCCGTGGTGGCAGCCATATTGAATTTCAAAATGGTCGCATTTTTTTACTTATTTTAGTCTATAACTCCGTAACTAAGGGATGTAGAATGTTAATTCCTGCACCTTCACCCATGTTTTGAGGGTCAAGGAATCCAATGGACCCATTGTCAATTTTACCAAATGTCGGCCATATTGGATTCCAAGATGGCCGACACCAAAATTCAGATTATATTATATCTCATAGAATATCTTTTTTTCTGATTGATTGAACAATTTCTAGATGTCACCCCAATGTTTTCAGGGTTGAGAATTTTCAATTAGCATACTTGAAATTTCATTTTGTGTTAGCCATATTGGATTTCAAGATGGCTGCTACTGACAATATAGGGTTAAAGTGTTCCATGGTCAATGATGCGAAATGCAAAATTTCAAGGTTTTCCAAGTCTTTCAAAGGTGGGTGGTAAATTTGAATATTTCTTGAAATCTTATCCCCTTATGTGTGCCATATTTTATTCCAAAATGGCTGCCTTAACAAATTTTATAGACCAAACTTTCTTAATTTATGCTGTTCATTTAGGTAAAAATGCATTTTCAGCTGAACGTTCAATACAGTATCTCCTGGTAAAAGCATATATCAATATCAGGGTCACATTTGGTTATAATACGACCAATCAAAAAATGAAAGTAAAGATGTATTTTAAGCAGGTCAAAGTTGCATTCCTCATGATTATCAAAGTCAAAATGTCAAAAGTTTGTCAGTTAAACCTCATAGCAATTACCATTACATTTGCAAAGCTGGGTGCAAGCATTTTTAGTCTTGAATGTCTTAAAGCATTTGCAGTTTCCTGAGCAAGATTTAGTGCAACCACAAGCAATCAGTTCAAGACAGGCTTTTTCAGCTACTGGTAAAGTTGTCCACATAGGTTTGTAACATCCATCCTCAGATTTTCTCCAGCCCCAGTCATTTACGCAAGGGAGTTGCGGTTGAGATTGGAGGCACTGGCCCCAAATGTATCCTGCCTGGTAAACTGATCTCTTGATATGCTCCTCAAGTGCTGCCCTAGTCGGAGGAATATTGTCAATGTTTCTTGAACATTTTGTGAACAAGTTCCTTCGTGCTGCATTCACATGGATATCATCACTAGTACGACAGTACATCAAAACTACGAATCGCTCTAGTTTGCCAATGACCTCTTCTGAAAGTATGCATGGAGACGATAGCAAGATGAAAATCTCTGTTATTTCTGGCAATGCAATCCAAGTGTTCCAAGCTGTTTTCTTTCCATAATTTGCAAAATATGCTGTTGTGTCGCATCCCGTGAAAGCGTGAAAGAATGGCAGTCCTTTTGCCTTCTGAGGACCAATTGAAGATACTATCTCATGAATAGGAATGTACCGAAAGTCTTTGCCAGTTCCAAAGGCAATCTATAGCTCCTGAAGGTTAGAAATGTCACTGAAACTAGCAACTGCCAGAACAACAACATCAGTGTCCACTGTTCTGATCATCACTGTTTTGAATCCAGACAAAACTGCATCCTGGACATGCAGCAGGATCCTTGAATCTGCTTCCTCTTGTGTGCATGGCTGATGTCGATCCGTTTGCAGATCTAGACTTGAGCTAACAACAGACTAATTCAAGGTGGATACAATCACTCTGTTTCCAGTGTCATTTGAAACACACTCGTTAGCTAGGAACTGAAAAAGTTCATCTTTGTTGTTATCATTACGTAGGAAATTTTTCCAATTTCCTGGAAGCTTGACATTTTGTGACACCCCTCGGCGAGCACCAGTTCCTCTGCTCTCTCTTGTAGAGAGTTTTAAGCTGTCCTTCAAGTAGACATCCCAAACTATGTCAATTCGAAAAGATTTCTGTAACTCAGACATCACATATGGTAGGAACACCTCCTTAGCATACTCCCCAAATGTCTTAGCTTCTCCATTTGGCAGAAAGTGTACAACAGCTGCTCCGTCAAAGACTCGAACATCAACAATAGGATGACTTGAGTGCAAATCCTTGTTTTGAGATTGGAGACAGTCTACAAGATCAGACTTTTTTCCTTTCCTCAATTTCCCTCCTGAAGATATTGATGGCGGATATAGCTGGTTCTCGTGTTTGAAAAAATCATCGAGGTTACTTTCCCTCATCTGGCTAGCTATATAGAGTCTGGAGAAGAGACTACAGTCATTCTTAAGTTCTATAACTTTTTGTTTGTCCTTAGACACACCAGATTTTGATTTACTTTTAAAAAGCAGGAAAGAATTTCTCGAAATTGGTGCACTTATTGCTGTCTCATTTTTCACTAATCGCTCCTCAATGAAGGTTTTGAATTGTTCTGTCCCAAGTATTTCAATTTTTTTAATACTGTCAACTACACACTGGGACAATATATCTTGTGTGTCAATTGTAGACAAGTTCTTGCTTTGATCAAGAAGAGGATTTCCAAGTTCCTCCTTTGTGTGAACAAGAGTTTGCACATCCTCCAAGAAAGTTCTTTGTGTGGCGTGGCTCTGATCATGATGTTTGCTGCCAGTGTCTGCAGCATCTGTTGGATCCATTTCAAGTTCATTTTCCGCTACAATCTGTGAGAGCTGTGGACCAGCCACCATCCATCGTCGCAGGCCACCAGGGTTTTCTGTTAATCCAATAGCTCCACCATCTCCCTTTACACGGGCATTAACCTGCTCGTGGGCTTGGTCCAGTCCAATAGCTGAAAAGGTATTTTCAGTTTTATTGGAAGTAAATGAACCTCGCATGAAAGCATTGTAAACCTCTGGGCATCTTTGCTGGAGAGTAGACATGTCTCTAATGTGGACTGGAAGTCATCTTGCATAATGCACATGATCCATGGCAAAGAACCAAGGGGCAAGTTTGACCAAAGTTTCGACATACAACTAGAAATCAGACGTCCTAATTGCTCTCACAAATGCCAGCAGTGTACGTTCTAGATCAAACACCATACTCCAAAAATGAAACATGGGATGTTCAAGACGCATCTGTTCACACCATTCAAGGTATGCATTCTCAGAGTCGGGAGCCCTGTCATCAGTTGATGTGTTAACCTTCTCATAAGCTTGTCTCCGAAGAATATGTAGTGTGGCCATGGTTACCTGATGAGATCTTCGTGTCTTTGTTACATGAGATCCATGTATAAAACTATCAGCTGTTCCTGAAGTTGAAACATCCGCTTGAGTGAGTGCATTTGTCCAGCCACTCCCCTCAAGCAAGTCCCCAATTACTTTTAAGGAAGCCATCTCTATATGCAAGGGACCAAGCATCACAACATATTTGTCTTCACCATATAGATTTGAAAATTTCCATTGAATTTGTTTGCCTATGGCATATAGAGGTTGATCCATTGTCAGAACTGGGACCTGACCTGGATTAGTAGTTGTGTGGCATCCTGATTGGTCTTCATACAATGCATTATCATGGCAATAAAATGCGATGCTTCCCTAAACATTGGTATTAGGGCTATAGGCGTTGGCCATTTGGCATTAGTTGGATCCTGTAGTGATGCATGGAATGCTGCCCGAGACACAAAATCATCTTTATCAACAGTTTCTTTTAGAAAAACTGAGACAAGTTTCTGGAGCCACCTGTTCTCAACCTTCTCATCATCAAGTAGCTTATTCGTTTTTGGTGTCACGGGTCCAGCAATTATTGGTGCTTTAATTTCCTTAGGCATTTGAGGAGCAGGTAAAATGTTTGTGTAACTTAATGGCAATGGAGGTATTCATTTTTCAGTGTTATTGTCCTCTAAAACAGGTCGATTTCGATCGGTTCCACAACTGTCTTGAGTCGGATGTTGGCATAAAGAGTGGGCTGTTCCATGAAATGATTCATCTGAGGTCACAGAACTGGGGTTATGATCAATACTATCAACTTGTCCAGTAGTGAAAACACTGTTTTTCAACTGTGGGGGACATACAACTCCATCATTTTCAAATTGTTTGATAATACTATGAGCAACTGAAGATGATATCCTAAGAACTCGGTCATAGGATATGGACAACCCATGCTTGTGGAGACAGTCAATCAGTTCACGCTTTCTAGTCTTAACATGCATTTTGAGACTAAGGTAGAGTGGGATAGGAACTTCCCGTTCACTGTTATGTCGCACTACCAATTGTCTTTGTCTTGTAGTTTTCTTAACACTATTGAAGACTATGAGTTGTGATATGTTTTTTGCTGCCTGGTTAGCAGATTTCTCCTTCATTGACTGTGATTTAATACTAGGTCCATCAAGAATCATGTTGACAAGTGCAAGCAATGTTTTAGGAACAGTTTCTTCCTCACATAATGAACCACTAAATGCATGGCCAAATTCAAAAAGCTGTTTTCGAACTATTGTGGCTGCTTTAGCCAGATGAATTGCTTCTGAATCATTATCAGAACAAGCCTGCAAAACTGCGTCACCAATTGCTGTGTCATAAGTAAGTAAAATATCTCTCCCCTGCTTTGCAGCCTTCAGGTATGGACAGTGTCCTAGAAGACGTTCTTTGGGTCTAGTGGAGTTAACATTACCCTTATATTCTGGGCTAAGTTCTGCAAGACGTTCACTATACACTGTTACTAAATCAGCCAGAGGAAAAACAGGCACAGTTGCAGCAGTTGGTGACAGCCTCTGTTCCTCAATGTATGATATCAACTCTGCCAGTGCTATACTATCACATGAAAGTAAATCTGAACTGAACCTTGACACTTTCGGAACGTTCCTCTAATTTCACTTGTCTCCTGTACCTATTGAAGAGATTGGTCAAGCAATCTTTGTGATATATGGCTCTAGATGAGACCATGTCACCAGGGGCTAATTTTGTTAATAGCTTTGTGTCTCTTAGCTTAGTAGCATACATTCGAACCGTTTTATCAAGTCCAAATGTACTAGCATTGTGTAGTCCTGGGGGTCCCGTCTTTTGGTCACAGAAAAAGCAGACGGGTTCTTCCTGATCGGAGGTGCTACAGTGAGGACCCTGAATACTAGATCTTCGTTTAACTGGACTGTAAACACAAGATTCGTTACTTTCATCTGCATCTAAGGCACGCTTTTCTATGCGGTCAAGCTTCAAATCAGTAAACAAGTTTCTGCATTTCTTGTGCCATTGTCCTCTGTTTTTCTGCAAGGTTGCAGCTATGCCTGAGCCGTCGTTTAACTGCTGCAAACATACATTTAACGGAACTTTTCCAAGTTCATGGAATTTCATTAAGTTCTTTTCAAATGACTGATAGCTTTGCCCTATCGCTTTGGCAACCCCTCGCCCTCTCCCTCGCCATGGTTGTTCAAGGGCCTGTGACATCGTATTCTGCTGGCAGAGTACACATAAATTCAAGTCGATCAGAGGTCTTGTCACGTTGGTTTCACCCGGCTTAACAAGTTGGAATTGTTTTGACATTGTTGTTTTGTCGCATCAAACCTGAAAATAAGCATACAAACACTATGAAATAAAATCTAAAAGTAAAAAAAATAATATGACGGCCATTAGGTCACTTTTAAAGTTAATAACATCGACTGATCCTCTGAAATTGAAAACATGAAGATAAACAGTGATTTTATCATCTATTACCCGATATAACAAAAGT
>NC_090760.1:41569574-41612074 GCF_036898095.1 Palaemon carinicauda | reverse complement strand
TCGTGCTTAAGTATTATTTTGGCGAAGTATTCGCCAACTCTGGCCTACGCTAGGCCATATAGCCTAGACGTTTGGTCCTAGTACTTCCTGCATGATTTTGGTTTTTCCAAGTGTATTAAAATTTTATTGAAGCTTTAGGCTATTTTTATACATTTAAGATTATGTTGAATATTTCCAAGATAGTATACGAGTGAGTTTCGGTGATTTAGGTAATCGATTCTCTTGGTGCCTAGGCTAAGTTGCTTATGGAGCCTTAGTATACTTTCTCATACTCCCCGGTTGCTTTCTTTTCTTCGGAGAAGGTATGCAATCCCTTTCCCTCTGTTTAACCCTGGATAGGTACGGTCCTCGGACAACCCTTTAAGGGTATACTCGGACGCGAACGACCCCGACGCCAAAAAAAATTCTTGAAAAATCAGTTTTTGCAGTAACCTCTTTTTTTCTTTTGCCAAAAAAAACTTCATTGAATGCTTAAAACAACTGTAAAGATAAATACTACTCATCTGCAGAAAAACTATTTATTATAAATATTTTAAAAAATTAAGTAGAAAAAAAAAAAAAGACCTGACATAAAAATTCATAAAAAAAAGTTTATACATATATACACAAATCCTTTTAGGAATTGATTCTTGAATGTTTAGGACACATCTTGATGTATTTTGGATGAAGTCAGACCCATGGAGGTGAAGATCTGAAATGAGAAAAAAAGGGTAACTTTTTTTGGCCAAAAAAAATTGTCCAAATTTCATGAATTTTTTTGGGTACCCAAATGAAATAGGAAGTGGCTAATTTTTTTAGGGAATAAACATATGTTATCCTAAAATAGAAATATGTAAAAAAATCTTCATTATTTTGTAAATTACATTAATATCAGGGGCCATATCTAAAGGTAATTTTTTGAGTACTTGGAAATTTCGTAAAAAAATACATATATTTAATATATAATATGATATTTATGCAGGTAAAAATATACCAAAATATCACAAATTCTATAGGGAACAAGAATATATATAGATAGGGCAGCTTACGCTTCGGATATGTCCACAAAATGGCCGCCAACCACACTGACTCAGACTCCCTAATCTGCCACTTGAAATGTAGGAAGGGTATGTCAATTTCAAGGTGTTATTTACTAATCTAATTATTATTGGATATGCATAAAAATTGTATGGTGGGTTGCTGGATAATTGTCGATTATTTTACGACTATAAAATTAAAATTCTGACCCAAAAAAATTTTTTTGAAGGGAAATAAAATCGAAAAAAAAAATGTAAAACAATATTTTAGCTAAAAAAATTTGATGATATTCAATCAAAAAAAAAGTAAACAAAATTTTCCGACAAATAAACATCTAGAGGAATCATTACTCTGTGATAGTTCCTTAGTACGTAGTAATTTTGAAAGAATTGGGAAAAAACGAAAAAATGGCAATCACCGGAAAATCGAACACATACCTATATATACGCCATATCTGGCTAAAAAAAAGATAGGCATGGGTAGCCAGATCATCTAGAAACACTTTCCAACACTATAAAAATATAAGTTTTGCGACACTACTTGCCAATTCCTTACGGTAACATGACTAAGCAAAAAAATGCAAAACAAATAAAAAGGGGCAATCGTGGAAAAATGGCCATTCTAATATACGGCATTTCAGAAAAAAAAAATTCAGCCACGTGCTAGGCAAACCATCAAGGCATATTTTCCGACAAATAAACATATAAATGAAATATTACTCTGTGATAGTTCCTTAGTACGTAGTAATTTTGAAAGAAATGGGAAAAAACGAAAAAATGGCAATCACAGGAAAATCGAACACATACTTATATATACGCCATATCTGGCTAAAAAAAAAATAGGCATGGGTAGCCAGATCATCTAGAAACACTTTCCAACACTATAAAAATATAAGTTTTGCGACACTACTTGCCAATTCCTTACGGTAACATGACTAAGCAAAAAAATGCAAAACAAATAAAAAGGGGCACTCGCGGAAAAATGCCCAACATTCTAATATACGGCATCTCAGATAAAAAAAAAAGACATGCACGTGTTAGCCCAACCATCAAGGCACACTTTCTAACACATAAACATAAAAAAAAAATCAATAATATACGGCAATTCCTTACTACGTAGTAAATTTTTACAAATATTGAAAAAAAAAACAGAAATTGGCAACCGCAGTTAAATACCCAATATACCAATAACTACGTCGTATCTGACAAAAACAAAATCACGCATGGGTAGCCAGATCATCTAGACACACTTTCCAACATTAAAAAAGCAAAAGTTTCACGACACTATTTCGCAATATCTTACGGAAAAATGACTTGGCAAAAAAATTAAAAAAAATTAAAAAGGGACACTCGCGGTAAAATGCCCGACATTCTAATATACGACATCTCAGATAAAAAAAAAGACATGCACGTGTTAGCCCAACCATCAAGGCACACTTTCTAACACATAAACATGAAAAAAAAAATGAATAATATACGGCAATTCCTTACTACGTAGTAATTTTTACAAATATTGAAAAAAAAACAGAAATTGGTAACCGCAGTTAAATACCCAATATACCAATAACTACGTCGTATCTGACAAAAACAAAGTCATGCATGGGTAGCCAGATCATCTAGACACACTTTCCAACACTAAACAAGCAAAAGTTTTACGACACTATTTGGCAATATCTTACGGAAAAATGACTTGGCAAAAAAATGAAAAAAAATGAAAAAGGGGCACTCGCGGTAAAATGGTCCTCGTGGTGATGAACGACATTTTAACTAAAAAAAAAAACATGCACATGGTAGCCAAACAATCCACCAAGACTTTCCACAACTGATAACCTATACAAGTTGCACCATTCTACGACAATTTCATAATACGTAATAACTTTGATAATTATGCAAACTACCTCAGAAGGGTAAACTCGGACGCGAACGACCCCGACGCGTCTCAGAAATCGGGGAAGGAGTACAGCTACAGCAATGCACATCTGGACACTACTAGAGCGTGTAGGGGAGACACCTCCTGCAGGTCGATCACCCACAAATTCAGTCACAGGGGTGAGTCACGTGAGAAAAACCTGTTTTTTTTTGACGCTCGGGGTCGCAAACGACCCACCGTACCTATCCAGGGTTAAGCCTTGGGCTTATCCCTAAGTGGTTTATCTGAATTAACTTTCGATAAAACTATACTGGGGTGTTACTGTACCTTCCTGTTCCAGTAAGTCTGGTTTCAGAGAGGGACAGAACAACAGAGTTTTTAGTCTGAGTCTGTGTTTGTCTGGCTTGGGGTAGAGTCTCCCTCGCTGGCCTGACACAGACATAGGAGGCTTAGCCTCCTTAGGTCACTACCGAAGGTTTCTGTACGAGATGATTCCTTCTTTTGTGATCTAGCAGACTAGTCCTTGTTGCTGTTCTCAGGGGAGGATAAGATCCTTTCCCTGGGAGTAGCAACACCTTCCTTGCTTTGGTTCTTAGGGAGCTGGCAAGTATTGCTGGCCTCCCTCCTTGGATCTCCCTTAGGCTAAGATGAGTTTTCTTGGCTGCGAGTGATCCTTCACTAAAGCAAGGTTGGTAGGACCCTCTTTTGTCCCTTCCCCCTGTATCTCCGTAATGGCCTAGGCATTACAATACTGTACGTCATTCTACATCTGGACCTAGGATAGGTTAGGATGTGGAATTTACTCAGTCCCTTGCCGGCCGGCATGGGTCTTCTGCTTTGAGTGCTGCCCGGACCTCCCTTGGTCCCTCATCCATGCCTGCCTGTAGAGCCGGACGGCATTGGTCAGGAAGCCTGAATTAGATTCTCCCCTTCCTTATATGCACTCTTTCGGATTGCCGGGCTTGGAGGTAGTTTATGCTCTTATCCCGGCATCCATTCTGTTTTCTTCTAGTGCTGTACCCGACCCGGCTGCCCGCCTATGAGGCCGGCAGCCGGGCAGTCGTAGTCCTCTGGTTCTTTTGCTGCCGGCCGGCATCGGTTATTTACCTTTGCCGGCCGGCTAATGTCAGCCCTTGTCTGTCGGTCGCTAGGAGCAGTGGCCGGCAGCCGGGTGCTACCTTGTGCAGCCGACATTGGCTGTTGCCGGCCGGCAGTTACTGCCGGCCGGCACATGCATTTGAACCTGCGTTCTGCCGCCTTATAGCTGTTAAGTAGTATACTTTAAAGCTAGTTATGGTGTGTGCCGGCCGGCACATAACCTCCTATACTGTACCAGTATTATTCAGTATAACATATACTGTAAGAGGAAAACTATAGTATAAGCTTTGGTACAGCACTGTGTGTTCTAACACTTTTGTGTTGTCTTGCACAGCCCTTTGCTGTTGCCTTACAGATAAGAAAGTGAGTTCTTTCTTGTCTATTATCCAGGATTTTAAAATCATTGCTTAGGTGTGAGCTCCACCTGTTTCCTCTGGAAACTTGGCATTGGTTATTCAAGAAGAGATTAACCATTCGATTTTATTATCTGGAAGGCTGCAGCAATTGGTTGTGAGGGAAACACAAGTGTGTGTCTTTCCTTTCTGAATTGTTATGCTAAACTGTGCATATCCAGTGATACATAGTTCACTTGATACTCATGGAAATTTTCTTCTCTTTGCAGGAGGTACGTCCAAAGTGCGGAAGTGCTTTCTGCAACGTCCGCAGTAAGAACCTCTGCGGACATGGATTATGTAGGAGACACGCAGCATGCGCTGTCTCCAAAGGTGAGCTCCGGTATTGGGACCCCCAGGTATGTACCGTTTGCTCTAACCTGATTACTGAAGCTTTTGATTCCCCAAGGACAGCGGAATCAAGGGATATAGCAAGAGGGAAGCTTCGCACCTGGGAAAGGGGCTTCCAGAAGAACACCTCTGGACCTTATCTTCCAAGTAAGAAGATGAGGGCTTACCTTTTCCCTAGGGCATCAGCTGATGCAGTGATTCCCCAGCCTCAAGAGGAGATCCCCCTAGTTCAGATCCAGGTGGATGCTGAAGTGGCGGTCGCCGTGCAAGACATCCAGTTGGGCGACAGGATGTCAGACGTGTCCGAGCGTCTGGAGGAAGACCTCCTGGGAGGAGGCCAGGATGAAGATCAAGCCCCAGACATCGTAGAGGAAGAAGCCAACGAGGTGTCGGCTGCTCCGGTTTTGATCCCTGAACCTATTCCATCAACATTGTCCGCTCTCCCAGTAGAGCTGGGACAGGCCCTCTCCTCCATTGTTGGAATGATCCAACAAATGCAGAAGGAGAATATGGAGAAGGCAGCTGCAATGGAACTGCGGATGCAGGAGCTTGCAGCATCACGTGGGCCCCAGATAAGGATCAATGTGAAAGACCTTCCCTTGTGCTCAGATGCTAACCCGTGGAGATATGCCGAGCACATGCCGATGACGACTGGAAAGATCGTCATGTCGGATAAGCTGGGTTCAGTTCCCCTTGAGGAAGTGGAATTCTGGCCCAGCAAAGGGTCATATCCGGACTGTTATGTCCGGTTGAGGAAGGAACCAGCTTCAAAGGAGGAGACAGAGCCGAAGGAGGTCATAGTGATGGACCATGCTAAGGCTCAAGCTTTGCTTTCATCTTCGATGAAAGAGAGGGGCTTCACAATCTCAAAAGTTATTGCATTGAGTAAGAAGCTCCCTTCCTTTTTGTCCTCTCCTGCTAGAGCCTTCCCCTTTTTGCAGAAAGGGTTTGCGGCTGTATTAAAAGCAGTCGAGGCTGGCAAGCCTTGCCCCTCCCTGGAGGAGTGTAAACCCTTGTCGCTGGCCCTACCCATGGACCACAAGGACTGGAAGGACGTCCATCTTACCTTCTCAGTCGGGAAGTTGGAGGCTGATATTGCCGGACGTCAGTTCGGTGAGAACCTCCCTAAGCTGTCTGACTTTCTTTTGCGGAGAGAGCTCGAGACAAAAGAAAGACTGGCTGCCTCAATGTCTCTTCAGACCACTCTTGAGACGATAGTAAGTGACCCCAAGGTCCATGAAATGTTCATGGTAGTGGCCAAGATTCATATGGCCACAGTGACGAAGGATCTTTACAGCTTCGTTAGGGCGAGGAGAGCTTGTAGGTAGTTCGTGTTCACCTCGGCTACGGTGAGGCACGAGCCAAGGAAACTAATCTCCTCCAACATTTGGGGCAAAGACCTTTTCCCTAGAGAATTGGTCAAAGAAGTTGTGGATAAAGCTGCCACGGAGAATAGAAATCTTCTCCAAAAGTGGGGCCTGTCTATCAAGAGAAAGTCTTCCCCGGATGAGGGTCCCCAACCGAAGAGGAAGACTAAAAGGCCTAGGCTACCGTCTCGGCCAGCCAAGCCAGTTGAACAGTAACAGGAACAGCAGTTGCCGATGCCTTCAGTGCCCCAGATGGTGGCACAAACCCCGACCACTTTCCAGTGGGTACCCCAGGCCGTGTCGACACAGTCCACGGTGTTCACCCCAACGTTCGAAGGGCAGTCTACTTCCTTTCGAGCAAAGCCTAGAGGAGCAGCCAGAGGCTCGTCTAGGGGCCCCTCAAGGGGAAGGGGATTCAGGGGCGGTCGCGGTCGGGGAGGCAAGACCTCAGGACGGCAGTCCTAGTGAGATGATGCCGGTAGGAGGGAGACTTCAGAATTTTCGGGATCGGTGGACCTTCGATCCCTGGGCCCACAGCCTACTCAAGACCGGACTGGGCTGGAGCTGGTACAGCACTCCACCCCCGTGCCCTCGGTCTTTTCCAACACTCCACCCCCGTTCTGGAGGAGTACGTTCAAGAACTGTTGGAGAAAAATGTGATCCGAAGGTGAAGTCCATCAAATTCCAACTGAGGCTGTTTTGTGTTCCTAAGAAAGACTCGGAAAAGCTCAGAGTCATTCTGGACTTGTCGCCACTCAACAAGTTCATAGTGAATTGCAAATTCAAGATGCTAACACTGCAACACATAAGGACCTTACTGCCCAAGAGGGCATATTCCGTCTCCACAGACTTGTCAGACGCCTATTGGCACGTTCCAATCAACCGTCGACTCTCCCCCTACCTAGGGTTCAAGCTACAACGAAGACTATACGCCTTCAGAGCCATGCCATTCGGGCTAAATATAGCCCCAAGGATTTTCACGAAGCCTGCGAGCGTAGCCCTCAAACAATTACGCCTAAAGGGAATTCAGGTAGTAGCCTACCTGGACGACAGGCTGGTGTGGGCAGCATCCGAGACAGAATGCTTGCAAGCTTCCAGTCAAGTGATCCAGTTCCTAGAATATCTAGGCTTCAAGATCAACAGAAAAAAGTCTCGACTTTCTCCATCTCAAAAGTTCCAGTGGCTGGGAATCCACTGGGACTTGATGTCACATCGTTTCTCCATCCCGGCGAAGAAAAGGAAGGAGATAGCGGGTTCTGTCAAGAGACTTCTAGATTCCGAAAGGATATCAAGACGCGAACAGGAGAGGGTACAGGGCTCTCTCCAGTTTGCTTCGGTGACAGACCCAGTGCTAAGAGCACAGCTAAAGGATGCAACCGGAGTTTGGAGAAGTTATGCATCAAACGCGCGAAGAGATCTGAGAAGACCAGTTCCGCTTCGTCTACGTACTCTTCTCAGGCCTTGGTCCCAAGCCAGACATCTAAAGAAGTCGGTTCTTCTTCAGCCACCGCCCCCGTCGTTGACGATTCACTCAGACACCTCGAAGGAGGGACGGGGAGGTCACTCATCGGAAAAAAGTCCAGGGGACTTGGTCCAAGCTATTCAAGACCTTTCACATAAACTTTCTAGAAGCTATGGCAGTGTTCCTTACCTTAAAGAAAGTCTCCCCGCGTCACTCGATCCACATAAGGTTGGTGATGGACAGCGAGGTAGTTGTGAGATGCTTGAATCGACAAGGATCGAGGTCACCACCTCTCAACCAGGTGATGTTGGCCATCTTCCGATTGGCGGAAAAGAAGAAGTGGTACCTGTCGGCAGTTCACCTTCAAGGAGTCCGCAATGTGACAGCGGATGCTCTATCCAGGTTCACACCGATAGAGTCGGAATGGTCCTTAGACGCAGGATCATTCTCCTTCATTCTGAACAAGTCCTAGAACTGCAGATAGACCTGTTTGCGACGAAAGACAACAAGAAGTTGCCCCTGTACGTGTCCCTGTACGAGGACCCCTTAGCGGAAGCAGTGGATGCGATGTCCCTCGACTGGAACAGATGGTCCAGGATTATCTGTTCCCTCCTCACAACCTTCTGTTGAAGGTCCTCAACAACTGAGATCCTTCAAGGGGTAGCGGCAATAGTGACCCACAAGGGGTCGAACAGCGTGTGGTTCCCCCTGGCATTGGAACTACGACTGAAGTTTCTACCGCTACCAGAACCAGTTCTGACCCAGCGAGTCCAGAAGTCTTCTGTCTGCGCTTCATTACAGAAAACCCAGATCCTGCAGCTCATGATTTTCTCTCCCTAGCGGTGAGAAAGCGTTTCGGGATTTCGGAAGCCAGCATAGACTTCCTAGAGGAAAATAAGTGTAAATCTATTAGAAGGCAATAAAGTTCTGAAAGCCTACGCTAGGCTCAGACCTTCAGCACCTCCGAAGCCCATTTCATGGTCTTTAGACAAAGTTCTTAATTTCGCTTCTCTGTGGAGCAATGAGGAGGGTGCGTTAATGGATTTGACCCAAAAAGTTATTTTCCTATTTCCACTCGCGTCCGGGGCCAGGGTTAGTGGGATTGTAGCCCTCTCGAGAGAGGAAGGTCGTGTTCAGTTCCCGGATGGGGGAGAACTGAACCTGTTTCCGGATCCTTTGTTTCTCACCAAGAATGAGTTACCCACCAACAGGTAGGGTCCCTGGAGAATCTGCCCTCTGAAAGGAGATGCATCTCTATGTCCAGTAGAATGCCTGAAGGTCTATCTTCACAGAACTTCAGACTTCTAGGGTGGTCAACTATTCAGGGGAGAAACATCAGGCGGATCCTGACAGTACACCCGCAGGTCACGATCCGAGGAAAGTTGCTTCATCCTTAAATTTCCTTAATTGTATGGATTTTGAACATCTCCGTTCATACACTGGCTGGAAGTCTTCCTAAGTGTTCTTTCGCCACTATGCGAAGCAAGTGGAGCAACTAAAGAGTTCTGTGGTAGCAGTGGGTTGTGTCGTTAACCCTGCTGTTTAACTCTGCGAGGAACAGTGGTTTTAATTGGGACAATTAATTCCAGGGTGAGTGTGTAGTTACATTCTGTGCTACAAACTAAGTGAAGGCACTGAGGTGCCCACGTTGACTGTTCCACTTCCAAACGTGAACCTAGCATAAGTGCAGACATGTGTGCCGAGCGTTTCTAACGCTAATGTAACTGATTAGTAATACAGACTTTTCTGACCTTCATACCTCGGTATGTTAAAAGTGGCACTAATGTTTTTCTTTCAGATAAATAAGTTTCTGTTTACTATCAGACTTATGCTTAAAGTTTTGGCTATCCTCTTCTTATATATATATATATATATATATATATATATATATATATATATATATATATATATATATATATATATATATATATATATATATAGAATTGTTGTTAACCTGTCTGTTTATTGTCTATCAATAAACTTGTTCTTGAGAACCTTGCGTCTCCTTCACCTGTGTCAATTTATTGATATAATTGAGCATTCATTCTATGTATATTTATCTGGGATAATTCTAATAGATTGTTCCTGTATGCAAGCTATGTTGCATTGGTTTATGCTTTCCCTTAGCGGGAGGACTCCGTCCCAGAAGGGGACGGTGGCGGTTTTACAAGTTTCCTCCTATGCGGATATAAACCTTTGTCCAATACAAGTATTGTGCGGAGAACTGGTCGATATTTCATATTGACGCAGTGGTTCTTTACAAACTATGCTTTACTTAATATAGGGTGAGACCACTATATTAGCTTGCCTGGTATTCATACATAGGTATATGTACTCTTCGAGACTTTTCCAGAGTCTAGTAGGACTCTTCCCTGTAGGGGGCAGGAAGCTCTAACATGGTTTATGGTTAGTTGAAAAGATGTATAACGGTAACATCTTAGGTCTCTAGGTCTAGTCGACCGGGAAAAATTACCTCCGGGGAGTACGGCACGTTCTGAGAATCCACAGATACAGTAATGCTCTGGTATACTTCCATCAGGACGACATGGCTTGAGCCCAAAAAACGGATTTTGACCGAAGCGAAAAATCTATTTTTGGGTGAGATGGCCATGTCGTCCTGATGGACCCGCCCTTCCCTTTCTATGAAAGGGCTGTAGGACCCCTCCCTACATACAGTATCTGTAGCACCTCGTGTACACTACAAGGAATACAGATGGCGCCAGGATTGGCGCCAGGCACGCTTACGAAACTGGAGAATAGGGAGCCTTGGGAGCGACTCCCCCTTTTACTTTCCCGTTTTCGTTTCTTGCCAATTGACCCCTCGATACGTATTCTCTGTTTGGGGTGCAGATTACCATGTGGCGTGTCAAGAATACGTCCTCTGATATGTTGTGATATCCCTTTCATTAGGGATATTCGCTCCAGGAGTTAGAATTCTGGGTACCTTAAGGTAAATTCTCTGGGAATATCGCCGTAGTTGTAATATACCCTAGGAAGCTACCCTATAGGAACTCCATCAGGACGACATGGCCATCTCACCCAAAAATAGATTTCTCGCTTCGCTCAAAATCCGTTATATATATATATATATATATATATATATATATATATATATATATATATATATATATATATATATATATATATATATATATATATATATATATATATATATATATATACATATAAATCGATTATATCTACACCATTATATCTTTCAAGCTGTTATTTACTGTAGATTGCTACAGGTTTGAAATGGTGTACATTATGCCTTTACAAGAACATGTCATTCAACAATCTCAAGGAAGAATTTGCCTTCTACCTGAATGACGTCACTTATAGCTAAACATTGTAACATGCTTTGACAGAAGGATTCCAATAAGAGAATGTAATTTATAATCTGGGGATGAGTTACTTCCGGTTATTCATGTCTATGGCTGATACAGAGATGGATACATATCAGATCCAAAATGTTTACCAAATTCATGATCTAGTATCTGTCTTAAGAAAAAGATTGGATTTAGTTTCATACTTTACTGTGATGTGTATATGTGAATTTTCCTTGACGTCCTTTTAGATGGCAATAAAACATTCGTTGATAATGAAAGGTTCAAGGTCGCTTAAGTACGGCAGAGGCAAGGGGCAGTGACAATGTCCTAGAGACGGATACTGTATCCATAGTATCAGCGCCTAAGACCTCTCTTCCCTCAAGCTAGGATCATGGAGGGCCATACAATGGCTGCTGATGATTCAACAGTTAGACCTATAGCCTCACCCAAAGTCTCCAACCTTAGCTCACAAGGATGGTGAAGTTACAGATACTAAAAGAAACAATCAAATTTAAGTGGGTCTCGAAACCCAGTCCAGCAGATTTCTAGGCTACCACAACTAGAAATATAAACAATACAATTATGAATGTGAAAGTAGTCGCTCGGCCTTATCGCAACGCCTTAAAATTCCTATAATACCTAAGAACAGTGATTTACACACTAAATGTTCAAAAATATCTGTCAAGATAAGTTCGTAAGATATCTAAAGCATAAATACATATTGCTTTATTTGGAAGATCTTCAACGGGGGCTACTCAATACTCTCACCTTCTCTGAGTTTTCCTTTATGTCGTCGTTTCTTTTCACCTTTGTTCCTTTTGTCTTTCCGCCTACGTGGGTCTTAAGTTCTCTCTGTTATTAAAGAACAAATGGATGATTTATCTTCGACACTTGGGAGTTGATTCATCAAAGGATGGTAAGACGAGAGAGTGGCGAGTCCCAGTATGGCGGGTAAGGAAGATATTAAGGTAGTAGGTTGGCCAGGTCACCAGCCACCCGTTGAGATACTACCACTAGAGAGTTACGGGGTCCTTTGACTGGCCAGACAGTACTACATTGGATCCTTCTCTCTGGTTAAGGATCACTTTCCTTTTGCCTACACATTCATATACATAATAGTTCGGCTAATTCTTTACATATTCTCATCTGTCCTCACATACCTGAATACATTGAAATTACCAAACAATTCATTTTCATCCAAAGGATTAACTACTGTCATGTAATTATTCAGTGGCTACTTTCCTCTTGGTAAGGGTAAAAGCGACTCTTTTAGCTATGGTAAGCAACTCTACTAGAAAGACACTCCAATATCAAACCATTTTTCTCTAGTCTTGGGTAGTGTTATGACCTCTGCACCATGGTCTTCCACTGTCTTGGGTTAGAGTTCTCTTGCCTGAGGATACACTCGGGCACACTGTTCTATCTAATTTCTCTTCCTCTGGTTTTGTTAACGTTTTTGTAGTTAAATAGGAATTCTTTATTTTAATGTTATTACTGTTCTTAGACTATTTTTTTTCCTTGTTTCCTATCATCACTGGGCTATTTTCCTTGTTGGGGCCCCTAAGCTTATAGCATCCTGCTTTTCCAACTAGGATTATAGCTTAGCAAATAATAATAATAATAATAATAATAATAATAATAATAATAATAATAATAATAATAATGGGAAAGAGGATATCGCTTCAACGAATTGCCTATTTTCAGTAATCAGAAAAAAAACCGCGGATGAAAAATTTAAAGATTTACATAGTAATATATAAATTTTCTGATATAATATATCATAATCTACCAAATATTCAAATTTCATAATAGAACTATTTAATCATTTACATCAAAGTACTTAATCCTATGCCATATTCTTTTTCCAAGAATTCATACATACATATATGCAAACATCCATTCTCTAGATATCCTTACTTTCCCCCTGTTCTCTTTCGTTGTTTCTGGTCAGCGTAGAATCAAACAGGACGCTGAGATATTCCAGAGAGAAAACCCGGGTAATATCATTGGCCAATTTCAGAACTAGACAATCTAATCTTGGTTTAGTGGATCTCATATCTTCCTTGGGCATCCCCCCCACCTGAACATCCCTACGTCCCTCCACCATCACTCTTAGCCCTAAAGTTATGAACCATCGAAGGATTTATATAGATCCGAAAGGATGTAGACGAAAACCTCCATTTTCCTTCCATTGTGTGCTAGTTTACCTATTTTCATTAGGCTTCGGAGAATCAATTGCTGTGCCATTTATCTTGTTTTGCCGTCTTCTTCCTCTTTCTTCTCTACCAATTGTTGGACAGCAATTATTCGCAACGAAGTTGAATGGTCATTTTTTATGTGGACGAGCGAACCAAATCACATTAATTGGGTAATGTGGTGTTTGGTAATAGGATGTCTAATGAAGTCACCATGCTACTCACTCACCTTGAAATAATAATACATTAGCTAGATGATTATATTAAATACCAGCCTCGTAGCCGACTTGTCTTCTGAGTTGGATGGGTTATAATCAGAGACAGACTTCCTAATAGAATACATTTTAATGTACTTGTGATTACATTGCTCTGTGACAGCCAACGCCCAAGTGCGTGGAGCGTCTCATAAACAATCTGACAAGCCAAAACATTGCCAAACAACAAAAGAGCATCGCTCTCATAAGAATTAAATCATACTCCAGTACAAAACTATAAAGAATCACATCCTATCTTTGATGTAATTAATAAATGCTTTAATCCTAATATCAAAAGAAATCATTTCACTTATGTACAAAGTATAACATGTTTTATCCATGCAATATGATGCAATGTTGCGCAATACATGTAACACTTGAAGTAATACAGTACATTATCACAATAATACATAACAGGTAGTGATCTCATTGAATAGATTTTAATAGTTATTCATTAAATGTGGGTTATTTTTCATCATGGAATAATTTTCCACTTTTTGATATATCCAACCTATATGTAAGGAAATTGGTTATCCAGCACCATACGTATTACGATACATGAATAATAATAATAATAATAATAATAATAATAATAATAATAATAATAATAATAATAATCTTTCATACGAACGAGTTTGCTTATTTGCAACTAAGTATTATTACTCGTAGCAAGGATATATCATTCGCTGGCCAGCTCAGAGTATTCAGGGGGGTTGTTAAAACAACGATATTATGAGTTTATGAACAAGGTGAGAGACCTTAAACCTTAGTCTAAAAAGATTGTCAAACTTCGGCAAATGCATATTAAGGATCATGCCCTCGAAGGAGGAAAATGTTTCTATCCACAACCAAACAAACATACAAATGCACACTCATACCTATACATTTTTATGATGTATATATAAGTATAAATATGTATACAATTACATTATATAGTTGTATATGTATATATATATATATATATATATATATATATATATATATATATATATATATATATATATATATATATGTGTGTGTGTGTGTGTGTGTGTGTGCACACACGCATATATATATATATATATATATATATATATATATATATATATATATATATATATATATGTGCACACACGCATATATATATATATATATATATATATATATATATATATATATATATATATATATATATATATATATATATGGCAGTCTGTAATATAAGTCCATCGGGGTCACATGGAACTTCAAAAAGTTAAAATTCTACAAAGAGCTTGGGAGCGAGTTTGCTCTGATCTTGGTAATCACCTAACAATAAGTATAGACAATTATTGCATTTTACTATTATACAGAATTCAGTATTAATATTCTACAGATTTACATGTACACTAACCGAGTGCGAACAGAGAGTCGGTATCTTATAGTCTACCATGTAATAAGAAAATTATTTGAAACCTTCCATTATGCAACCTATATTAAAACCTCAAATCTTGACCAATCATAAGAGCCAGCCACTGGGGCTTCTCTTATCTCAGGAATTTCAGCAATGCCATGAATAAGGAACCTCCTCAACTAATCTGGAGACATTGAATCAGGATAAATCTTTATACCTTTATGTTTGTATTCATTTAGATTCTATTCCCTCCTAACAGCTTTTAGACTCGGGCCATAAAGGAGGAAAGCTTACACTCACATCAAAATATGATAGCAAACCCTCTTACATCTACTACAGTTGTGGATTAGAATGAAAGATAAAAAAAAATCCTGTCTCCATGGTTTGCTTTGTGAAACTTGTGTTATTGCCTGATTGATTTTTAAATCAACGAAACAATTTATTTCTACAATACGGGACTGGAATCAGTCGGTCTCTTCAAACTCTGTAATGTTAGTGAGTTACAGGGAAGAGAGCATTATCTGATTTGTCTCTGATTTCTATGATGAGGATTTCCCTCAAAGTATCCCTTGCCTGTTTGTTAAAGCTCTGTGAAACTTCATAGTGTCTACCATTCTATTTTCTTCCCTTCCATCAGCCTCATCTTGTACTCCTGTTGGAACTCCCGTTGGTAGATATGGGGACAACAAGCAGAAAAATCCATTCCGTGCAATTTGGGTTAAAGTGTTATAATGAGAATCTGGTAGTACCCCATTCAGAAAATTGTACTAGTCATTCCATTTTCTCATTTACTTGTATTTTCGTCTTGTAGGAGAATATGAATTCAAGAGTAAAGATTTGACATGTGTTCTGTCGCTTTCTTTGTGGCAGGTTGATCAGATTGTTGAAGATTTTATTGAAAGTACCTTTTGTCTATCAAAGTTTTCAAGGCTGTTCAGCATCTATAATTCTGTCTTTCCCTCATATTAGCTCAGGCATGATTGAAGCACTCTTTTCTGAGCTTACCATGGCAGATGAGTGACTGCAAACATCAAAAACATGAAGGTTCATCCCATGCACTGTATATTGTGATGAAGATTCATCAACACTACATAATGCAAATTTTACTGGCCTTTCTATTCTCTCGTTCATATTTTATCTCATTCTTCTGAAAAAAATATACACCTTAGGTAAAGAGTGAGTATACGTTTAATCTACCACTCTTTGGAGTAGCCTGATTTGACTGTTGATTATTACAAAAAAGCAACCTTCTTATTGTGTCAACGCTTCGCACAATAGCTCAGTACCTACTCCATTATTTTGTATAACTGTTGTTAGCTCTGACATGAGGAGTGAGGTACTCTAGTCTGAACTTATCAGGGCAGATGGAGTCACAACAACCACCAAAAGTATAGAGATCCCTCCCAATCAATTGACACGATATGGAGAATTAATTTTTTTGTTTGACAAATTGAGAGAGAGAGAGAGAGAGAGAGAGAGAGAGAGAGAGAGAGAGAGAGAGACCGATCCTGTATGTGCTCGATACACCAATGAATACATACTTAAAAATTTTGGATGTAAAGTACAAAAGATAAGACATTGGATCTGGCAAATCTATTATTTTTGTTATCATTTTCATCATAGTCATTCATGCTGATATTACTATTAGCATTATTGTTGTTCTTCTAATTACGATCATTATCAGTATTTTATTTGTTACGCTCTCACCAGACTTTGCTAAATCTTTAACATAAAGCGAGATGAGAAATTAGAGTAAGGTAAAGATAAAGAAGTATGAAACCTAATTCGGAAGACGTCAACTAAAAGAGACTAAAACTAACATAGCAGGACTGATGCGAGGCTGAAGGCCTTTATTACTTACGAAGACCCACAAAAACTATCATTCTATTATTTTCTAAAAAAAAGGCACAGTTAAGAATAGAGATAATTCTATGGAACATATATTTCTTAAAGTTTATTATGTCGAATCTTGTTTAATTAACATTGTTGATATTCTAGTGTTCTATAATTTTTTATTATGATTGAATATTGGTGATAAATACTCTAATCACTTTAATATTGATTCATAGAATACCTGACATCTATATATCAACAATAAACTACGTATGGGAGAGGTATATAAAAAGTAAAAACATTGTATGCAAAATAAACTCTAAATATGTTTACTAATGAAGCCTGTGATATTCTAAACATGAATTAATTCAAACTACTCTACCATATTCATACATTGTTTACTTACGGTATTATGTCTTTTCGCTAATGTAACTGTCTTTTGTAGTAATAGAAATGCATTTAAACACAATGGTATTAGAATCTTTTCGAAAAAAAAAATATTATCATTCAAAATGTTGAGCAATAATTAAGTTCTTTATTGAAGTATACATTCATGTCACAAAGATCCATTTGCTGCATTTGTTGCTAAGAGCATTTAATTATCATGCTGCACTTTCAATTTTAATTTATATCAGGCAAAATGATTTAGAACAAATTGGATCTCATTACCTACCCGATTTTTATTAAAGTTTCATTTGTCTATCCTCATGGTTATGTGAATTAGTGGCTGTCCTCTTATCCGTATCCATTTTTATAGACGAGGGCGCAGCAGGCAACCGACCTCTCAATGTAGGGATAAAGATTGGAAAAAAAGAAGAATCTATTTTCAGTTCTGTAGTACTAATTTGTTTGGTCTTTGTATTTCTTTTATAGAAGATATGGAATCAACTACAAACAAAACCAAAGATATAAAGGAAACTTCACAGAATGGGTGATTGATCGCAGGTAGTAACGAACATAGAACTGAGATGGTTTCCATTGTCCTTTATTATCATCACCAGCCTCATTCCTGCCAAAACTCAATCATCTCGATTCCTTCCGAATAGATATGCCAAGTCGCCTCCAAACGCATTGACCTATTCCCTAAATATATTACCGGCACACTGACAGAGACAGACAGAGGCCGGGTTGAAGCAATCGAGAGAAAATCAGTTAATATATTTGGTCTGCTTCGATCGATGGGGATCTGGAAGGATTAATGGCCAAGGAAATGGCGTTATCTCTGCAGACCCGAGATTCAAATCAGACCCCAAAATCTGGGATGTTGTGGTTCTGGCAGGTGCTGGATTTAGTGCGATTGTCGATGAAGGTGATGTCACTGGTTGTGATGGTTCGGGATATAATGCCTATAAGAATTAACACATTCAACATGATGAATAAGGATAATACTGATGAAGCATATATAACTATATGGTAATATAGAAAGATGGACAGAAAGGATTGTTGAATAATTATCGATGATGGTGTTGATAATAACAAAAGTTTAATACAGACTATAAAAATAATGAGGATATTATAAGGAAAGTCATAATGATTAGCGAAAGGTGACAATGTTAATAATGTGTCTTAATAAACGTGACGTCTGACTGAAATAGAAGAATTGAATGAAATTTTCTAGGGATTCAAAGTGATCTCCTCAGAAAACGTTTAGCAAAAAATAAATATTTTGACAAACGTGATTTCTTTTCTTATTTCCAAAGGCCATGGCAACGAAACGAAGTGCTAGATATTGTAAAACTTCTACAATGATATAGAAAATAAGTTTATTGATAGGTCTTATGTAGCTTTTTGCATTCCTTGTCTGTGTCTACACTGTTAAAATTTGCATTAAAAAAAAAAACGGCAAATTTCTGGCAACATTTATTCCAGGATTTTTAGTTTTAAAAACGGATATATTGACGTGAAGGAGTGTGATATTACTGTCACCAACCCGTAAAAGATAATAACAAATCAAGGTAAAATTACGGTCGCCTGTATTTTACTGAAATGCGGTTGATAAGAGTATACTTTTACGGAGAAGTTCTGATTAAAAATACGGTTTTTTTTTCTGACAGCGCTTCTTTCCTTCCCTCCTGTTCAATATAATTGTTTGCGCCTCGGCTAGATTCTGGCTGAAAAATTTACTGACTCTGGCTGACTAATTGACTGATTCTGGCTGACAAATTGACTGATCCCCCCTCTTTAAGGAGAAATGAACATAGAAACGACTTTTAAAAATTCATTCAAAATAAAATATAAATTACATGTAATAAGTTAACCAAGTTTTCCTTGGCTTTTTTAGATATTTATTGAGCTCGTTCATTAGTTCCTCCTTTTAAAAGAGACAAAACAGGTATATATAAAGATATTAATAATCATGGATTAATTTCTCATGGACGGGGAAATGCCTAAGGAATTGAGAAGAGGATAAAGCAAATAGATAAGATAAAGGAATGTTGTAAAGC
Source organism: Palaemon carinicauda (assembly GCF_036898095.1). Classification (NCBI taxonomy): domain Eukaryota; kingdom Metazoa; phylum Arthropoda; class Malacostraca; order Decapoda; family Palaemonidae; genus Palaemon; species Palaemon carinicauda. The sequence goes on along the minus strand of NC_090760.1, from coordinate 41,593,091 downwards.
AAACAGAAAATAGTAAATCACTTAGTATTTTTCGAGTGATTGGGAATAAAGGTCATATGGTGGATACCAGTAAAGGAGTTGGCCGGTGATAGTTGACAATGACTCGAAATGAGTTGTTGGTTTTTGAAGACAAAGCAAGGACAGAGTTAACACAATCAACTCTCTTTAGATCCTCTCCCTAGCATATGGAAACTATGAATTCACAGCAATTGTCTCCTGCAAATTGGCTTTTCATATAACATCATTCCTAAAGATTTCTCTCACACGCAAACACACATGCACGTGAATATATATATATATATATATATATATATATATATATATATATATATATATATATATATATATATATATATATATATATCTGTGTGTATGTGTATGTGTATGTGTATGTGTATGTGTGTGTTTGTGCATCATCAGCCATTACTAGTCTCCTGCAGAGCAGAGGCCTATTATATGGTCTCTATTCCTTTTTATACCGGCAAATTTTCTTAAATCGTTAATCTATTGTCTTCTCCTCTTTCTTTTACTACTTCACCTGCAATCTCTAAGAACCCAATATGTTATTCATAATTTCAACCTATTATCTGTCATTCCTATTATATGTCCTTCCCATGTCTATTTCTTTTTTTTACATGTTATTAGAATAACTTTTATTTTACTTTAGTTTCCCTATCATTATTCTTTACATAGCATCTCGAGTTGTAACTACCTTATGTTTTAAGGTTTTAGTAGGGCTATATGTTACTCATGTTTAATTGAATACTGGTATGATCGTTTGATTATATATATATATATATATATATATATATATATATATATATATATATATATATATATATATATATATAATATATATATATATATATATATATATATATATATATATATATATATAATGTGTATATATATATATATATATATATATATATATATACGTATATATATACGTATATACATATATATATATATATATATATATATATATATATATATATATATATATATATATATGTATATATATATACGTATATATATACGTATATACATACATATATATATATATATATATATATATATATATATATATATATATATATATATATATATATATATATTTATATATATATATACGCATATATATATATATATATATATATATATATATATATATATATATATATATATACATATATATATATATATATATATATATATATATATATATATATATATTTATATATATACATACATATGCATATATATATATATATATATATATATATATATATATATATATATATATGTATGTATATATATATATATATATATATATATATATATATATATATATATATATATATATATATATATATATATATATATATATATATATATGTATTATATCTACACCATTATATATTTCAAACTATTATTTACTGTAGATTGCTACAGGTTTGAAATGGTGTACATTATGCTTTTACAAGAACATGTCATTCAACAATCTCAAGAAATAATTTACCTTCTACTTCAATGACGTCATTTATAGGTACACATTGAAACATGCTTTATCAGAAGGATTCCAATCAGCGAATGTAATTTGTAATCTGGGGACGAGTTACTTTCGGGTATTCATGTCTATGGCTGATACAGAGATGGATACATCTTTGATCCAAAATGTTTACAAAGTTCATGATCTAGTATCTGTCTTGAAAAAAAGATTTGATTTAATTTCATACTTTATTGTGATGTGTATATGTGACATTTCCTAGAAGTTCTTTCAGATGGCAATATAATATTCGTTGATAAGGAATGGTTCAAGGTCGCTTAAGTATGGCAGAGGCAAGGGACAGTGACAATGTTCTAGAGACTGGTACTGTATCCATAGGATCAGTGCCCAAGACCCCTCTTCCTTCAAGCTAGAACCATGGCTGCTGATGATTCAACAGTTAGACCTATAGACTCACCCAAAGTCCCCATCCTTAGTTCACAAGGATGGTGAAGTTACAGATACTACAAGAAACTATCAAATTTGAGTGAGTCTCGAACCCCAGTCCAGCATATTGCCAATCTACCATAACCAGAAATATAAACAATGCAATTATAAATATGAAAGTAGTCGCAGTTATTTACATACTAAACATTCCAAAATATCTGTCAAGATAAGATTGTAAGATATCTAAGGCATGAATACATATTGCTTTATCTGGAAGATCTTCAACAAGGATACTCAATAGTCTCACCTTCTCTGAGTTTTCCTTTATGTCGTCGTTTCTTTTCACCTTTGTCCCTTTTGTCTTTCCGCCTACGTGAGTTTTAGGACTTAAGTTCTTTTTATTGATGAAGAACAAATGGCTGATTTATCATCGTCACTTCGGAGTTCATTCATTCAAGGATGGTAGGACAAGAGAGTGGTGAATCCCAGTATGGCGGGTAAGGAAGATATTGGAGATAGTAGGTTGGCCAGGGCACCAGCCACCCGGTGAGACACTGCCGCTAGAGAGTTATAGGGTCCTTGGACTGGCCAGACAGTACTACATTGGATCATTCTCTCTGGTTACGGTTCACTTTCCTTTTGCCTACACGTACACATACATCATAGTTTGGCCTATTCCTTACATATTCTCCTCTGTCCTCACACACCTGACAACATGGAAATTACCAAACAATTCTTCTTCACCCAAGGGATTAACTACTGCCATGTAATCAATCATTCAGTGGCTGCTTTCCTCTTGGTAAGAGTAGAAGAGACTCTTTAGCTATGGTAAGCAACTTTTCTAGGAGGAGGAAACTCCAAAATCAAACCATTGTTCTCTAGTCTTGGGTAGTGCTATAACATCTGTATCATGGTCTTCCACTGTCTTGGATTAAAGTTCCCTTGCTTGAGGATACACTCGGGCACACTATTCTATCTCATTTTTCTTCCTCTTGTTTGGTTAAAATGTTTTAAAGTTCATATAGGAACTGTTTATTTTAATGTTGTTACTGTTCTTAGAACATAAATTTTCTGATATAAAATATCATAATCTACCGAATATTCAAATTTGAAAATAGAGCCATTTAAACATTTATATAAACGTACCTAATCCTATACCCTATCCTATTTCCAAGAATTCATACATACATGTATAAAAACATCCATTCTCTAGAAATCCTTTCTTTCCCTGTGTTCTCTTTCGTCGTTTCTGGTCAGCGTAGAATCAAAGCGGACGCAGAGATATTCCAGAGAGAAAACCCGGGTAATATCATTGGCCAATCTCAGAACAAGATAATCTAATCTTGGTTTAGCCGATCTCATATCTTCCTTGGCCTTCCCCCCAACCTGGAGATCCCTACGTCCCTCCACCATCACTCTTAGCCCTAAAGTTATGAACCACCGAAGGATTTATATAAATCCGAAAGGATGTAGACGACAATCTCCATTTTCCTTCCATTATCTGCTAATTTTCCTATTTTCATTAGGCTTCGGAAAATCAATTGCTGTGCCATTTATCTTATTTTACCGTCTTCTTCCTCTTTCTTCTCTACCAATTGTTGGACAGCAATTATTCGTAACGAAATTGAAAGGTCATTTTTGGGAGACCAATTCTAGTCGTTTTTTGTGGACGAACGAACCAAATCACATTAATTAGGTAGTGATCTCATCGAATATATTTTCATAGTTATTCATCAAATGTGGGTCATTTGTCGCCATGGAATAATTTTCTTTTTTTGATATGTCCAATCCATATATAAGGAAATTGGTTATCCAGCACCGTATCGGCTAAAATAATAATAATAATAATAATAATAATAATAATAATAATAATAATAATAATAATAATAATCTTTCATAAGAACGAGTTTGCTTATTTGCAGCTAAGTATTATTACTCGTAGCAAGGCTATATCATCCACAAAGCACAAGGTGAGAGGCCTTAAACCTTAGTCTATAAAGAATGTGAAACTTTGGCACTCCTTCGTACCCTCGAAGGAGTGAAATACGTTTCTATCCACAAGCAAACAAATATACAAACGCACACATATGCTTATACATTTTTATGATGTGTACATAATGTAAGTATAAATATGCATACATTTACAGTATGTATCTTTACCTATATTTATATCTATCTATCTATCTATCTATCTATCTATATATATATATATATATATATATATATATATATATATATATATATATATATATATATATATATATATATATATACATGTATATATATATAGATAGATAAATAGATAGATATGCACACACACAGACACACACACACACACACACACACACACACATATATATATATATATATATATATATATATATATATATATATATATATATATATATATATATATATATATATATATATATATATATTTATTTATTTATTTATTTATTCGTACGCGGCTGGTCTAGCATGAAAAAAACATTTATTCCACTGACATATGATTAGGCTATTTATGTAAATTACATAAGACCTTCGTCATTCACTCCAGTGGATTTTCATTCAGTTTTGTATATGTTTATTTGCGTTATTTTAAATAATTAAATTTTTATTTAACACAGTTTTGTTACGAAGTCCTATGTAATCTTCTTCACATATGTTGTATGACACATACGGGGCATGAGCACGAGGGATTTCATCCTTTTTCCCAAGTTATTATAAAATACAGGAAAATTCCAGAGTTAAATTTACTCTCTTTTTTAATGTTACAAGAGGGATGTGACTTGGAAATAAGTGATGGGTTCTTGTGATAGTGCTGTTCATACCCTTTCCAATGATACCTAGTTTGTACCTGTAACTAATTTCTTTCTTTACGAAAAGGTCCTTTATATTTCCCCTACCTCTAACTTTTATATCTCAAGAAATCAAAGATGGCGGACAAATAGACGGCTAAACGACCCCCATGGGACATTTTTTGAATGGGAACAAAGGGGATTCTGTTCCCAGACACCCCAGGGATTGCAAAAATGCAAGTTAAAAAAATGTATCATGGGGGTGCATGGGAACCCTATCTTCCTACTAGACTTACTAAGGGCGAAACTCAGCTGTGTTATTCGCGAATCGGGTCCTGACAGTACACCCGCTAGTCAAGATCCGAGAGGAGTTGCTTCTTCCATAAAATTTCCTTATTTACATGGACCTTGAACATCTTGTTCGTTCACCAACTGGTGGTCATCCAAGGTGTTCCTTATGCACTATGTGGAGCAACTCAAGTAATCTGTGGTAGCAGCAGGTAGAATCCTTTAACCTTCTGTTTTAACTCTGCGAAGAACAGTGTAATTAATTTGGGACGATTGATTAAGAGGGTGGGTCTGTAGTCACTGTGTGTACTACACACTGAGCGATAGGCCACGAAAGTGTCCTTACAAACTGTTCCGTTGACGTTGGTGAGCTATAGGATAATACGGACACTTGTACCAAGCGTTCCTTACGCTAGTGTAATTAAACAGTATACAGACAGTAACATTATTATTTATTCAATTAAAGTGACAAGTCTCTTTCATGGTAGATGAAACGTTATTTTCTGTTGACTGTTTTCTTTATGCTTTAATAGATATCATCCACTTTAAAAAAAAAAAAAAAAAATTATAAAGGTAGATCTGATATCCATGTTTATTAAATTTTTAATAAACTAGTTCATAATGAACCCTGCGTTTGATTCGCCAACACTCATTTTAATTAGATATGTACTGAGCATTAAGATTGAAATATGGATATTTTTTTCATGGTATGTCTTTTTAAGATTGTTCTGTACCAACCGTGTTTCACACAATTGTACATAATTCCTTTTGTATATATTATGCTTGTATCTTCGCTCTTCCCTCGCACTAAAACGAACATGAAAATTCATGTCTGGTTTTTCCTCTGTGAAATTGTCTGTCTTGTGAACTTGTCATGTCCTGTTGCCTTGAGGTTTTGTATATAAGGAGAGTGTTCCACAACAATATAACTCAGTCGTTTCCAATCTGCCTTTGAGTTCACACCCTTACTCGGCGCCGTCACATTGGTGACCCCGGAAGTCGACTCGCTCCCACTGCCTTCGGCCCCCCCCCCCTCCCTCGCCCCTCCATCGTTGGTACTATGACGGAGACTACATCAATGGGCGCCGCGGCCGCCCCATTGAAACTTTCACCGTTCGCCACCGGAGAGGCGTTTGCTTGGTTTCAACGCGCTGAAGTCCACTTTCGTATCAGGGACGTGACTCGCTCAACCACCAAAGCGGATTATGTTCTCGCGGCGATACCCGAGGACACCTTCCCAGAAATATCCGACTGGCTTTGTGAACAAGGAGACACCCCAATAGCGTATGACGCCCTCAAATCATACCTTCTGCAGCAGTACTCGCCGTCGCCAGCCGCCCGTATAGCAAAGCTTTTTTAGCTCTCGCAACAACCGTTGGGGGACCAAAGGGCTTCGCTTGCCCTCAGGGAAATGACCAGTATCGCTCGCCTTCAACCTGCCGCAGACGGCTCTCCTCCTGAGGTGAACCTACTCCGTGCCCTTTGGATACGCCGTTTACCTGAACCTGTACGTGCTGCCATACCCGATGTCGATAGTTTACCCATAAAGGACTTGATGACCAAAGCCGATGCCCTTATGGACAGCCACTTCAAGACTTCCATCAACGCCTCCACCCCTGACGACGAGGATGCCTATACAACGTCAACAGAAGCTGACATGAATGCCGTAGGACATACACGCCTACCCCGTGACGTGCCGAAGCGGCGATACAGCCGCCCACCACCCACCAATCGCTCGCGCCCCAACGAACGACTTCTACAGCCACTTACTACCTCCCATCTGCCGCAGTTTTGCTACTACCACTTCCGATTCGGGGCAACCGCGAAGAAATGTGCCAAATATTGTCAGTGGCCAAAAAACGTGTAAGCAGGTCATCGCTTCTGGCGATGGCCTCCCATATTTCTAATCTGTTCTTTTTACAGGATGCAGGAACGGGCGTGCGATTTTTGGTAGACACGGGTGCTTGTCGTTCTCTTTTGCCAAGGAAACTCTTCAAGGCACAACGTAGTCTGTCTACATCTGCCGACGTCCGCTTGGTAGCTGCCAACAGATCTGCGATACCCACCTACGGTTACGAGAACCTCACATTATCGTTCGGAAACGGTAAATTCAATTGGAAGTTTCTCGTTGCTGACGTCACAATGCCAATCCTCGGTGCGGATTTCCTCTCTCATTTCCACCTTCTGGTCGATGTCGCCCACCGACGATTGGTCAACGCAGACTCGTACTTGTCGACACCTCTTCAACCCGCCCCCTCTAACCTCGCTCTCCACATCAGCGCACCCACGGATGCCTACGCCCACCTCCTCACGTCGTACCCGGAAGTATTCCGTCCAGAACTTCGCCAACGCCCACGGTTCCTGCCAAGCACGGTATTTATCACCATATCAAGACGACGGGACCCCCAGTCTTCGCAAAATTCAGACGTCTGGCACCGGAACGATTGGCAGCCGCCAAACAGACGTTCGCCGAAATGGAGAAAATGGGCCTTTGCCAAAAGGCCTCCAGCCCATGGTCGTCACCCTTACACATCGTTCTGAAGAAAGACGGCTCCCTCCGTCCGTGCGGGGATTACAGGCGCCTGAACATGCAAACAGAACCGGATCACTACCCCCTCCCAAACATTGCCGATGTAACCTCCTACCTGCACAAAGCGAAGGTTTTCTCTACGCTCGACCTCTTGAAGGGGTATTATCAGGTGCCTATGAACCCAGAAGACATCCCCAAGACCGCCATCACCACTCCGTTTGGCACATACACCTTCAATTACTCCTGTTTTGGCCTTCGTAATGCTGGGGCAACGTTTCAACGTCTCATGGATGGCATCTTAGGGGACCTCCCTTTCTGTGTATGTTATGTGGACGACATAATTGTGTTCTCCTCCTCAAAAGAGGAACACCTCCGTCACCTACGCATCGTGCTCGACCGCCTGCAACAAAACGGCCTTGTAGTCCGGTACGACAAGTGTACCTTTGGCGCCAACGAAGTGTCGTTCTTAGGGCACCGTATCACTCCTGAAGGAGTCCATCTCCTCCCTGAGAAGGTAGCAGCCGTTCAGAATTTCCCCGCGCCCTCGACCGTCAAAGGTCTGCAGGAATTCTTGGGCATGATCAACTATTATCACCGTTTTCTGACAGCCATTACCACCACACTTGCTCCCCTCTACGCCTCCCTCAAGGGCAAGCCAAAGGACCTGAAGTGGGGTGCCCTTCAAGAAGCAGCCTTCTGCAATGCAAAGAAGGCCCTATCAACTGCTGCGGCTCTCACTTTTCCTATCCCACATGCCCCTCTCCTTCTCTCCACCGATGCCAGCGACGTCGCTATTGGTGCAGTACTCGAGCAGGTGGTCAAAGGCTCGCCACGCCCATTGGCCTTCTTCAGCAAAAAACTGTCCAAGGCAGAATCGGGTTATTCTACCTTCGATCGAGAATTGCTGGCGGGGCACTTGGCTGTCCGTCACTTTCACCATTTCTTAGAAGCGACGCCCTTCGTCATTCGCACAGACCACATGCCTCTGGTGCACGCCTTCACTCGACAGTCTGACGCCTGGTCCGCCCGTCAACGCCGACATCTCTCCGCCGTGGCTGAATACAATTGCACCCTCCAATACGTCCCTGGGAAAATGAATCCCGTTGCCGATGCCCTGTCAAGAAACACGTTGGCTGCCGTTCAACTGGGATTGGATTATAACGCCCTGGCTGAAGCCCAACGACAGGATCCAGAATATCAAGCTTGTAGGACATCCTGCACGTCCCTCCGTTGGGAGGATTTTCCCCTCGAAGACTCCAACACCACCCTCCTCTTTGACGTCAGTACTGGTAGACCGCGACCTTGGATTCCTGCTCCCATGCGCCGACAGGTGTTTGATCTCATCCACGGCCTTTCATATCCCTCGTGCCGTTCTACTGCACAGCTGCTGAAGGCAAAGTTCATTTGGCACGGCATTTCTAAGGATGCTAAGGATTGGGTCCGTGCCTGTACTTCTTGCCAAACTTCCAAAGTACATCGACACACGGATTCAGGAGTGGGCACCTTTCCTTAACCTCAGCGTCGTTTCGCACACATTCACGTCGATGTTGTAGGGCCCTTACCCACATCACAAGGACATCGTTACCTGTTTTCCGTCATCGACCGCTCCACTCGTTGGCCTGAAGCCATTCCCATGGAAACTGCAACGTCCGCCTCATGTATATCTGCCTTACTCTCTGGATGGATTTCAAGATTCGGTATCCCTGAGCATATTACTTCTGACAGGGGAACCACTTTCACCTCGCAATTATGGACGTCATTAGCGAATCTCCTGGGCATCACCCTACATCAGACAACGGCCTACAACCCCGATGCCAATGGAATGGTTGAACGTTTTCATCGCACCCTCAAAGCAGCTTTGATGTCCCGCTGCAAGGATTGCAACTGGTTTACTCAGCTTCCCTGGGTCCTCCTGGGACTAAGGACCACTCCTAAAGACGCCCTCAACGTCTTGGCAGCCGAAATGGTGTATGGCGACCCGTTGGTCGTCCCTGCCGAATTTTTTCCTTCTACAACCTCCTCCGACGATCTCCAGCGCATACGTCACGTCGTGGGAAAATTTACTCCGTGCCGCCAGACTTACAAGCCCCCAGCGAAGCATCACATACCAACGAACTTGCACTCTGCAACGCACGTCTTCCTGCGCAACGACACCAGCAAGCCACCACTAACGCCCCCTTACACGGGCCCTTTCCTTGTGATCCGACGCAGTCCGAAAGCATTCCTCCTAAACCTTCGGGGCAAAGAAGACTGGGTCTCCATTGATCGTCTAAAACCTGCTTATCTTCTGCCAGATGACCCGCCTACAGTTCGCCTCTCTAGATCAGGGCGCCCTATTTAACATGTACAGTATGTCATTTTTAGGGGGGGAGCCATGTACCAACCGTGTTTCACACAATTGTACATAATTCCTTTTGTATATATTATGCTTGTATCTTTGCTCTTCCCTCGCACTAAAACGAACATGAAAATTCCTGTCTGGTTTTTCCTCTGTGATATTGTCTGTCTTGTGAACTTGTCATGTCCTGTTGCCTTGAGGTTTTGTATATAAGGAGAGGGTTCCACAACAATATAACTCAGTCGTTTCCAATCTGCCTTTGAGTTCACACCCTTACTCGGCGCCGTCACAGTTCCCTGATTTAAGCAAAATCCACTCTCCTTAACCCTTCTTTAGGAAGGGTTGAGGTGGTACCTTAACGGGAGAGTGGCAGAGATGCAAATTTGTTCCTATGTGTATATGACCTTTATCCGATAGTTTTTAAGAGTGGTCACCTTGGGGAAGGTGTCACAAATTCATTCTGACTTTGGGGACTCTTATACAAACTTTGCTTTTTAATGTATAGGGCGAGACCACTATACAAGCTTGTCATTTTGTCATCCATAAGTTTTTATGTACTCCTCGAGACTTTTCCATAGTCTAGTATGACTCATCCCTGTAGGGGGCAGGAAGCACTAACATAGTTCATGCTTAGATGAAATGGTGTATGACGGTAACATCATAGGTCTCTAGATCTAGACGGACCAGGAAAATACTTTCTTGAGAGTACGGAACTGATTGGGAATCCACAGATACAATAATGCTCTGGTAAACTTCCATCAGGACGAAATAGCCTGACCCCAAAAAACGGATTTTGCACAAAGCGAAAAGTCTATTTTTGGGTGAGGTAGCCATGTCATCCTGATGAACCCGCCCTTCCTTTTATTGTAGAAGGGCTTATTGACCCTTCCCTATAATACAGTATCTGTACCACCTCGTATATCGCTACAAGGAATAAAGAGGGCGCCACCGCCTTCATCAGATACACACTGTAAACGGAATAGGAGAGATGCCTTATGAGCGGCTCTCTTTTCATTTTCGTTTCAGATTCTTATCAATATTCCCCCTTGAAGCGGTAATAATGTTCGGGGCGAAGATAGCTATGTGACGTGTCAAGAATACGTCCTCTGATTTTATGTGATATCCCTGTTATATTATTTAGGGGTATTCGCTCCAAGAGTTAGAATTCTTGATACCTTACGGTAAAATTCTCTGGGAATATCACTGTAGTCAAATATACCCTAGAAAGCTACCCTATAGGAACTTCCATCAGGACGACATGGCTACCTCACCCAAAAATAGATTTTTCGCTTCGATCAAAATCCGTTATATATATATATATATATATATATATATATATATATATATATATATATATATATATATATATATATATATATATATATATATATGTGTGTGTGTGTGTGTGTGTGTGTGTGTGTGTGTGTTTGTGTGTGTCTATATCATATATTCACATTCATTTTGTATTACCATAATGATGAACAAGGTTTTCATTCCGTATATTTAAAAACACTATACGAAGAAATTCAAATAAATTTAGGATTTCGAATGGCCAAAGTCTCAGATAATAAATTTACTTTTGATAAGTCTCGGTATCTTTCATCTTATTACAATTCCATCAAGTTTTTCTTTAAGAATTCAGAGAATTTCCTTCTATATAAAAGGATACTCTTCAGGCTCTTTCAAGCTAGATTCTGTTGAACAGTTCTAAAAAGCAATCTCGAAAATGTCCGTCTATTTTGGCAAATCCTATTTACAATTCAGAGGAAGAGGTTGGGGAGGTATACACTTTCTTTTTATTGCAGGAGGTGGAAGTGACACAAAAGAATTCAAAGACCATTGTATAGCTCTCCTTCCATTTCCTTGGTATTATTATATTTCTTATATTTAGCCATGTTAGATATATCTCATAAATAGCGCAAAATGGAGTAATGTGCCCTTAAGATATAAAAGACGATATCAAGTCCCCTTCGCAATACTTTTGAGATTTCTCTTTTGAGTATGATATGTTAACAAGACCGCAATCAAAATTCTTTCGCTACTGCTTCAATGATAAGTGTTGGGTATGATTTTCTGTTGTTGCTTTCTCATTCGTCTGTAATAAATTTTCCTGCATCGCTCTTTGCCAATTGATTTACTCTGCCATCTACCACACGTACGTTGCTTGCCTACTACCCAAAGAAATAAGAAGCAGCTGACAAGTTTATCCTGTTCATTGCCAAAGAACATCTTGAAATCGGGAGTCTTTTGGTGATTTAAGTATCTACAATTAATTTTTCACAAGAATCTCATCTCAGTCTTTCTAAAGCCTTGGTAGAATCCAATTTGGAAAACTTTATAAAAAAGCTTAAGTTCATTTCAGGCTCTTATCGTAAAGAATATTAAGAGAAATTTCCTCAAATATTAACTTTTCGCCAGCAGATGCATAAAAAAGTAAATTGTCGTCTTAGACATTACTGTCATAGATGGGATAAGGAGCTGCATGATTATTACCTTTGAATAAATAAAGAAATAAGAGGGTTTTTATGCTTGCCTAGCACACGTTACAAGTGGCTTGGCAATGTTTGACCTAGCAGGCTATAATATAAGTCCATCGGGGTAATGTGGAACTTGAGAAAATTAAAATTCTACAAAGAGCTTTGGAGCGAGTTCGCCTGATCTTGGTAATCAATTAACAGTAAGTATAGACAATTATTGCATTTACATATATTTCATCCAAAAAATGGTGAATTACTATTATACATAATTCAGTATTAATATTCTACAGATCTACATGTACACTAACCATGTGCGAAAGAGAGAGTCGGTCTCTTGTAATCTACCAAGTAATAAGTAAATTATTAGAAACCTTCCATTATGCAACTTAAATTAAAACCTCAAATCTTGACCAATCATAAGATCCAGCCACTGCGGCTTCTCTTATCTCAGGAATTTCAGCAATGCCATGAATAAGGAACCTCTTCAACTAATCTGGAGACATTGAATCAGGATAAATCTTTATACCTTTTATGTTTGGATTCATTTACATTCTATTCCCTCCTAACAGCTTTCAGACTAGGGCCATAAAGGAGGAAAGCTAAATATGAAAGCTTACAGTCACATAAAAAATGTGATAGCAAACCCTCTTACATCTACAACAGTTATCATTTGTTGTGGATTAGAATGAAAGATACAAAATCCTGTCTCCATGGTTTTCTTTGTGAAACTTGACTTATTGCCTGATTGATTTTTAAATCAACGAAACAATTCATTTCTACAATATGGGACTGGACTCAGTCGGTCTCTTCAAACTCTGTAATGTTAGTGAGTTACAGGGAAGAGAGCATTATCTGATTTGTCTCTGATTTCCCTCAAAGTATCCCTTGCCTGTGTGTTAAAGCTCTGTGAAACTTCATAGTGTCTACCATTCTATTTTCTTCCCTTCCATCAGCCTCATCTTGTACTCCTGTTGGAACTCCCGTTGGTAGATATGGGGACAACAAGCAGAAAAATCCATTCCGTGCAATTTGGGTTAAAGTGTTATAATGAGAATTTGGTAGTACCCCATTCAGAAAATTATAATAGTCATTCCATTCTTTCATTTACTTGTATTTTCGTCCTGTAGGAGAATATGGATTCAAAAGAAAAGATTTGACATGTGTTCTGTCGCTTTCTTTGTGGCAGGTTGATCAGATTGTTGAAGATATCATTGAAAGCACCTTTTGTCTAATAAAGTTTTCAAGGGTGTTCAGCAACTATAATTCTGTTTTTCCCTCATATTATCAGACATGATTGAAGCACTCTTTTCTGAGCTTATCATGGCATTTGAGTGACTCCAAATATAAAAAAACGTAAAGGTCCTTTCCATGCACTGTGTATTGTGATGAAGATTCATCAACACTACATAATGCAAATTTTACTGGCCTTTCTATTCTCTCGTTCATATTTTATCTCATGCTTCTGAAAAAATATACGCCATAGGTAAAGAGTGAGTATACGTTTAATCTACCTCTCTTTGTAGTAGCTTGATTTGACTGTTAATTATTACATGAAAGCAACCTTCTTATGTGTGTCATAGCTTCGCAAAATAGCTCAGTGCCTACCCCATTGTTTTGTACCCGGTTGTTAGCTCTGACATAAGGAGTGAGGCACTCTTGTTTGAGCTAATCGGGGCAAATGGAGTGACAACAACCACAAAAAGTATAAATATCCCGCCCAATCAATTAACATGAAAGTTTCAGTTTCCCGAAACTTACAGCTTGTAGTCTATATATTATGATGACAATTCGTTAATACTCCTTAAAGTAATTTTACCAGCCTTTTTATTTTCTCATATATATTTTGTAGTATAATATACATTTTAGGAAAATGGTAGATACTGTTTGTGACCCATATTCTTTGAGAACTATACTTTTTTAAGAATATATCCATATTTCGGTTAATCCTGATTCTGTTAAGTGCTTTAAGTCCATTATAACAAACTTTATATTCAGGTTTTATGTACACAAATATTCATACAACATGTAAACTATCAATAATCTCTTGTAATGGTAAAGAGACATCTTGTTAGTGTTATTGTATATTTTGTATTAAAAAGATGATAGACTATTTAAATATTCATTAGCAACATTCTATAAAAAGAAAAGAAATATAAACATAAGCACATGTAATGTAATACACAACATACAGTACAAGAATCTGAGCATAAGGTGCAAAAAGATGCCCTATCCTATTATGTGATCAAAACTAATAAAATATTTTGGGGGGGGGGGGGTAAGTTAATTCAATTATAATTGAATGCTAAATGAAATAATATAATTTTCAAAACTTTATATGATCGATATTTACAGCACTTGGTATAGCACGTACCAATAATGCTGAAGTTACACAAGGCTTCTTGCACTGAGAATCGAATAACAGTCATAGTACATAACATTAAGATTATAACATAGAATTATCTAAGGAATAGAAAAGGAACTATACCTTTTATTGGTACAAAGATATGGAAAGTAACTTAACAAGTCACCAAACTCCTAAAATTATGACCTCTCACTGGAGACAGTCGTTCCTTGATAGGTAATGGGATCCTGTGAGCTCCACTTGCTCAAACAGCGTGGTGCGTTTTTCGTAAACAACAGAAGCCTTACTTTTCTGATGATTTTTTTATAGAGTTTTCTTATGTATTTTCGTACCTTATTTACTATATGTTGTAGATTTTGTATCAATTCATCCGTCCTCTACTTGAAGTCTTGGATGAAAGAAACATAATCGGTTAGGATTCATATATTAATTCCATTGTCCGTGTAGTTTCAATACACCTGCACACAAACAGACACACACACACACCATATATATATATATATATATACATATATTCTATATATGCACATATATATTCATATGTATATATATATATATATATATACATATATATATATATATATATATACATATATATATTATATATACATATATATATATATATATATGTATGTATATATATACAAATACACACATATGTATATATATATATATATATATATATAGTTACGTTACTGACATCATGAACAACCATACCACTTATTTGAAGATGAAGAAGATAATTATATAGAATAACATGATTCAAACATAATAATATTAATGCTAGAATAAGCGATAATTTTTACAATAATATTACTGGAGAATTTTAATAGATTCATCCAACATGAATCATATCTGATGTTCAGACAGCAATTATTGAGAGAGGTTCTTACGTTAATATAGAATATTGAAAAGTTCTGCTTCAGCTAAAAATCAGGACATCCAAAGATAAACATCTGGAAGCCATAGGCCAGAAATGAAGATATAGTCCCAAAAGGACCATGTCAAGACGGACCACATCAACATGACTCGAGGCGAGATCAATAGCACGTCTCCTCAAACGTTCTCCAGCAATCACGAAGGGATACAGTCAAAATCATGAAAATGGATGAAAAAGAAAGACACTGATATAAACGAAGAATCTTCAAAGGTGATCAGCGGCCTCTCTTGAAGGAAGAACCTTCCCACACTCTTCTATATGCGCCCTCCGAAATATTCATTCCGTAATAACATATGGAGAAAAGGCTCTTATATAAAATTTGCAACGTTCCTCGAACTATCTTTTACTTAATAACCTAATTTAGTGTTATAGAATCTTCAGGTAAAGACTTAATTTCCTAATCTAAAAATGATATATACACACATATATACATATATATATATATATATATATATATTTATATATATATATATATATATACTGTATATATATATATATATATATACTGTATATATATATATATATATATACTGTATATATATATATATATATATTCATTTATATAAATATCTATATATATAGTGTATATATATACTGTATATATATGTATATATATATATATATCTATATATATATATATATATATACTGTATATATATATATATATATATATTTATATATATATATATATTTATATATATATATATATATATATCTATATATACATGTCTGGGTTTTGTGAAAGAAGCATGGGAAGGAAGAGAAGACGTTGTATTGACAAACTTAAGAAAGTTTGCGGGTGTGGACTGGCACAGGAAGACCATAACCAGACGTACGAGGAAGGTTATATCTGGGGTCTTTGTTCTGCAGTGAACTACTAATGGCTGATCATATATATACACACACACACACACACACACATATATATATATATATATATATAATATAATTTTATAACTGACCATCGTGATTTTTATTTTTCTAAATAAGCCACAAATACACTTTAATATCGAATTCGCCTTGCAACGGGACCCATGGGGAAATTCATATGCTGATGAATATTCCAGCCTCGATAGAATTAAGTGTAAACGGTACGACTTGGCCTAAAAAGTTTTAAAGGAGATGCGAGTTGATTCCAGCTCTAATAAATATTTTTTTTTATATATTTTTGCATGATATACATATTACGGGATGAAGTGATTGTTGAAGACATAAGGGAGGCATGAAGTTAATAGGACTACAAATAGCATACTCTGTTAATGTAATGAAAGTGTGATTGAGGGGTTAACCATGATGAAATTAATATCTTTATTCGAATTATACTATAGGGACATAATATTGATCAGTATACCATGGATAGTGTATGACTAAATTTCAATTGAAAAGTTATACTATTGACAAAAGGATTAATCAGGGAAGAAGAGTGAGGTTTTAGACAATTTCAAAAAAATTATTTGAATGGAAAGATGAAAATGGTATATGGCAAATATGGACCTCAACAAAAGTTATAATACGTCAACAGAGTCAATAAGGAGGAATGTGTGTTATAAAGAAATGCTGTTGAGAGGGGTAAAATATATATGCTGACATTGTTATAACTTTTACCTAAAAGGTGAAGTATAAGGCGATAAATGGCATCTTAGACCAGAGTATGTTATGTCTCCAAGGGCTAATTGATAACTATATGGAGAGGGTAAAGCAGGAACTTAGCGAAAGGAAATTGAAATTAGGTGCAAAGAGTGCAAATGTGTCATGGTGGGAAATTTAAATTATTGACGTTTTTAAATGAAACATTCGATGAAGAATATTAAGAAGAAAATGCGGAAAATAGCAAGGCTTGAAAAAAAATATAAATTACAAGAGGAAAAACTAGGAGAAGATTCAAGTAAATTGATGGAAGAATCAAGGCGGTTTTATCTATGCCTTTGGCTGAAAATTTGATGGATGATGGTAGGATAGAGAAGAGGTGAGCCATAAAATAAGGAAATCAGGGAAGATTACAGTTCATATTCAAAAGAATACGGAAAACTAAGAGTTGTGTATGTTAGTCAAGGTGTCAGTTTCAGAATAGGTTATTGGCTAATAGAAGTAATGAATTCATGTAATGAATAGAGGAGAAAAACAACCAAGATTAATTGGGTTTCCATTGGCATATATTATGTGGTACTAGAAGAATGTAAAAGGTGATAAATTAGGAGGCACATATGAACGGTATAAAAACCGGTCTCATGCGTGAAATGGTGAAGCAGAGTGCTTTGACATGGTCTGTCCATGTAGAAAGAATGGAGGATTAAGTGGTAATAACAAGAGTGTATGATTCGGAAATGCTATATACAGTAGATGGTTTTAAAAAGGGTATTTGAGAGGAGAGCCTTAATATCACATTTGAGGCATTAGAATAATGTGAAAGATGATAAATTAGTAGACACAAAAGCCTATCACCTATTCAACCATTTTTTTTATACTGTTTTTATGTGTCTCCTAATTGATCACCTTTTACAGTGTTCAAATGCCTCATATAAGATAATATGATTAAAATAACTATGCTGTTTCAATCATTTTTATTTAAGGTTGTGGTGGCCTACTGCAAACGTCCCTGCCTTGCGTTCTCCTGGATGGGAGATCGGGTCCCACATGTAAGGTACAGATCAAAATATGCAAAAGCATATAACTGAAATGGCATTGGGCACATCTTTATCTATGGTTTCACCATCTCCCTGTCCATCAGAAGTGACATGGCATACCTAGTCCCCCTCCCTTCCTAACCACCTCGACACACCCTCCTCTTCCAACAAGAAGACCAACAGAGAGGAAATATGTATCAAATCCTCTTTGGGAATTTGACCTGCTGACCTGGGTGTTACATGGCCAATGCAATAACCATTCAACCACAAAGGGGATAAAAGGTATAGAAATATGAATCGCAACAGGGGAAATGTGTGTACTCTATCAAATAAAAGATTGCATCCATAACAATTCGTTAAGTATTCAAGTATATCAACAATAACATATTATGTCTTTAGGTCTACCAAAATCCACTCATCAGTTCTCGAGATATTCTAATAATGAAGACATTTGTCGTAAACGTCCAAATCCAAAATTTCTGGAGAATTTAGATAGATATGAATCTAATTATGAGGCTCAATGGAAAATCTGAAAATTCTGCCTTTCTCAATTATTTTCCAACGTATATTATCAACTTATCAATTTTGATAATATTCATTAGGTCAATCTTATGTATCATTTTTTTTTCCGATGCCTTATTTCTAAATCTATGACTTTTTGGTAAAAAGTACCTACCTTAAAAAACTTTTAAGTGTTTACTTCAGTTTTCTTGTTAAAGGTAATCTACTTTCTAAATTTGACAATAACACTAAGAGACTTCAATATAAATCAAAACTAAATCACCAACTCCATAATATCATTTTCCTCTAACCCAATTTACCTTCATTATCAAAATTCCCTGGAAGTTTATAAATTCCTTTTTAATCCTTCCTACTGTAATCCTTTTGATCCCTAGACCTCTGAAACTTGTCTTCTCTAGTTATCCTTCTCCTATCCCTATCAGATAGCCAAACCTACCAACACCCGGTCCCTTCTCTATAATCACGCGGATGTCCATGCTGTGTTTTGTCTTTTCATATAGGCTCAATTTGAGTCATTTGGTTTCATTGATATCTCGATGTGAGGATCTTCAACAAGGTTCTCTTCTCTCTCTCTCTCTCTCTCTCTCTCTCTCTCTCTCTCTCTATTAATGTATATATATATATATATATATATATCGAGGGTTATGAGTAATCCATCCTTCATCTGCTAAATCTATAAATAAAGATTGCAAGACGAAATAGAACCCGCCAGTTTGGTCCTCTCAGATTGTGTATGGACGATGTCGTTGGATCTCTCTCAAAGGGTTTCATGCATTACTATTTTGAGAGTCCCCAAGTAGGGAGTTAGTGCCGTCCTTGTACTTCACACGGTGCATTGTAGGCATTACATACATGTCTTTGCAGCCTTCCTTCGGTCCAAAGCTTCACTTTCTTTATATCATTCTACTGCATCTCTATCCAAACTTAATTTCATTCTTGCTGTTCAGCCTCTTCAACCTTTTCCTTCATAGTGCAACTATTGAACTCTCTCAGGCTGCACTTGGGTTCTGAATGGCCTCATAGGTCCCAGCACCCGGCTATATAGTCCAAAGTCATTCATCCAATCCTATATAAATGGTCCTGACAACAATAATCTCCAGAAAAAAAGAAAGAAAACAACAGTTCCCTTTTTTTGTGCAGTTTTATTGTTAGATATCCCAGCTAATTAACATTTACTACATCAGAAACCCTACGAAAAGTTAGCTTACCAATTTTTATATCCAAATCCCATCTAAAAAATTAAGACAATCTGTATTTTCTTCTTTTTATTTACTCCAGAGTACATTTCAGAGTACATTGAAGAAGTTGCAAATTATCTATGATCTTATAAATCTTTTTTTCTGGCAAAATTTATTAATAAAACCCAGAAATCCTTCTGCAACGCCAAGTTGAAGAAAATATTTCAATACATAGGGCACCAGCCACTCGTTGAGATACTACTGCTAGAGAGTTATTGGGTTCTTTGACTGGCCAGACAGGGCTACATTGCACCCTTCTCTCTGATTACGGTTCATTTTCCCTTTACCTACATATACACCGAATAGTCTGGCCTATTCGCCACAAATTCTCCTCTGTCCTCATACACCTGACAACACTGTCATTACCAAACAATTCCTCTTCATCCAAGGGGTTAACTACTGTACTGTATTGTTCAGTGGCTACTTACCTCTTGGTAAGGGTAGAAGAGACTCTTTAGCTATGATAATCAGCTTTTCTAGGAGAAGGACACTCCAAAATCAAACCATTATTCTCTAGTCTTGGGTTAGTGCCATAACCTCTGTACCATGGTCTTTCACTGTCTTGGGTTAGAGTTCTCTTGCTTGAGGGTACACTCGGACACACTATTCTGTCTTATTTCTCTTCTTCTTGTTTTATTAACGTTTTCTATAATTTATATAGGAAATATTTATTTTGGTGGTGTTGTTCTTAAAATATCTTATCTTTCTTTCTTCCTTTCCTCACTGGGCTACTTTTCCCTGTTGGAGCCCTTGGGCTTATAGCATCCTGCTTTTCCAACTAGGGTTGTATCTTAGCTAGTAATAATGATAATAATACTATTCAGTTTCCCAAGTGTCTATTTAAATTTTATCCCCTATTTTATAATACAAGGAAAGCTTTTAAGTATAACAGCACACTAAAATATCATAATTAAAAATAGCCTAGTACCTGATGATGAAATAATATAGGCTACAATACCTCATCTTCAGAGTGTAATTGATTTATTTTTGGACAAACGCCGTGAGGCATATGATAAGTAAGTACCTTCTATCATTAAAATGCAGGTTTAAAGATGTTTTTAAACAATTCTTTGAAAAAGACGGAGAAATAAAACCATTGGTCGTAGTTTTTTTTCATATGACATTTTATAATCCTCTTTTATTGAAACATACCTCACTGAGAGAACAAAGATATTTACCTCAGGAGCATCCCATGTTTTATATCAAAAGGATGGAAAGATGTAAAAGATGAATCTGGTTCTATTTCACTGTGAGTCGGACGACGTCAATGAGACGAAAGTATTAACTTTTTATTTTCTTACTTGATAAAGGTCACCATGCGTCAACTCGTGTAATCTATAACTGTTCACAGCTGTTATTGTGTATGCCTGTGTCTGTACGTTAGTTTTTGTATATATGCGTAATTGTACCTGTCATGCATATCGTTATTGTTCAGACTTCCTATCTCCATTGAGTAGTAAAGGTACACGAAAAGGAATAAAGAGGGCGCTACTGCCTTCATCAGATACACACTGGAAACGGAATAGGAGAGATGCCTTATGAGCGGCTCTCTTTTCATTCTCGTTTCAGATTCTTGTCACTGTAACCCCTCGAAGCGTTAATACTGTTCGGGGTGAAGATAGCTATGTTACGTGTCAAGAATACGTCCTCTGATATTATGCGATATCCCTGTGAGATTATTTAGGGATATTTGCTAGAGGAGTTAGAATTCTGGATACCTTAAGGGTGAAATTCTCTGGGAATATCACTGTAGTCAAATATACCCTAGGAAGCTACCTTTTAGGAACTTCCATCAGGACGACATGGCCTGAGCCCAAATATATATATATATATATATATATATATATATATATATTTGTATGTTAATGTGTGTAATCAACTGAAAGTGGGAATATAAATGAGATTATAATGTATTTTTATTTCTATGATTTTTCTTCAATATCAATCAAATCTACTTGACCATGAAAACTCCATAATCCTATATAAGTTCGATAAATTTACCGGTTTTATGTGTGACATACGTTTCAAACAGAGCTGGAGTTTTAATTTGTAAGATAAATCGTAAGGTGGTCTTTGTTATTGCTATAAAATTATAGTACAGTAAATAGGATGAGAACGAGTAAAAAGTCTTCAAAGAAATAAAAACGCAGCTTTTCTGTGGAGAAATGTCTAATATTAAGGGATTAAAAAGGTTCATAAAATAAAGCTTGGATTTCAAGAAAACTCCGAACTTCGATCAAAATTAATCTTAAAAATCAACATATTCAGTTTAAAAGTTGCTAAAAGAAAAATGTAGTAAAACAGACATGGAAGACATAAATCATCCTACTCTTTCTTTCTCTCTCTCTCTCTCTCTCTCTCTCTCTCTCTCTCTCTCTCTTACATGTATACAAAAACACTCAAGCACATGAACACCAAAGTGGTAAAAACTCGTTATATATGAGTTCTACATAGGGAGATTATGTTTCTGATATGAATCAAGTTTAAAGAAGTGGAGAGACTAAATAAGATTTGATTAGTCAAGAATTGTAGACGCTCCAATAATTACAGATAAAACTCAGATGTAGTCAGCTGATGAGATTTTCTGATAATGTATTGTCATGTACTGAATGCAATTGTCGAGATTATTGCTGAGATGCTTTAAATATTTTAACAGGAGGCTGCAAGAGCATAATATATTCAAATTATCATATTCAACCATGATGTGGTTAAAACCATACAAATAGCTCTAGAATAACTTAAAACATTGTCAAATTTGGAGGGGAAGGGGTGCTTTTGAACTTGCTGGATCCACGCTTGTATCATGTAAAAATAAATTGTCTCTGCTATTCGAACCAATGAAGAGAATATGCGTTTGCTCAATATATATATATATATATATATATATGTATATATATATATAATATATAATTATATATATATATATATATATTATATATATATATATTTATTTATTTATTTATATATACATGTAGTTTTTAATAATATTTACCAATGATTGTGGGAAACATAATTCTGTTTTTTACTTTTTCGACACCAATCTCTGCCTAGCAAATGTTATTGATCCATTTTACTCGTCACATGGCAACTCTCAATGCTAAGCACATTGAAACCCCATCAGAACCCTAAACATTTACTTTTTGGGTAAATAATCTACAGACAGATTATGTAATTTTACAGTGCCCTCTTTTCGTTCCACTGTAAATGCAGATTGGCGTATCATTAATGATACTTTGTGTCCCCTATCATCGAACATCCAATTATTTGAATGAGTAATGTATATTTTGCCGCTCAGTACTGGATATGCCAGTATCTTTGATATTTGACACAATGACAAGCTATAGCTTGTCTTTAATATTCCATTTTCAGAAAATTGAAAGGTTGAGATTCACAAACATATTTAAATGAACAGAACTGTAGTATATGATTTGAATCTCAATCAATGGCCATGCAGTAAAATGTCA
>NC_090760.1:41557074-41564574 GCF_036898095.1 Palaemon carinicauda | reverse complement strand
CCACGTTTCAACGTCTCATGGATGGCATCTTAGGGGACCTCCCTTTCTGTGTATGTTATGTGGACGACATACTTGTGTTCTCCTCCTCAAAAGAGGAACACCTCCGTCACCTGCGCATCGTGCTCGACCGCTTGCAACCAAACGGCTTTGAAGTCCGATACGACAAGTGTACCTTTGGCACCAATGAAGTGTCGTTCTTAGGGCACCGCATCACTCCTGAAGGAGTCCACCCCCTCCCTGATAAGATAGCAGCCGTTCAGATCTTCCCCGTGCCCTCGACCGTCAAAGCTCTGCAGGAATTCTTGGGCATGATCAACTATTATCACCGTTTTCTGCCAGCCATTGCCGCCACTCTTGCTCCCCTCTACACCTCCCTAAAGGGCAAGCCAAAGGACCTGAAGTGGGGTTCTCTTCAAGAAGCAGCCTTCTGCAATGTAAAGAAGGCTCTATCAACTGCTGCGGCACTCAGTTTTCCTATCCCACATGCCCCTCTCCTTCTCTCCACCGATGCCAGCGACGTCGCTATTGGTGCAGTATTCGAGCAGGTGGTTAACAGCTCGCCCCGCCCATTGGCCGTCTTCAGCAGAAAACTGTCCAAGGCAGAATCGGGTTATTCTACCTTTGATCGAGAATTGCTGGCGGTGCACTTGGCTGTCCGTCATTTTCCCCATTTCTTAGAAGGTACGCCCTTCGTCATTCGCACAGACCACATGCCTCTGGTGTACGCCTTTACTCGACAGTCTGATGCCTGGTCCGCCCGGCAACGCCGACATCTCTCCGCCGTGACTGAATACAATTGCACCCTTCAATACGTCCCTGGGAAAATGAATCCCATTGCCGATGCCCTGTCAAGAAACACGTTGTCTGCCGTTCAACTGGGATTGGATTACAACGCCCTGGCTGAAGCTCAACGATAGGATCCAGACTATCAAGCATGTAGGACATGCTGCACGTCCCTCCGTTGGGAAGACTTTCCCCTCGAAGACTCCAACACCACCCTCCTCTGTGAGGTCAGTACTGGTAGACCACGACCTTGGATTCCTGCTCCCATGCGACGGCAGGTGTTTGATTTCATTTACGGCCTTTCACATCCCTCGTGCCGTTCTACTGCACAGCTGCTGAAGGCAAAGGTCATTTGGCACGGCATTTCTAAGGATGCTAAGGGTTGGGTCCGCGCCTGTACTTCTAGCCAAACTTCCAAAGTACATCGACACACGGATTCCGGAGTGGACACCTTTCCTCAACCTCAGCGTCGTTTCGCACACATTCACGTCGACGTTTTAGGCCCCCTACCCACATCACAAGGACATCGTTACCTGTTTACCGTCATCGACCGCTCCACTCGTTGGCCTGAAGCCATTCCCATGGAAACTGAAACGTCCGCCTCATGTACATCTGCCTTACTCTCTGGATGGATTGCAAGATTTGGTATCCCTTAGCATATCACTTCGGACAGGGGAACCACTTTCACCTCTCAATTGTGGACATCATTAGCGAATCTCCTGGGCATCACCCTACATCAGACAACGGCCTACAACCCCGCTGCCAATGGAATGGTTGAACGTTTTCACCGCACCTTCAAAGCAGCTTTGATATCCCGCTGCAAGGATTGCAACTGGTTTACTCAGCTTCCCTGGGTCCTCCTGGGACTAAGGACCACTCCTAAAGACGCCCTTGACATCTCGGCAGCTGAAAGGGTGTATGGCGACCCGTTGGTCGTCCCTGTCGAATATTTCCTTCTAAAACATCCTCCGATGATCTCCAGCGCATACGTCACGTCGTGGGAAAATTTACTCCATGCCGCCAGACTTACAAGCCTCCAGCGAAGCATCACATACCAACAGACTTGCACTCTGCAATGCACGTCTTCCTGCGCAACGACACTAGCAAGCCAGCGCTAACGCCCCCTTACATGGGCCCTTTCCTTGTGATCCGACGCAGTCCGAAAGCATTCTTACTAAACATTCGTGGCAAAGAAGACTGGGTCTCCATTGATTGTCTAAAACCTGCTTATCTTCTGCCAGATGACCCGCCTACAGGTCGCCTCTCTAGATCAGGGCGCCCTATTTAACATGAACATTATTTCATTTTTAGGGGGGGAGCCATGTACAAACCGTGTGTCACACGATCGTACATAGTTCATTTTGTGCTTGTATCTTCGCTCTCCCTTCGCACTAAAAAGAACCTGAAAAATCATGTCTGCTTTTTTCCTCTGTAACATTGTCGATTTCTCAACATAAAAATTCTTGTTGCTTTGAGATTTTGTATATAAAGGAGAGTGTTCTTCAATAAACTAACTCAGTTGCTTTCACACTGCCTTTGAGTTCACAACCTTTTCTCGGCCCATTACAGCATTCCCAAAACATCTCAATCTGCCCTCAACATGATCTAATCCACATATGTTACTCGAGTAATTTTGTTTCTAATCTCGTCTAGCAATTTAACTCCCAATATTCTTTTGAGGGCTTTGTTTTCAAATCAATAAAATATGTTCATATTTTTTTCATACCACGACTCTTGTCCATACAGCACAAGCTCCAAAGCTCCCACAACTGCCTACGTCGAGGATGCGTTGAGAGCGGTGTCTCTCCACGTCCAGATTGAAGCCGGGATTCCTACAATGGCGCTGCAGACCGCAGAAGAGAAGAAACGGAAATTGCAAATCACCACAAGTGGCAGTAATGCACCTGCTAAAAGATGTTAAACGTTGGTGTCGCAATCCTCTCCAAAGCTCTGATAAGCCTGCTACTGCAGTAGGTCCGGGGAGCGTCGAGCTCGAACCGTGTCTTTAAGCAATCAAGTTCATTGCCAGTTCGTCTTCTCAACAAGGTCTCGGAAAGTACAGATAAGAAACGAGCGTTGAACTAGACACTTATAAATTTTTAAGCGAGCGGGGAGGAGGTTAAAACAGCACTTCAAAAGAAAAAATAATGAAACTTACTACTGAATGCTTATTAACTAATTCTTATGCTAATTTCACATGAAACAAAAATGCAGAATAAAGGCAGATGCAAACGAAAGCAAAATTTACGTTAATACATGATATATATATATATATATATATATATATATATATATATATATATATATATATATATATATATACATATATATATATATATATATATATATATATATATATATATATATATATATATATAATATATATATATTTATATATATGTATATATATATATATATATATATATATATATATATATATATATATATATATATATATATATATATATATATATATATATAATATATATACATTTATCTATATATATATATATATATATATATATATATATATATATATATATATATATATATATATATATATATATATGTATATATATATATATATATATATATATATATATATATATATATATATATATATATATATATATATATACATACATATATATATATATATAAATATATATATATATATATATATATATATATATATATATATATATATATATATATATATATATATATATATATATATATATATATATGTATGTATGTGTATATATATATATATATATATATATATATATATATATATATATATATATATATATATATATATATATATATATATATATATGTATATATATATATATATATATATATATATATATATATATATATATATATATTATATACATATATATGTATATAAATATATATATATATATATATATATATATATATATATATATATATATATATATATATATATATATATATATATATATATAAATAAACATACATATATATATATATATATATATATATATATAAATAAACACACATATATATATATATATATATATATATATATATATATATATATATATATATATATATATATATATATATATATATTTATAAATATATATGCATGTGTATATATATATATATATATATATATATATATATATATATATATATAACGGATTTTGATCGAAGCGAAAAATCTATTTTTGGGTGAAAGAGCCATGTCGTCCTGATGGATGTTCCTTCATTAGTAGCTTCCTAAGTTATATGTGACTACAGTGATATATCCGAGAGAATTTACCGAAGGTATCCAGAATTCTAACTCCTGGAGCGAGTATCCCTTAAATTTCTCAAAGGGATATCCCGTAAGGACGTAACTTGACACATTTCATAGCTATTTACACCCCAAACAGTCTTTCACTTCAAGAGGAAAAGTGGCAAGAAAATAAGAGAGTCGTTCAAGAGGTAAAACCATTCGACTCTCCTAATGTACTGTCAATAGTTCGGCCATCCGCCACCCCGCGGCGCCACCAAACCATTCTCTGTAGCTTTGTAAGTTTTACAGATACAGTACTAAAAGGGAAGGATTAACATCCTTTTTACTAAAGGAGGGTGGGTCCATTAGGACGACATGGCTCTTTCATCCAAAAATAGATTTTTCGCTTCACTCAAAATCCGTTTTTTTGGGCTTAGACCATGTCGTACTGATGGAAGTTTACCAGAGCAATAATGTATCTGTGGATATAATAGTGCCGTTATCTCAAATTGACCATTTCCTAACCGGTCGCCACGACCAAAGACACTTGATGTTACCGTAATACATCAATCAACTGAGCATACCACATGCCAGCTCTTCCTGTCCCCTACAGGGAAGAGTCTATATAGACTCTAGGAAAAAACCCGAGATTGTGAGTTCAAAGAACAACAAGCAAGCAGAAAGTATATCATGTCGTATATACGTAAAGCGTAGTTTGTACTAGAGTTCTGAATAGAGTACAGTACCTCCCAGGTCTGGATCAGACAGATAAGTTTATGTTCACGTAGGAAACGTAAAACAGTAGACAAACATAGCACAACCAAACTTACCTGATTGTATGGTAAGGGAAACTCTGTTCCACATAGTCCATAAGAGGATCAAAAATACTCTGAATACAATGTATAATCTTAAGGCGAGAGAGACGCAAAGATTCCTTCTATAGTTTATTTACAAGAAACACAGAAGTTATGATAAAGCAAAATGCTTATGCTAGACATAGACATAACAAGCATGTCAGTAATAACAAGGTAAAAAGTTTTATCTGAAAGAGAAAACAATGCCACTCCGTGAAATTAGGAAATTTCAAAATATATGTTATTGCTAAAAGACATTAAGCATAAATATGCTGGCACTCATGTCAAAGTATTATGCTTCTAAGTTCACTTAACTATGGAAGACAGATTATAATGTTTATGTCAACACTAAAAATCCACATGATATACCTAAGTCTATCATGCACACCCTTCACTATATGTACATATATATATATATATATATATGTATATATATATATATATATATATATATATATGTGTGTGTGTGTGTGTGCGTATGTATATATATATATATATATATATATATATATACATATATATATATATATATATATATATATATATATATAAATTATCATTATCATCATCATAATATCCTACGCTAATTGACGCAGAGAGCCTCGGTTTAGATTTCGCCAATCTTTTCAATCTTGAGTTTTCAAACCAATACTTTGCCCTTCCTCGTATCTTACTTACCGCTTCATGGTCCTCTGCCATGCTGGCCTGGTTCTTCCATCTCTTTTAATAACCTGTGGAGCCTAGTTAAGAGTTTGGTGAACTAATCTCTCCTGGAGAGTGCGAAGAACATTATACCAACCGTGTGTCACACGATCGTACATAGTTCATTTTGTGCTTGTATCTTCGCTCTCCCCTCGCACTAAAAAGAACTTGAAAAATCATGTCTGCTTTTTTCTTCTGTAACTTTGCCGATTTCTCAACATGAAAATTCTTGTTGCTTTGAGATTTTGTATATAAAGGAGAGTGTTCTACAATAAACTAATTCAGTTGCTTTCACACTGCCTTTGAAATCAAAACTCTCTCTCGGCCCATTACATTGGTGACCCAGTAAGTCAACTCGCCCCCACCGCCTTCCACCCCAACCACCTCGTTGGTACTATGGCGGACTCTGCAGAAGTTGGCGCTGCGGCTGCCCTATTGAAACTTTCACCGTTCTACAGCGGAGAGGCGTTTGCGTGGTTTCAGCGCGCAGAAGTCCAGTTTCGCATCAAGGGCTTGACTCGCTCAACCACCAAAGCAGATTATATTCTCGCGGCGATACCCGAGGACACCTTCCCGGAAATATCCGACTGGCATTGTGAACATGGAGACACCCCAATAGCGTATGACGCCCTCAAAACATACCTTCTGCAGCAGTACTCGCCGTCGCCAGCCGCCCGTGTAGCAAAGCTTTTTCAGCTCTCGCAACAACCGTTGGGGGACCAAAGGGCTTCGCTTGCCGTCAGGGAAATGACCAGTATCGCTCGCCTTCAACCTGCCGCAGGCGGCTCTCCTCGTGAGGTGAACCTACTTCATGCCCTTTTGATACGCTGTTTACCCGGACCTATACTTGCTGCCATACCCGATGTCGATAGTTTACCCATAAAGGACTTGATGACCAAAGCCGACGCCCTTATGGACAGCCACTTCAAGACCTCCATCAATGCCTCTCCCTCTGACGAAGGGGATGCCTTTTCAACGTCAACCGAAGCTGACGTGAAAGCCGTAGGACATACATGCCTACACCGTGACGTGCCGAAGCAGCAGCAAAGCCGCCCACCACCCAACAATCGCTCGCTCCCCAACAAACGACTTCTACAGCCACTTATCACCTCCCATCTGCCGCAGTTTTGCTACTACCACTTCAGATTCAGGGCAACTGTGAAGAAATGTGCCGAGGATTGTCAGTGGCCAAAAAACGTGTAAATAGGCTATCGCTCGTGGCGGTGGCCTCCCATGTTTCTAATTGTTTTTTTACATGATGCAGTACCAGCTTGCGATTTTTGGTAGACACGGGTGCTTGTCGTTCTCTTTTGCCAAGGAAACTCTTCAAGACACGGCGTAGTCTGTCTACATCTGCCGACGTCCGCTTGGTAGCTGCCAACGGATCTGCGATACCCACCTACGGTTACGAGAACCTCATATTATCGTTCGGAAATGGTAAATTTAATTGGAAGATTCTCGTTGCTGACGTCACATTGCCAATCCTCGGTGCGGATTTCTTCTCTCATTTCCACCTTCTGGTCGATGTCGCCCACCGACGATTGGTCAACGTAGACTCGTACTTGTCGACACCTCTTCAACCCAGCCCCTCTTACCTCGCTCTCCACATTAGCGCACCCACAGATGCCTAAGCCCACCTCCTCACGTCGTACCCGGAAGTTTTCAGTCCAGAACTTCGCCAAACACCCACGGTTCCTGCCAAGCATGGTATTTATCACCATATCGAGATGACAGGACCCCCAGTCTTCGCAAAATTCAGACGTCTGGCACCTGAACGATTGGCAGCCGCCAAGCAGACGTTCGCCGAAATGGAGGAAATGGTCCTTTGCCAAAAGGCCTCCAGCCCAAGGTCATCACCCTTACACATCGTTCTGAAGAAAGACGGCTCCCTCC
>NC_090760.1:41547074-41552074 GCF_036898095.1 Palaemon carinicauda | reverse complement strand
TAATGTTTATGTCAACACTAAAAATCCACATGATATACCTAAGTCTATCATGCACACCCTTCACTAACAGTCCCAATTAGTGCCCTGTCCTTTGCAGTAATCAAACTACAGGCTTTATTACACTGCCTGCAGCCACCACATGAAATTTGATTTCTTGCAATTGCTTCGCATAGTGCTTAAAAAAGACCCTGGAAGACTTCCAACCAGTGTAAGCACGTAGGTTATCAAACAACATAGTTTGAAAGAAGTTAAGAGACGAGGCAGCCTTCCTCAGATCATGACCTGCGGGTGTACTGTCAGGAACCGCTCTGCGAATAAAGTAAGTGATTTTCGCCCTTATCTGTTTCAAGGATAACGTTGAACCTGAAGTTTCTCCCCTAAAAAGCTGGCCTCCCCCAAAGTCTGAAGTTCTACGAAGATAGACCTTTAGGCATTCCACTGGACAGAGGGATGCTTCTTCCTTCAGAGGGAAGATTCTCCAGGGACCCCATCTTTTTGTGGGTAGCTGATTCTTGGCGAGAAAAGTCGGATCCGGAAAGAGATTTAGTTCTCCGTTCGGTGTAAACTGAATGTGACCATCATCCCTCGAGAGGGCCACTATTTCACTGACTCTGGCTCCTGAGGCTAGTGCAAATAGAAATATCACTTTCTAAGTCAAGTCTTTCAGCGAGCAATCTTCATTGTTCAAGGTAGAGGCCAGATGAAGAACCTTATCCAAAGACCATGAAATAGGCTTTGGAGGAGCTGCAGGCCGAAGTTTTGCGCAGGCTTTCGGAATCTTGGTGAAGATTTTGCTTGAAAAATCCACTTGGAAGGCATACAGAATCGGTCTAGCTGAGGCAGATTTACACGTCGTGATCGTATTAGCCGCTAGTCCTTGTCCGTGAAGATGGATGAAAAAGGACAGGCAGAAATCCGTAGAAATCTCTTGAGGTTTCTTCGCCTTAACAAAGACCACCCATTTCTTCCAGGAAGATTCGTATTGTCTTCTAGTTGACTTTGACTTATATTCTTCTAAGAAATTAATGCTGTCTTCGGAAATCCCAAACCTCTTCTTGACCGCTAAGGTGAGAAAATCATGAGATGAAGGTTCTGGGTTTTCTCTGATGAAGCGAAGACAACCGATTTCTGTACTAGCTGAGTCAGAACTGGTTCCGGCAACGGGATCAGCTTCAGGCGTAGTTCTGTTATCAATGGAAACTAGACACTGCCTGGCTACTTGTGGGCCACTATCGCTGCCCTGCTGCGAAAGGATCTCAATTTGTCGAGGGCTTTCAACAACAGGTTGGTTGGTGGGAACAGGTAGATCCTGGACCATCTGTTCCAATCTAGAGACATCGCGTCCGTCGCTTCCACTAGAGGATTCTCGTACGGGGCTACGTACCGGGCTAACTTCTTGTTGTCGCTCGTTGCGAAGAGATCTACTTGCAATCATGGGACTTTGCTCAATATGAAGGAGAATGATCCTGCGTCTAGGGACCATTCGGACTCTATCGGGTCGAACCTGGATAGAGCGTCCGCCGTCACATTGCAGAATCCTTGAAGGTGGACTGCTGATAAGTGCCATTTCATCTTTTTGGACAGATGAAGAATGGCTATTATCACCTGATTCAACTGAGGAGATCTTGAACCTTGACGATTTATGCATCTCATCACTACTTCTCTGTCTAGGACCAGGCGAATGTGAATTGATCGGCGAAGTTTCAGTTTCTTCAGGGAAAGAAACACTGCAATGGCTTCCAGATAGTTGATGTGGAAGGTCTTGAACAGGGGAGACCAAGTTCCTTGCACTTTCCGAAGATGAGAATGACCCCCCCATCCTTCCTTCGAAGCATCCATGTGGACGGTGACTGTAGGAGGAGGTGGTTGCAAGGATACTTTCCTTCTTAAGTTCTTTGTCTCCGACCATGGCTTGAGAATCGATCGCAGACGATTTGGTAACAGTCTTTTTAATTGTGCTCTCAAAAGTGGGTCCGTCAAGGAGGCAAACTGGAGAGACCTCAACACCCTCTCCTGTTGTCTTCTTGAAATCTTTCGTGACCGAAGCAGATTTTTGACGGCCCCTGCAATCTCCTTTCTCTTTGCCTTTGGCAAGGAGAGGCAATGTGACTGTAAGTCCCAGTGGATTCCCAACCACTGGAACTTTTGAGCTGGAGACAGCCGAGACTTTTTCAGGTTGATCTTGAACCCTAGATACTCAAGGAATTGGATCACTTTTCTGGAGGCTTGCAAGCATTCTTCTTTGGATGCTGCCCACACCAGCCAGTCGTCCAGGTAGGCCATCACCTGAACCCCTTTTAGGCGTACGTGTCGAACAACTGCATTCGCAAGCTTTGTGAATATTCTTGGAGCAATATTCAAACCGAAAGGCATGGCTCTGAAAACGTATTTTCTTTTCTGGAGCTTGAATCGCAGGTAGGGTGAAACTTGACGGTTGATTGGCACATGCCAGTATGCGTCCGTCATGTCTATGGAGACTGTGAATGCCCTTTTGGGCAGAAGGGTCCTTATGTGCTGAAGTGTCAGCATTCTGAACTTGTAGTTCACAATGAACTTGTTGAGTGGTGATAAGTCCAGAATGACTGAGCTTTTCCGAATCCTTCTTCGGAACACAGTAGCCTTCCTTGGAATTTGATGGACTTTGCTTTCTTTATTACCCTCTTGCTCAGTAGTTCCTGAAAGTATTCTTCCAGAACTGGGGTTGAAGGCTGGAAGAACTGAGGAAAGCTTGGTGGAGTTGAGGTTCAACCCCACCCCAGTCCTATCATGATCAGGCTGTGGGCCCAAGGATCGAAGGTCCACCGATCCTGAAAGTGTAGCAGTCTCCCTCCTACCGGCAGCATCTCACTTTGAGTGCTGGGTGGAAGACTTTCCACCTTGGCCACGACCGCCTTTGTTGCCTCTTCCTCTGAAGGGGCGTCTAGAGGAGCCTCGACAGGATCCCTTAAACTTTGGCTTAGAAGAAGCCGACTGCCTTTCATAAGCTGGGGTGAAAACTGGTGACTGAGTCGCCAGTGTTTGGGGCACCAGTTGAAAGGTGATGGTAGGTTGTGCCACCATCTGGGGGCACCGTGGCCATGGGAAGCTGTTGCTGTCTTGGCTGAGAGGACAGGCAAGGCCGCTTCGACTTGTTCTTCGGCTGGGGACCCCTGTCAGCGGAAGATTTTCTCTTGGAGGACAAGCCCCATTTAGAGAGGAGATTCCTATTCTCCGAAGCAGCCTTGTCGACGACCTCCTTCACCACATCATTAGGAAAGAGGTCTTTTCCCCAGATATTAGAAGCTATCAGCTTCCTCGGTTCGTGTTTCACAGAGGCAGAAGCAAACACGAACTCCTGACAAGCCGTCCTGGCTCTGATAAAGTTGTATAGGTCCTTTGTAACCGTAGCCAAGTGCACCTTGGCAAAGACCATATACATATCTGGAGAATCCGGGATGCTAGCCATCGTTTCTAGCCCCGTTTGTAAAGACATGGATGCTGCCAAGCGCTTCTTTGTCTCATGTTCTCTCTTCAAGAGAAACTCTGACAGCTTTGGGAGGTCCTCGTTGAACTGACGTCCAGCGATATCGGCCTCCAGCTTCCCGACTGAGAAGGTAACGTGAACGTCCTTCCAGTCCTTGTCATCTGAAGGGAAAGCGAGGGAGAAAGGCTTGCTTTCTTCCAGTGTGGGGCAGGGCTTTCCTGCCCTCACGGCCTTCAGATTTGCTTTAAACCCTTTATCCATAAAGAGAAAAGCACGTTGAGGGTCAGCAATAAACGACGGATGTTTTTTGCTTAATGCCAACACCTTTGAGCTAGTGAATGCCCTCTCCTTAAGCTTTGTGGTAAACAAATCCTGTGCTTCAGCGAGCTCAAGGACAATTACTTCCTTGGGCTCCGTCTCTTCTTTGGACGCCGGTTCAGTTCTGAGCCGGACATAACAGTCCGGGTAGGATGCCCTGCTGGGCCAGAACTCTACCTCCTCCACTGGGACGGTACCCAGTTTCTCCGAAAGGAAAATCTTGCCTGCTGACATAGGCATGTGCTCCGCGTACCTCCACGGGTTAACATAGGAGAACACAGGGAGGTCCTTCACATTCAGTTTGTTCGGGGCTAAGCGCGAGGAAACCAAATGCTCGATCTCTGACCGAAAAGTAGTCTCTTTCTCTGACGACTTCTTCTGCAAGTCGTACACCATTGACATCAGAGAATGCAAGGTGGTCGTAAGTGCCTCCAGATGAGGCGGTTGCGAAGAGGTTGAGGGAGCTGGTTCCACCACAGCCGCTGAAGAAACCGACACCGCTTCAGCATTCTCAACCTCGATAGTAGGAGGAACAACTGCCTCCTGTTCCAACTCTTCTACGAGGAGATTCTTCTCAGTCTCCTCGGAAACGACAGACATATTGTCGTCCAGGTGGACGCTCTCCAAAGCATCCGCCACGTCAGGATCTCAAGGTTTCGGAACCGGGAGTTGCACCAAGTGGATCGAAGGTTTTGTCTAGGGAATGACGGAATCGTCACGAGCTCCGGGGAAGAGACAGTCCCTCATCCTAGTATTAGGAAGGTATGAGCCCGAGGTATTCTTCTGAAAACCTCTAACCCATTTCCGCAGCTTAATCCTCGCTGCATCCCTAGACTCCGCAGACTTTTGATCATCAAAAGCCTCCTTAACCAACTTGTCACACACAGTACATACCTCTGGGTCCCAGTACTTGAGGGCCCCTTTGGTGACAGAACAGCGTGCGTGAGACCTACACACGCCATGTCCGTAGAAGTCCTTGCTGCGGACCCTACAAAAGTTGTTCCCGCACTCGGGATGCTCCTCCTGTAATGAAAGAAAAGCAAATAAGTTTTCTGTGAAATTCCCAAATTTCACCATAATACATTTATTATATTTTAGCTTGGATAGGGTAAGCTATAGTAGGAAAGACACCCACATGTGTTTCCCATCCAGCCATTTGCTATGACCCCTGTCTGTATTGAACCGTGAAATTCACAAGGAATTAAATAACAGAAGGAAT
>NC_090760.1:41532074-41539574 GCF_036898095.1 Palaemon carinicauda | reverse complement strand
CATTCAGCAGAGGAGGGTAGTGTTGGAACAAGGCCTTGTAATCCAATCCCAGTTGAACGGTGCCCAACGTGTTTCATAACAGGGCATCGGCAAAGGGATTAATTTTCCCAGAAACGTGTTGAAGGGTGCAATTGCATTCAGCCATGGCAAAGGATAATATATACAAAAAAGAGGAATGTCGTTACTATGTACGCTCATGTGACACACAGGTGTTACAGCAATAAAGACGACGTTCGTGACATTTTGAGTTGCACAAGATCCCTTTTTTGAAGCAGATACACCTTTTTGTTTGGTACTTTTGTGTGGTTTGGCACCGAACGAAACCTTGTCTATTCCCAAGTGCTAGTTGTGTGCAATTTCCTGAGGTGTAAAGATTTTTTTGTGGCATTAGGAAAATTGTGATCACGCATACAACCGTTTCAGAATACCGTTTCGGTTTACCGGTTGAAATAATTATCTAACTTTTTTTTTTTTTCTAAAACACAAGCCACCAGGTTCCTTGCCCCTTCTTTGTGCCTATACTATATCTGGTACCTGGATACGCACAGTGTCTCAAACAGTAGAATCAGGGAAGTTAGTATTAGACTGTTTCCATTCCCCCCCCCCCCTTTTTTTTTTTTTGATGCTTGTTACTCAATGCAAACGACGGAAAGGCTTTTTCTCTGGCCTTTTTGGTTGAGAATAGCTTTTTACAAGATCACACTCCAGTTTTACAGTTGAACTTGATTATGTTGAACGGTCTATCTAAATTTCACATGTAGCACATCTTAAAATATTATTCAATTTAGAGGTTTCATGGTTGAATTCGTTAACCTCACTTTGTTTCACCGTACTCTCCAAACCTTCTTTAGTAATCATTGAGCTCCATACACTTTCAGAATTCCAACTTTTGGCCCACACTCAAGCTCCACTGTTGGCAGTAACCAGTACCTCCTTCAGTTTTGCAAAGAACCTTGCATTAATATCCTCGAGTTTTAAAATGAAACTTATTGAAAAATAAACCAGAATAACTGTACCAGAAAAAACAAAAAGCATGACAGAAACTAGTAGGTTAGACAGGGCATCAACCACCCGTCAAGATAATACCAATTAAGAGTGATTGGGTCCTTTGATTGACCAGACAGTACTACATTAGACCCCTCTCTGTGCTTAAGGCTCATTTTGTCTTAGCCTTTACTTACACCAAATAGTCTGGCCTATTCTTTCCATATTCTCCTCTGTCCTCATACAGCTAACAACACTGATATTGCCTAAAAATTCTTCGCTCAAGGGGTTAAGTACTTTAATGTAATTGTTCTGCGGCTACTTTCCTCTTCGTAAGGATAGAAGAGACTGGTCAGCAATGGTAAGCAGCTCTTCTAGGAGAAGGATACTCTAAAATTAAACCATTTTTATCTGTTCAAGGGTAGTGACATAGCCTCTGTACATAGCCATCCACTGTCTTGCATTAGGGTTCTCTTGCTTGGAGGAACACCCAGGAATGCTGTTACATCTTGACTTTCTTCTTCTTGTTTTTTTTTTTTTTTTATCAAATTTGATGTTTATACTTCTACAATATTTCATTTATTTCCTTATTTCGTTTCCTCACTGGCGTATTTTACCCTGATGGAGCCCTTGACTTATAATATCTTGCTTTTCCAACTAGGGTTTTAACCTAACTTGTATTAATGATAGTAATAATGATAAGACTTTTGGGTAACTGGAAGGCTGGACTAGTGTTAAGACCTCCCCCTGGTGGTAGAAACCATGGAAAAAGGAATACTTTTATTAGTAAACAATTTATATACTCTCCCTGATCAACGCGTGGAATTCCATGAAATAATCAGTTAAAATGTTTAATTTTACCATATTATACACATTAACTGGTAATTTTAGCTATTTCATGAAATTGCGTTATTTCATGCATTAATGGATTATAGAATTTAACAGTAACACATGCATGTGTGTGTATATATATATATATATATATATATATATATATATATATATATATATATATATATATATATATATATATATATATATATATTAGACAGGTCGGAGCCAGGCAAAAACTGCCCTTTTTTGGGGTCAAGGTTTTCTAAACGTATTCTGGTACTTTGAACCATGGTGATTCAAATAAGCTTTTGGGCCATTTGAAATTTTGCCCGAAATCCAAGATGGCGGCCAAAATCCAAAATGGCCACCAAAAATCCTAAAATATTTTTTCACGGCGTTGGGTTTAGCTATCAAGATGCTTTTTTCTCCCAGAATAGCTATTTTTAGGCAGAGGAATATGACCCTCTAGTATAAATTCCGAAAAAATTGATTTATCCTGGCGAAATCCAAGATGGCCGCCGGAGTCAGCCCACCAACATACGGATTGCTATAACTCAAGTTCTAGATGGGCTATGACAATAATATTGGTCTCTATCCCTAGGTTTTCAGGGGCAAGGAATTCAAATCGGTATCACTTTGAACCATAGGCTACTCTGTCACGGTGAAAATTTACTATAGCTGCATAGGCCGATATACATTATCGGTTATTTCCTAATCACTGTGATTTTGTGAATATCTTTACACTGTGTACTACTTAATTTCAATCATTTAAGGTTTATTGTCATGTTAAATGGTCGGATTGTCCATAATAAAGTCTCATAAACACTAATTTATGACACAAGCAATAACTTCACACTCTCATGAATTTTCTCTTCATGAAAGTTTGAAGAAATTGCATACCATCTGTATCATTCTTATGAAACTAACCAGAAGTTTATTTCAGATTCATTGAAACCGTGGAAAGGATAACAAAATGGCAGCCACTCCATTTCTAAGCAAAGGGCCAAGTAGAGGACTTTGTAGTCTCTGCAACAAACTGGTCAATGATAATGAAGACATGGCCAAGATTGGACTAGCTGCACTTGAGTCACTGAAAGGATTAGCAGAGAGGTGGGCTTGTATTGACAGCAGGTTAGCTTTTTCCTCACAGTTCCCGTATTCAGAATTTAGATTAGCGACACTTAGGCTAGATTTAGAGAAACATGAGTTCATAATTCATGACAGTTGTCGTATCAACTTTCGAAATAGATTGGTCCGTCTAGAAAGTCAGTCACACCAACTTCAGCAATCAGGGTCTGCAGAAGAATCAGGTTCAGAATCATCCACTAGCCAACCTGCGCCTCAGCCATGCAGAGTTCGGCGGGGATCACTGCAAAAGAAGGTCTGCTTTGTTTGCAATGAAGCATCGGTCGCTGATGAAAATGCTTTTAATGAAGGTGGACTAGGAAGGTGTTGTGAAGATAACGCTTTCACCAATCTCCAGCAGGCA
Organism: Palaemon carinicauda; assembly: GCF_036898095.1. Lineage (NCBI taxonomy): Eukaryota > Metazoa > Arthropoda > Malacostraca > Decapoda > Palaemonidae > Palaemon > Palaemon carinicauda. The sequence continues at coordinate 41,536,267 of NC_090760.1, read as the reverse complement.
ATGGAGAAATGGATCGAGGATTCTACCAATAAACACCACGAAGCTGCTGTCAGATTGAAGATCCTTCTTGGTGGAACATCATATGACGTCTTTGCGCAGGACCTCTACTATCATAAGCGATGTTACCGAAGCTTTACCTATATGTACGGTCATGACGCGAAGTCACTTTCACTGGATGCTGAGAAACAGGAAACACTGAGAACATGCATTATGGATCCGTTCTTCCGCCTATTCACCAGAAATGTCCTTGAAAATCATGATGCATGCCTGCTGTCAGAGTTGATAGATGACATCAAGGAAATGGGTGAAGACGAAGGACTTTCGGACCCACCTATCTCAAAGACCTACACACTGAAAAAAAGATTAATTGAGAAGTATGGCGAGTCAGTCTCTTTCCACAAGATAGGCAAACGGCTACTGGTGCACTCCAGTGAAGTGAATCCTGTTGCTTACACTGCGGCTACCATTAAGGGCCATGGTCTACGAGAGATGGATTTGACCAAAGCATTTGCAAGACTTATTCGACGAAAGATTACCCAAAGACAGAAAATCAAGTGGCCTCTTGATGCGGAAGAGTTATATAGTCTTCTAGATAGTTATAGACCCCTACAATGTCTATACAACGTCATCAGTTGGTCAATAAACCCACGGAGATCCGTCGATGCTAATGGTTATGCCTGTTCTCCAAGCAAAGCAGAAGCAGAAAAAATTTCAGCTATCAGCCAGAGTTGGGAGAAGGTGGTAACCTCTGAGCGTTTGCCTATTGGAACTGCACTGAGTCTAACTGTTCATCGGATAACAGGCAGCAAGGAAGCCACGACACTTCTTCATCGCTGCGGGGTTGAAATCTCATGCTCTGATGTGCGCCAGTTGAATAGCAATTGGGCAAAGTCAGTTACCATGCAACATAAGAAGATGCTCCCTCCCGGTTTTATTAGTGCCGCAGTGTTCATGTCACCTTCGATAATTCAGACGGCAAGCAGCAAACTCTTACCGGAGCACACACTACACATCACACAACAGGGACAATCTTCCAAGCCAGACATGATGGTGATCCCTCAGCGGAGTCTACAGCTCCAAGAAAGGAACATGAGCAAGATATTCAAGACAACGAGCCACCAGACTATGGATCCTTCAAGATCCCTAAGAAGAATAAGACACCACCTCCATCATTTCCAGACTTCACTGATGATTACTAAGATTCAAAGCTGATAGATGACTCTCCTCAACGCAACATAGCCTGGGTATTAGTAAGTGCTGTCAGAGATACCTGCATGGACCAGTGTCTTTCTGATGTTGACAAAGAACCGCTGGAGCCAGTTGGATCTTGGACTTCATTTATGAAAAAGGTCACGAAGCGCGAAACTAGCAAGTGCAAGCTGGAGTACCTCCCTGTTGTCCTCCTACCTCCAAGTGACAATGTAATCAAGTGGTACATGGATATGATCCTGCAAATAGCTGATGACCTGCAAGTAGATTACATTTTTGCACATGCAGATGAAGCTATCAACAGTAAAATGTTGATAATTTCTTGGCTTCAGCAAGATAGGTATGACAAAATCATACCACTGATGGGTGGATATTTGACATCATGGACATTTGTATCCATTTTCAAGACTATATCAGATACAATCATTGTATGATTATGTTAGGAATACACCTGTTCTTTACAAATTTGTTTTTAATATTTGTAGAATCAAGTGTGAATGCAGTTTCATTCACATTTGGTAACATTGGTAGTCTTGTAGGTGTCACCAGTGTCGCTTTGCATCCATCAACATGCATTATAACCATGATGGAGTAGCCTGTGGTTAAAAATGATGACAAATTCGGATTCCTTGCCCCTGAAAACCTAGAGGTAGAGACTAACATTATTGTCATAGCCCATCTAGAACTGGAGTTATCGCAATCTGTAAGTTGGTGGGCCGACTCCGGCAGACATCTTGGATTTCGCAAGGATAAATCCATTTTTTTCGGAATTTAAACCAGAGGGTCATATTCCTCTGCCTAAAAATAGCTATTCTGGGAGAAAAAAACATCTTGATAGCTAAACCCAACGCCGTGAAAAAATATTTTGTGATTTTTGGCGCCCATTTTGGATTTTGGCCGCCATCTTGGATTTCGGGCAAAATTTCAGATGGCCCAAAAGGTTATTTGAATCAGCATGGTTCAAAGTACCAGAATCAGTTTAGAAAACCTTGACCCCAAAAAAGGGCAGTTTTTGCCTGGCTCCGACCTGTCTCTCTATATATATACATATAAATATATATATATATATATATATATATATATATATATATATATATATATGTATATATACATATATATATATATATATATATATATATATATATATATATATATATATATATATATATATATATGTATATATATATATATATATATATATATATATATATATATATATATATATATATATATATATATGTATATACATATATATATGTATATACATACATACATATATATAAATATATATATATATATATATATATATATATATATATATATATATATATATATATATATATATATATATATATATATATATATATATATACATATATATATATATATATATATATATATATATATATATATATATATATATATATATATATATATATATATATATATATATATATATACATATATATATTATACACTTTAATGGGTAATTTTAGCTATTTCATGAAATCGTGTTTTTTCATGCATTACCGCATTATAGAATTTAACGGTAATAGTTCCTCCTTTACTTAAACCTGATGGCTCAGTCACTCACTGTCCAAAGGAAAAGGCAACCCTTTTGGCTGATGTTTTTGACAGTAAACAGAGTAATGAAAAACTTGAACTTCCTCATTCCTGTTTTCCTGAGGTTAAACTAACTAGTTTAGCTTTTCGATCTCGTGAGATTAAAGCTCTGTTGATGGACCTTGATACTTATGGAGGTGTAGACCCAAAATGGTATTTTTCCTTTGTTTTTTATAAGGACAGCAGATTTCTTAGCTCCAAAGTTATCTGTTATTTTGCGCAAGTTAGCAAGAAGAGGAGCTTTTAGCACTTGTTGGAGAATTGGTAATGTTACTCCTTTATGTAAATGTGTTTGTGGTAGCTCAAGTCCCACTGATTACCGCCCAATTTCCATAACTCCCATATTATCTAAAGTTTTTGAACGTCTTCTGGCAAAACGTCTTAATAGGTTTGCTGAAGGTAATCATCTACTCCCTAGTTTGCAATTTGGTTCGTAAAGGCCTTGGAGCATGTGATGCCCTTCTTACAATCTTCAATGCTATACAGAAGTCCCTTTATTGTGGTCAGGAAGTGCATATGACTGGCCTTGATTTTAGTACTGCCTTTGACCGTGTAAATCATGAGGCCCTTGTTTTCAAACTGAAACAGTTGGGAGTGGGTGGGTCGTTTCTTAGCGTTATTATTGATTTTTTAAGTAATAGATCTCAAAGAGTTGTTGTTGGCGGGCACCATAGTGAGTATAGGAATGTGATATCCGGTATTCCAAAGGGTAGTGTTCTTGGCCCATTACTTTTCATACTATATACATATGACATGTGGTTTGGCCTAGAAAACAAGATTGTTGCATATGCAGATGATGCTACTCTATTTGCATCAATTCTATCCCCTGAATGTAGATCTGGGGTTGGTGAATCCCTTAATAGATATTTAGCTAAAATTAGTGCATGGTGCAAATTATGGGGTATGAAGTAGAATCTTAACAAAACTCAAAGTATGATTGTAAGTAGGTCAAGGACGGTGGCTCCTCAACATCCGGATCTTAGTATTGATGATGTTTCTTTAAATTTGTATGACTCTTTCAAAATTTTAGGTGTGATTCTCGACAGCAAATTTACTTTTGAGAAACATTTAAGGTCAGTGTCTTCTTCAATTGCACAAAAAAAATTGGCCTATTGAGAAAGTCTTTTAAGATTTTCGGTGATCAATCTATTCTGAAGAAGTGTTTTAATTCTTTCATTCTACCTTGTTTTGAGTATTGTTCTCCTGTCTGGTGTTCAGCTGCTGATTCTCATCTTAATTTGTTGGACAGAAACTTACGGTCTATTAAATTTCTTATTCCTGATCTAGATATTGATCTCTGGCACCGTCGTTCAATTAGTTCATTATGCATGTTGCATAAGATTTTTCATAACTCTAACCAT
>NC_090760.1:41512074-41527074 GCF_036898095.1 Palaemon carinicauda | reverse complement strand
GATGCACAATATGTAGCAATTGTTTTAGATATTTTAGATGTCCGGTATTCATAACTTGATGGGTTGTTGCACATATTCTGAATTCAATTCTAACTTTAATAGGCAGCCAGTGTAAGTCAGTTAGTATAGAAGTGATCCTTTCTCGAGATGGGACACCTTTTATCAGTCTTGCTCCTCTGCTTATTATGTTTTGTAAATTCATAAGTAGTTCTTTGAGTAAATTGTAGTAAATTGAGTTACAGTATAAATCCTGGTCATAACACAATTTACCGCAAGTTTCTTTACAGAATGTTCATCCCGGTACTTCCTTATAAAAGAAATGTTTTTAAGATATGAACCAGCCATTATTACTATATTATTTATTCGATCATTGAAAGAAAAGTTATAGTCAAGAGATACACCTAGATTACGAACTTTACTATATATCGGAATAAAATCATTTATGTTTATTTGAATATCTACTAAGTTTATTACACTGTTTTTCTTTCCAGCCACCATAAACCCAGTGTTATTTTAATTTTACTTTAGTAATTCGATTGTCATCCATTCCCTAACACTGGCAAGAATTCAGTTTAGAGTTTCAGTAGTGTCATCTGTATCATTCATCTGCAAATAGTTTGAACTTAACGCAATGCCTTTGATATATCCTCGACAGACCAATAGTACAGATACAGAATAAGATTGAGCCCTTTACACTTCACAAAGGTACCCCTTATTGTAAAGGTTCATGTTATGAATAGGGGTTTCCAATTTGCACACAGTAATTTCTGTCAACCAAGTCGTCTTTTAGGTATTCGGAAGCTTGATCTTCAATGTCGATGGACCGAAGATCTTTTAGTAGCAGTTCATGCACATATGTATCAAAAGCACCACTATGATCGATTGATATTAAAATACCACATTTATTTTCATCCATCAATTCCAGCATATTATTTACAACTCAAAAGATAGCTGTCTACGTAGAGTATAATTTTCTGTAAGCAAGCTGGCTGTCTGGGGAAGCTTCTATTTCATCTATATGACTAATAGGTTGTTCTAGAGTTATGTATTCTAGCACTTTTATCATAAAGGATTGATTCGAAATTGGTCTACACGACCTTCACTCCTGATAATCTAGAGCACTTTTTCGGAGCCGATGTGACCATAGCTATTTTCTCAGAGTCAGGAAACCTACACTCATCGGTACTTGTGTTTGCTATACTCATAATTATATCAGCTAGCACAGAAAAGTTTCTTTCTGCAATTACTTCAGATATTGGCATTGGATCAATCACACAAATTGTTTTCAATTGTATTTTGTTATGTTACTGAATGTCTTTGATTTTATCTGTGTATCTGGTGTAGCATTAATCAGATTTTGAATATTTGTAAATGACCCAGTGATATTTTCTATTTTGTTTTTAAATAATTCTAGAAAACTATTTGCTAGTTTCTGGTCACTATATCTCTATGCTAGTTTTTTCTCATCCAAATTTCCAATTGTACCATTTAGGAGACGATAAATTGTTTACACCTGATGTTGCTTCGCGGATCTTTCTCTTATAGTATTTTTTTTTCACTCTTAGTAGATAATTATATTGGAACATTGCAGTTTTGTATTCTATTCGTGGACTTTCCGTTTTTAACCGATTCCACTTTCTTTAATTACATTTTTTTTTCTTTTTTCTCTACAGTATCTCCATCAAACCAAGGGGATTAGTCTTAAGCAGTTATAGTCTTTTCCATCAGTAGACAAATTATATCATATTCACTTTTACTTACCCTATTGTATATGGTCATAAGAGAGTCAACAAACATAGCGCCAAACAAACGTTGGTTATCATGATCGTATCGAATGCTGATAGCATCATTTATTTTCTTTGTTAGTCTTCAACAAATACGAAAGGGGATAAGTTTATTTTTATGTGTAAAGTTAATTTCATTTTTCACCACTGTGTGTTTCTATGGAGGTAGTTTTAACGTAATAAGTTTGTGAACTGGAGAGGCAGAGCACTTCTCAACATTTATATCAGATAAACTGTTGTTCATTCCATGTCTTAAAACTAGGTTCAACGTATGCCCAGTCAAAGTAGTAGCACAGTAAACATTTTTCGCCAATTGATATGATTCTAATAACTCGATAAATGCTGAAACATTAAGATTTGATGCATCATCCATCTAAAGATTGAAGTCTGCACAAATACCTAATTAACTTTTCTCTATAATACTCATCTTAATGAGTACCCTAAATTCTTCAAAGAAGGTACTAGTATTTGTTCTCGGAGCTTTGTAAGCTGTTACAAAGAATGTTTTATTTCTGCATAAAGTTTATCTATATATATTCAAAGCTTGTTACACTAGTTATTTTCTACATCTTGAGTTTTGAGTAATCCTTATTAATGAAGAGCCTGACACCCCCACCAGACCTACTCTCTCCCTCAAAATATGAAAAAAAGGCGTATGTGTGTGTGGGGGGGGGGGGGTGTCATTTCAATAATCTTAGACTTACTAAAGTTAATTAACATGGTTTCCGATGATGCTAATATATCCAAATATGTATTATTTATAAATTCTAATTCAAATAGTTTTATTACCAACAGATTGTTTACTTACATAACCACAGCTTATGACATCTATAGTATCCACAGTCAGAGTTTTCTGCTAATCTTTTCAATTCCATATCATAAGCCTTGCAGTTTCTTGAATTCACTATCTGGTTATATGGTTTATTAAACTTAGTGTAAGTTTATACTTTTTACCTTTTGCGAATTACATTCTTTGGTGGAATGTATTTCTGAGTATTTCCTGCAGACTTTGTCATCAGTCTTGAACTTGCAATAGTTTTAAAATGTCCATACCTCTGACAGTGGTAACAGATGATCACATGGTACCTATCACGTATGTTATAAGTACCCCATCACAGCATAACTGTGTCACCATTATCATGCATAGCCTTTCGAACTTTTGGATTACATTTCAAGAAGTATTAGGTAGTTCCACCTGAAGCACTTTTCTTGAACACCAGACTTATCATCTGTTCTGTTTTGGATAAGGTCCTGGCAACGATTTCTTTTAATCAATCCATTTACTACTTCCTCTTCCTCATTACATACATTGCATATCATTATTTTTGGTTTCATTTTTCCAATTTTCCTCGTCTCCGTGTAGACAGCCATGGTTTGAATCTTGTTTGCTGCTTCCTGTTTGATCTTTTCGTTAGAAAAGTTTACAACATTTCCACTTAAAGTTGACCTTTAAATGGAAATGTCTTGAATGTCTTCAAGTGCATGTTTGACCTATTTTTTTTTTCTGTCAGTGATTTTAGTTGGTGCTTCATTGTTTTTAATTATAAGTAGATTTTTTCCCCTTAACTTGTCAGCATATATCATTTTCTCTGGTCTTGGGTTCATCAGTGTTTGAAGTGTTAACTTAATCGATTCCATATTCATCGCTAGATCATCAACTTCCTCAGTGAGATCAATGGTGTGTGTGGAATTTGCTGCAGCCGCAGTGAGATTCACAATTAGGTGTTCCAATTCAGTCATTTTCTCTTCATGTCCGCTTATATGAAGGTTTTCATTTTTAATTCCTTGGCATTTTCAATACAGCTGTCTTAGCCGTAATGGCTTCATCTACACAGAGTGGACAAATCCATTTCAAGTTTTCTAGGTCTTCATCGTTGATGATTCCCTCTACAAGCACACACTTCATGCGGTAACACCTGTTACAGCCACGCTTATCCATTTTTTCTTGTCTCCCTTCAAAAGTCCAACCAGGGGGAAAGTCAGTAGTGGTGTACTTTTACTTTTCACTTTAGTCTCTCCATAAGATTAACTAAATATTTTCAAAAGCTATCACAGACGAGAACACGAGCAGAAACACAAATCAGGGCAAGAATTCCACGAGCAGTACGATAAGACATCTTCACTCGACAACATATCAAGCAGTTTTATCCTTTACAAAAATCCAATATTGAAGTTTCCCATTCATTTCCCATAACCTCAGGCAGTCATTGCGTCACTAAAAAATTTTATGAAGTTGATAATATTTCTAACCCTGAGACAGTTCTCATGTTATGTTAAGGAAAAAAATTTCACACTAAATAAGGTGATATGTGTATTTGATTAAGTATTTTATGAGTTTTATTCGTTAGTTTAACGATAGACACATAGAAATAAATAGAGAGAGAGAGAGAGAGAGAGAGAGAGAGAGAGAGAGAGAGAGAGAGAGAGAGATGAGAAAAAGATAATTGGAGTGAAGTGGTACTCGAAAGCCAATGTGATGAAAAGTGCATACGTCACAGGTTAAGTTAGCCAAAACAACGACGAACGAGTGAAACATATCTAGTGACTCACCCAACAAAAATGCACACCTGCCGAGAAACCGGAAGTGACATATTACGTTGCCATTATGTCAGAAGAAGGGACCAATAGAACACAAGAATAGTCACATGACGTGACGCAATTACAACGCCCTTATTCTGGTATATTTAAGCTAATAACGCATAGAAGAGAGGCACTCTTTCCTACAGTAAACCGCCATAGTCAGTTTTCCCTTCTCCCCCCCCCCTCCCCCTCATGGGGCGAGGCCACACATCAAGTGCAGAGTTGGCCTGCACTTACCAAACGTCAAGTTAATAAGGAGAAACTTTCTAAGTGTCGAAAACCGGACAACAAGGGACCAAGTTCCCTATTAGCCAATAAATTAACTTTCAACCGGGAGGTAAAGATTATCTATCTACGAAGGAGAAATTACCAAGAAGAGTGTCAATGAGTGGACACATCTACGGAGAAGCAATCCCCAAATCGCCCACATAGAAATCATGGATTTTGCATCCACAAAGCTGAAGTGTGTAGCAGAAGTCTACGGTTGCAGCCTCCAATCTTCAAGAGTTTTTATTGTTCCAGTCTGTATTTAAAACCCAATTATTTCACGTAGAAGAATACTGTAAAACTAATGTACATCAAGTTCAAGAAATAAAGCTAAGGAACTAAACGGCATTTTACCATCACCCACTTTCCTGAGGGTCTAAATATAAATAATTATTTGCACTGATATGATTGACTGAGATAATTTTATTAATTAAAATAATATTAAAGTGGTGCTTGATAAAAAAAATTGAAAATGCCCCAACACGCATCAAATGGTGGCAGCTTAAATGGATAAAATGCCGTGTGATATTTATCAGTGTACAAATTAATGAATAACTTTTTCCAGATACCAATTGTACACCTTTGCAGAATAAACATCAAGATACCAAATAAATAGCGAGGACGTGAGACCAAACAAGTCTAAACATAAGAAATAATTACCGAAGCGAAGAAGATGTAAACAAAAGGACAAGAAAGAAGAAATGTGAGTATAAGAATTTCTCTCTTGAATATCTCTCTCAGTTCAAAGTGAAAACTTATCTCATTTAAAAATAGAATTTCTTTTTTTTATCTCGCTAGGGCTTCTTGAATGATGCATGAATTATTTTGTATTTTTTTCTTGTGTAATACAAAATGTATTATGATTTTTTTTTAAAGTGATGGTAATGATGTTATCCGCCCAAAGAATATAGAAGTGAAATATTACTTAGAATTACACAAGTAGGTGAAAAATACAAACGAGCAACCTCCCATAAAAAAAGTGAGTTTAAAGAACTAACACAAATTACTATTACCGCTAACATGAAGTCAGTAGGGAAATTAACACAATTTTTGTGGAAATATAGGTAGGAATACCCAAAATAAAAGAAGGTTGGAGAAATATACTGTATATAAGTGGTTAGCTGATATTGAAAGTAGAATAGTTAGTCTGAGAATAAACAATGAGACAGCAGAATTAAACAGGCTATTTTAACCATGAATACAAATATAAGTGAGGCTCACACAACCTTGAATGGTAAGTAATTTGAAAACGTTGCAAATTTGAGTGAGTTTAAAAACAAAAATAATGTAGGCAGTTATGGCGATCAGCCAAAGAGACAGACAGGTTAACAAATCTACTTAAGTTCCTATAGGTAAAATATGAGGGTGGCTCGGTAAAAAAAAATTGCCACACAAATGGAGGATCACGTTGCAACAGTAAAAAGGTGTGGCAAGTAGCATCCTAGATATGAGTTTTACGAAGAAAAAGGGAAACTAGCGAAAAATGATAGGAAACCAGGAAGTAAAATTCTTAGGGACTAATAGCCACAAAATCCTACCAGAGAAATTTTAGTAATTTAGATAGTTACAGGGAAGTTAGAGCAGTAGACTGGAACGAGGCGCAAAAATTACCCTAGAGTTAAACAGAATAATGAGCAGAAATTTAGGTCAAAGACAGTTAAAAAACAAATAGAGAGGACACATTTAATTCAAGGGAAAAATTACATAAAAGGGGATAGAAATCAGGTAAAATAAGGAAACAAAAAAGGGGAAGACATACAGGGCAGAACGGCAGGCACAGAAATAAGAACCACCTGAAATAAACAGACACACTTCTCAGAACGCCCTCCGGCACAAAGAAAGTGAAATACAAATCCTCCAAATAGGAAAAAAAAATGAATTAAAAATAGTTAGCCGGACAGAAAGGAAGTCAGGAAGACGAAAAATATTGTATAGGAAAGATAGGCATATGTAGCGGAGGTACTGTACATCCACGTTGCCAGTGACTATTTTATCTTATAGAGACTCTGGCAAATACAAGTGATATACTAGGATGCAATAGGGTGATAAAAATATTTAAAAAATACCTGCTTTCAGATTTTAAGGGTGAAAATAAATGATACACAGAAATGAAATGCAAACAAGTAAAAATAAGGAATTAAATGCCAAAATGTGCCAAATGATGAATAAAGATGTAATTTTTTTAAGTAACATTTCCCAATAGAGCCTCTAAATATCGTTAAAAAACGATACAGTGATGAAGTATGAATTATATTTGTGAGAAGTGCAGGCTCAAAATAAAAATAAAATAGGGTATGATTCCACTTGTCAAAGACAAGTCTTTTGCAAAACTGGCCACTTTGTAGGAGATGAATTTGACAGAAGAAACAGACTCCGGACTAAGAAAGGGAAATGGAAATTAACTAAAAAGACAAGGAGAAATAAGAAAATTAAAAAAAAAAATAGGAAGAGTAGCCAAAAATAAATATACTCCTTGCAAATATATGTTAGGCACCATATAAATAAAATAGAATGTCGACAGAAATACAGTGAATAAAATAGAATAGCCTAAATAAAAAATGAATTCCAAGAAATAAATGTCATAGGCAAATGAAGCTATAGGCTTATAGAATTAAAAGAAATATGTTGCTGCTAGGCCCAGATTTAAGATGAAGATATAGGCATATGAATAATAAATGAGCTATAATGCTATTAAGTAAATATAAAGTCTGATCAGTACTGAAAATATAAAAAGCTAGAGTGTAGCTAGAGAAGTCATAAAGATGCTTAAATAAAAAATAACCCCGCAGAGATAAAGAAGATAGGTTAACTAAAAATAGGATGCCAGAGTCTGTCAAAAAAGACAATAATGCAGTTCAGATGAAGGAAAATAAATGCACACTAATTAATTAATACTACTCCGGATAGAATAACTCATCTGAATGGCGGGTAATGACTTCTAAAAAAAATAAAGGAGAAGAGATTACAGTTAGGTAATCAGAAAGGGGCATAATCTATCATAAGGAGCATAGAAGTAGGGATAGATGAGAAATAAGCAGAGATTAGCCATTGCAGTCGATAGGTTAGGCAGAATAGAATAGAAACATCAGTGCCAGGGAACCTGCCAAAAACTTATCAAAACTTCTACATATACCGGTATAAATCATGATATATTACCTATCAGCAAACGCCCATAAGGAACACGGTGAGTGTTAAAATTAAATAATAAGTCTCCTTATAAATCTCCCGAGATATATTACCCAATGAGGATAGAAGTATTAGACTAGTTAGATCATCATAAGTAAAATTAAAAAGTAGAATTAAAATGAAATGTCTATCCCGATAATAAATAATGTTTGGCTCGATTATTGAGGAGTAAAATACATAGAGAATATTGTAAGTACCATGGTCAAAGAATACAAGCCATTCACAGCTATTAGCATTTCGAAGAATGTTAGAAATTGGAGTGAGGTCGACGGGCTCACTCAGCTCCTCTAACTATTGACAGGATTATGATCTAGAATTTGGAGACAGAATAATTAAGCCTATAGAATGATGTTACTAAGTTCAGTAAGAATAAAGAGCCATAAAAAATAATATAACTAGTCTAGAATAGGGAGACTAGCAGGATAAATAACCAGATAAAAGAGTGACCCATCCCTAGATTTGAAAAGGGTAAGTAAAAAATGTAGATAGATTTAAAAATATGTAGAGAAATACGGGTTAAAGTGGAAATCCTGCATCAACTAAGATATGACAGATGTAGAAGATTTTTTTAGGAATGATAGGATCTTAGAGAATAATAAGCAGCATTTGCTAATTAAGCCAAGCCTTAAAATAAAGTTAAACCTAAAAATATGTAGTGTGCAAATGATATAGAAGGCTGTAAATAATGAAGAGAAATTAATTTTTGATCCTACATTACCTTAACCCGATCTCTTAACCAGGAGTTATAAAAATAATGTGTGAAGCCTCATAAATATAAGAGGAAATGTCTCATTAAAAAGGTGAAACACGAAGAAGGGTAATGAATCATGAGAGTAGTCTTAAAAATAAATGAAAAATAACCGAGTAGGATAGATTATCCAAATAATGGTCTAGAGAAGTTAAAAAATTTATTGAGGGCATAGAGTATATGTACTTATTAATCATAAGAATGATTGTGATTTTACTGTCCAAGAAGGACTATTGTTGAAGAAAGAATAAAAGGAATCCTCGGAACCTTACAGTACTGGATGTTTGTCCAGGATAAATCACTTTATTGGTAGGTTTAAGATGATAAAAGAAGGATTATCCAAAAAGACAGGAAGATGTTAGAAGCAATATAACTACCAATATTTTGTTTCAGTTGTCAGGTAAGAAACCTAGATATAGGAATAATTATAATAGAACAAGAGAAACCAAAGGTTAATAGAAATGTTGAAGGTGAATTACTCCTAAAATAGGAATCATGTAACAGGATTGCATATTGCTTAAAGGAATACATACAAAGAATAGAGAGAAATGCTTGTTCAAGAATAGAAATTCCTGACATACTAACAAAATACTAACAAAAACTCATGCTCAAGTTAATAGGACATCCAGTAATCAAAGAATAAATTTAATGATGAATTAATTTTTGACCTAACATAGAAGTTTGAGAATGTAAAATTAAAGCCTACAAATAAGAAGTATAAAGGTCATATAAAGGTAAGAATCCTTTAGAAATTAGGGTTGCATTTTCTCAATCCCATAATGGTGGTACCAATGGACTACCAGGGACTCTGTTCCCAGAGCTTGATAAATGATAAAAACATACTGGTCTACATAAAACTTGATTCAACAAAGAAAGTGTTGATGAGTCTGTAACAGAATAATTTGAGACCAGGATACATAACCTGACATTCATGTCTATAGATAATTCTCTTTGGCAAAGAACCCGAATTTACTAGTGGTCAATAAAACCGTGCAGTATTTTTCTTGAAATAAGAAGGGTGAAATAAGCCATGATAAGTCAAGTTCAAATAGAGAAATAAAATGGGCAAATAAAATAATAAAAAGGGGTTGAGGATGTCCTACGAACTATAAAATAGACCAACAGAGAAGACTAATAACAATTAGTTGAAGAAAACAAATTTACTTTGAAATAACTCTGTATATGGGAAACCTCAAATGTTAGGTAGATTTAAGAAAGACTACTAAACTCCTTGGGAAATGAAATTAAAATATCTGGGCACTCACACAAATATTGATGGTAACAAATGAATGAAAAATTGTAATTATGTAAAGTGTGTTATTCTAGAATTTGAATATGTATTCCGTAATCAACAAAGAAGGTCCAAATAATAAATGTCTCCAAACAAATTAAGGGAACACACAGAGTATTGGATTGTAATCTAAGATGAAACTTTTTGATAAGGTTATGGGTAATGAAGACAGGTGACATATAAACTCATAGGTGATTGATAATTTACAAATGTATTGATTTTGTTTGCAAGTTTGATTAAATAATGATGCCATTAGAGCAAAAGAATTATTATTGCTTTTTAATAGGCGATGCATTGATTAATATTTTTTGTGTAACATGTGTAACAATGATAAACATGCATGTATACAATGAGTTTTATTATGTTTTATTGTTGATCAAGTTAATTTGAATAAATATGAAGAAAGTGTAAAAATCAAAACAATATATGCTATAAAAGATGAGCAATGTGTTAAAAATAAACTGAATATAGCTAACAAAAATGAAGAAAGAAAAAATTTAAGTAATTAAAAGATAAAATGTGCACCAATGGTGAACTTAGAGAAGATGAATGTCTCAAAGGGGTATTTTTGGCCCACAATCATTCTGCAGGTAATAGTGTACCATTAAGTACATATGGAGAATTATAATCATTGAACCCTTTCATTTGAAGTTAAAAAGAGTGAGTGTGGAAACACATGAATTGATTTTTATGCCTGTGTAGTAGATGAATCCTTGAAGAAAGGATAAATAAGGTGTTTTAATTGAGACAGTCTGCAAATGATTTCTTTTAAAGAAAAGTTTTAACATTGAAATGTTAAGTTTCCTGTCACTTGAATTTTATGAATATCATTCAGAAGGCAATATGTTTGAGAATTGAAGTTCTTGAGGTAAAAATAATATGCAGACAAGGTGCCAATAAGATTCAAATTTATAAACATGTCTTTGTTATGTATTGAATGTGTTTCTTTATTATGAAGTGATTATGATGTTTGATGATTTATTTGAGTTTTGGTTTTACTCATTATTTCATGACAAGAGTTTGAATAGTTTTGATGCATTTTTATGAAAAAGGTAAGAAATATTTTTTTATGCCATTATATAACAATGATTTATCATGATAACATTGATGAGTAAATAAGGTACCATAATGATGTTTACAAATGTTTATTGATACTGATTACAAATGAGTAATACTCTTGATGAGTGATAACATGACACAACTATTTTTATTGCAGAAATATTTTGATTGATTTGAATTGATGATATGTATGTTTGAACATTTACTTTCTGACCTTTATTGCATTGCCTTGAATAAATAATTTTTGTGTTTGCATCAATAAGACCGAGATTTGAAGTCATAGGTAATGGAAAATATGAATTGAATAGAAGTTAAATGTAAAGGCATTTCATAATTACTTGCACAGTTCAACACAAAAGAAATGATTAATTTTGCCTTACGTACCCAGTGAATTACGGGTTAATTATTCCATTATCAGGAATTAAGAAAAATAATGTGCATCAATATTGTGTTGAATTATTTGAAGGAACAGGAAGTTTTTCCTAAATATACATTGATGATAAACATATGCAATTACATTATTTTAAAAATGGTTGATGATAATTTTCTTTTGATGATGATGATTTTGATATATTGTGAAGGGGCATATTCTTTTGATGATGATGATTTTGGTTTATTGTATTGAAATGTATTTCTTTTGGTGATGATGATTTATTGATGAATTATTTTTGGGTAAATCATGAAATGAGTTAATAAGATGTGAATTCCACAGGAATTCAGGTACGTGACTGAGTGGTGTCATGTAAAGGAGAAAATTTCACACTGAATAAGGTGATATGTGTATTTGATTAAGTATTTTATGAGTTTTATTCGTTAGTTCAGCGATAGAGAGAGAGAGAGAGAGAGAGAGAGAGAGAGAGAGAGAGAGAGAGAGATGAGAAAAAAATATTTGGAGTGAAGCACTCGAAAGCCAATGTTGATGAAAACTGCATATGTTGCAGGTTAAGTTAGCCAAAACAACGACAAACGATGGAAACATATTGAGTGACTCACGCAACAAAAATGCACGCCTGCTGAGAAACCAGAAGTGACATATGACGTTACCATTACGTCAGAAGAAGGGACCAATAGAACACAAGAATAGTCACATGACGTGACGCAATTACAACGCCCCTATTCTGGGATATTTAAGCTAGTAACACACAGAAGAGAGGCGCTCTTTCCTACAGTAAACCGCCATAGTCGGTTGTCCCTCCACCCCCCCCCCTCATGGGGCAAGGCCCCACATCAGGTGCAGAGTTGGCCTGCACTTACAAAACGTCAATTTAACAAGAAAAAACTTTTCTAAGTGTCCAAAACCGGACAACATGGGACCAAGTTCCCTATTAGCCAATAAATTACCTTTCAACCGGGAGGTATAAGATTATCTATATGCGAAGGAGAAATTACCAAGAAGAGTGTCAATGAGTGGACACATCTACGGAGAAGCGTTCCCCAAATCGACCACATAGAATTTATGGATTTTGCATCCACAAAGCTGAAGTGTGTAGCAGAAGTCTACGGTTGCAGCCTCCAAGCTTCAAGAGTTTTTATTGTTCCAGTCTGTATTTAAAACCCAATCATTCCACGTAGAAGAATACTGTAAAACTAATGTACATCAAGTTCAAGAAGTAAAGTTAAGGAACTGTACGGCATTTTACCATTACCCACTTTCCTGAGGGTCTAAATATAAATAATTATTTGCACTGATATCATTGACTGAGATACTTTTATTAATTGAAATAATACTAAAGTGGTCCTTAATAAAATAAATAGAAAATGCCCCAACACGCACCACACTCAAGTGGAAATACATTTACTCTAACCTCTTCTTTAAATGTGTAATATTCGTTTCATGGTATAACATATTTCTTCTTTCAATGTGTGTTTGTTAAGCTTTTATCTGCTTATTACTACTTTTTGGTCATATTAACCCTTGTTCATAGTGGTCACAAAGCGTGTTAGTGTCAAGTATAATTGATGCTTGTTTTAGTCTCTTAAATTTCAAATGGTCTTATAGATCCTTATCATATAATTGTACTCCAAATAGTTATTTTTTCTCTCTCAACACCCACACACAAACTAAAAACATGGTCACATACACCCACACACACACACACATACACACCCACACACACACACACACACACATATATATATATATATATATATATATATATATATATATATATATATATATATATTTATATATATATATACATATATATATATATATATATATATATATATATATATATATATATATATATATATATATATATATATATATATTTATATATATATATATATATATATATATATAGATATAAATATAAATTCATTTATATATATATATATATATATATATATATATATATATATATATATATATATATATATATATATATATATACAGTATATTAACGGCTGATGATTATGGACGAACCTCTAGAGAATGATATCGATGTAAATACGTCCTTTTGACAAAAAATAAGTTTTTATCCAGTACATGAGACCATAATTTAATAAATGGTACGCATGAGATCATGAGGTTTTGGTAAACAAAACGGGATTATGAAAAAATTAAAATTTCGCAAAAAAAAAAAAACTTTTATCCGACTTTTCTATCAGTATAACCTTATGCAACAAAACCTAGGACGGTTACCAAAGCCTTAGAACATAAGCATTCTCATGACTCAAAGAGCTATGGAAATAAAATTGATGAAAGTAACACTAAGGGACGGAAATGGACCAACAAATGAGAGAGCAAACTAAAGTACATTATATTCTAACAGAGTGGAAGAAAAAAAATATATACTGTATATATATATATATATATATATATATATATATATATATATATATATATATATATATATATGTATATATATATATATATATATATATATATATATATATATATATATATATATATATATATATATATTTATATATATATATATATATATATATATATATATATACATATATATATATATATATATATATATATATATATATATATATATATATATATATATATATATATATATATATATATATATATATATATATATATATATATATATATATATATATATATATACATATATATATATATATATATATATATATATATATATATATATATATATATATGTTACACCCAATCTGTGAAATTGCCCATTTCATGAAGTGAGCAAATCACTTGCCCAGTTCATGAAATGGGCAAGTGGTTAGCCCATTTCATGAAATGGGCAGTTTCATGCATGAATCTTAAAGTTTGTTCCAAACTAGTTGTTAAACCAGAAAAAGTTGATTTAAAGTCTTTTAGTAACTGTTGTAATACAAACACTTTTAACATAATATATGATGGCATTTTCAAAGTATCTTGTATAACCACTTCAAGCTTTATCCATGGAAGAACAAATAGCAAGTTGTGCTGCCTTGTGGTCTACTGAATATGAGAAGACTGTAATTGCCATTTTGAAGAGAGGAAAGTCTGAACAGACGCTTAAAAAAGAACACTACGATTCTTGCAAACTTTTCAGATTGCCTCCTTTGGTGAAATAGAAACAGTTAAAAAGAAGAATGGAAAATATATGGCAACTAAAGAATCAGTCACAGGAACTATCCAACAAGCCCACATTAACACCGGCCATGGTGGCGAAAAGAAAACTTACAAGGAGGAGTGTGAACAATATGGAAATATTCCAAGATCAATTGAGCGCTGTGTTGAAAAGCGTCGTAGAAAAGAAAAGGCAGCAGGAGTTATAGTCAGACCACTGTCTGTAAGAGATCTCAATGAAAGAGGACAAGTAGATCTGGTCGACATGCAGACTATGAAGGATGGAAGTTATCGCTTTATTCTGCACTATATGGAGTATCTAATGAAGTTTCATGTGATTCGTCCCCTGAAATCAAAGACAACAGCTGAGGTTGCCAATGAACTTCTTTTCATCTTCTTGGATATAGGTGCACCACACATCCTTCAGTCTGACAATGGACGTGAATTTACAGCTGAAGTGATCCAAGAACTTGCCTCACTATGGCCTAAACTCATCTTAGTAAATGGGCGTCCTCGGCATCCCCAGAGTCAGGGATCT
>NC_090760.1:41504574-41507074 GCF_036898095.1 Palaemon carinicauda | reverse complement strand
AGCAATTGCTGTCAATGCTATCTCCCATGGTAGCATTGTCCAATAATGCTACTTGTCAGGGTAGCAGTGGCTGTCAATGCTACTTGCAAAGGTAGCAATTGCGGTCAATGTTACTTGTCATGGTAGCAGTGGTAGTTAATACTACATGGCAAGGTAGCAGTGGCTATTTATGTTACTTGCAAGAGTAGCAGTACCCATTTATACTATTTGCAAGGTTAGCAGTCGTCGTTAATGCTACTTGCTTGGGTAGCAAAGCCCATTAATGCCACATGCAGGGTAGCAGTGCTCGTTAATGCTACTTGAAAGGGTAGCAGTAATCCTCAATGCTACTTCCAAGGATAATATTGGTGGTTAATACTATCTACTGGGTTAGCAGTGGCAGTCAATGCTACTTGCCAAGGTACTGATTGTCATTTATGCTATTGCCAGGGTATTAATAGTCATTAAGGCTAATTGACAGGATACCATTGGCAGTTCATGCTACTTGCCAGGGTAGCAGTGGCCATTAATCTTACTTCCCAGGGTAGCATGGACCGTTATACCAATTGCTAGGGTAAAATTGTCCATCAATGTAACTTGCCAAGGTAACAGTCACTATTTATGCTACTGACCAGGGTAGCAGTGGCCATTTATGATACTTTTAAGGGTAGCAGTGACAGCCAATGCTACTTGTCAATGTAGAAGTATTTTTACGTTATTTGTCGTCAATGCTACTGGCCTGGTTAACAGTGGCCTTACTACCCGTAAGAGTAGAAAAGGCTGTCAGTTTTACTTTTCAAAATAAGTGTCCGTTTATGCTGGTTGCCTTGGTAGCAGTGGCTGCCAATGCTACAAGCTAAAGTAGCAGTAGCATTTAATGCTACTCACTAGGTTAGCCGCGGCCGCCAGTGTTACTTGCTTGGGTAGAAATGGTTGTTAATGCTACTTGCCTAAATAGCAGTTGACGTCCATGAAACTGTTCAGGCATAAATGGCTGTTAATGCTTCTTCCAGGGTAACACTGACTATCAATACAGCTTGGCAAAGTAGCAATGGCCGTCAATGCTACTTGCTATGGTAGCCTTGACCATTATACCTATATGCCATGATAGTGGTGGCCGACAAAGCTACTTGCCAGGTTAGTAGTGTCCATTTATGCTAGTTTTCCGGGTAGCAGAGCCATCAGTGCTAATTGCCATGATAGCAGTGCCCATTAATGCTACTTGCTAAGGAAGAAAATTGGCTTTTAAGGCTACTTGCCGAGGTAGCAGTGGATGTTAATGCTACTTGCCTGGGTAGAAGTGGCCATAAATGCCATTTGCCAGAGTAATATTAGCAGTGACCTTCAATGCTACATACCAGGGTAGCAGTGGCTGTCAATGCTACTTACCAGTGTAGCATTGGCCATTGAGGCTACTTGTTTTGTAGCAGTGTCCATTAATGCTTCTTGCAAGAGTAGCATGGGCCATCAAGACTACTTGTCATGGTAGCAGTGGCCATTAATGTTAAATGCAATGGTAGCATAAGTCGTTAATGTTACCTGCTAGGGTAATAGTGACCACTAATGTTACCAGCTAAGGAAGCAGAGGCTGTCAATGTTACCTACCAAGGTAGCAGCAGAAATTAATGATACTTGGCAAGGTTGGAACGTCCGGTAAGGTTCTGCCAAGGTAGCAGCAGCAGTTAATGTTTCTTGCCAAGGTAGCAACAGCCGTTAATGTTACCTGACCTGTTGACATCGGTCATAATTACTGCTCGCCAAGGTAGCAGCGGCCGTTAATGTTACCTGCTAAGTTAGCTTTGGCCGTTAAAGATTCTTGCCAAAGTAGCAGAAACCATTAACGTTACCAGACAAGGTAGGAGTAGCCCTTAGTTTTTTCCTTTCAAAACTGCTGTAGTCGCTAATTCTACCAGCCAAGACACCCGTGGCCGATAATGTTACCCGCCAAGGTATAAGTGGCTACTAATTTATCAGCTACGATATCGGCGGCCATTAATATTACCTGCCTAGGTAGCAGTAGCCTTCAATGTTAGCTGCCAAAGTCTGTTAATTGCTGCCTGCCAAAGTAGCAGCCGTTGTTAATGTTACCTGCCAAGGTAGCAGTGGTAGTTAATGTTGCATGCAAAAGTAGCAGTGGCTGTTAATGTGGCCTGCTATGGTAGCAGTGCCCGTAAATCTTACCTGCTAAAATAGTAGTGTCTCCTAATATAGCTTGCCTAGGTAGCAACGGTCATTAATTTTACCTGCCAAGGAGTCAGTGGCCGTTAATCTTGCCTGCTGAGATAGCAGTACCCGTTAGTGTTACCTGCCATCTTTACAGGGACTGTTACTGATGCGTGACTAGGTAGCAGTGGCCATTAATGTTACCTGACAAGGTAGCAGTGGCTGTTAATGTCACTTGCTCAGGTAGCAGTGGCTACTAATACTACCTTCCATGGTAGCAGTAGCCGTTAATGTTACTTGCCGAGAGAGCAGTAGCCATTGATGCTACTTGCCAGGGTAGCGGTGGCTATTAATACGG
>NC_090760.1:41474574-41487074 GCF_036898095.1 Palaemon carinicauda | reverse complement strand
TCAAATACGAAGAGACAAAAAGGCCTGCTGACTGGAAAGGATTGCTGGCAAACGATACCTAAAGTTCATTGCACTTATCAAATGGCTGTTGGGTATGATAGCTTATGCCTGTAAACTATGAAATATTAAAGTTACTGTTGTCTATTGTGGGTTCACTCACCTCTTGACTTCTACTGATGGTCGGTTAACCCAAGCTAATGAAGTACCAGCACTAAAGTCGTTGTGACAGGAAACAGATTCCACAGTCCTCTTGTACTGTCAGCATAACTGGAACCAAACTTACAAATACCTCAGAATCAAGAGTTCTTGCACTGATGTGTTTTTCATGTTGTTTCATTATGCACCACCAACAGACAATGTCACCATTCTGTTCGACACATGGAGTGAAAATACTAAAAGACTCATTAATGTAAGTGAAGCAGGGCAGCAATATACCAAAGAGCACTAGACTGCTCTCATGGCACTTTATACGTACACAAGTTGTGACCCAACTAGTGCTTTCAGAGTTTTGGGGAAAGCGGATCCCCTCAAAAAGCTTCTACAAATGTCCAGACTCCTACCAATTTTTGTGAAGCTGTGAAACACTTGGCACATTCCAAGACAACTTGATGGATGTACTGGATGAGTTCCCATGTGCCCTGTATGGAAGACCGGGTAGATGAATTACACTTCCTGAAGATGAGTGAACTGGGCGATAAGGATAGTGACATGCCTATCAAAATTTCACACAACTTAGATATGGTCATATTGCTGCCATGCGAAAAGCTCTGGAGCAACATATCAGACGTTTGAATTATCAAGTTGGGATCTGGAAGAGATCAGAGGTTGCAAAGTCTGATATTCCTCATACAACTGAGAGTCATGGCTGGACAATAATTAAAGGAAATATGGAGCCCTCATTGTATGATAGAAATATGTTTCCAGAACAGCTCACATATATTTTTGATCGTTCTTCGGAAAAATCATGTGAAGAGGACGAGTTTGCTGCAGTCATAAGGGAACAGAGTGGCTATGGTTCAGACAGTGATAGTGATTGTGACTTTTAGTTTTTGCTAATGTTTATTTCTGGATGTTACTTGTATGAAGGTTTCTTTTTTCTCCAAAACAGATTTTAATATCTGTGCTTAGGTTTCCCAAAATTTTAGAAGATCATTAATGGGTGGAGTTTGTTTGATATTGCATATATCTTTGCTAATGATTCAGCTTTCATTTTTCAATGTTCATTTCTTAATGTTTCGGGGAATTTTGATGATACTGCACACAATGTGTAGCTAGGCTTTTAGTCAGGATACACTCATGATTTTGGTATCAACATATAGCTGTTTTAATGTACAATGATATAAAATGCATAAATGAAAGTTATCTGCATAATTTTTTAGAACAATGTGAATACAATGCACTGAAAGTGTTAGTGATTGTTCACTGGAAATGAAAGGGTATTAACTTTAAATCGATAATAAAATCCTTAGTTTGTCTCCTACAGATCTGTGATTAATATATGTTGATAGAGAATATTCATAGATTTGATTTGGCATGTTACAAGAGATATTAAGAACTTTCTGAATTGACATAGTACCTGAAAAAGAACATCTCTATTTTCAAAACCCCGCTGATCAGTAAAATTGGCATTTCAGTTTTTAGGCTATAACATGGATTGCATCACTAAAGTTTTAATTTTAACATTATTGTGTGTGTTCAGTAGATCCAGACCTTTCAGAAAACCTAATTTGGTCAAGTTGTGGGGGGTGGTACATGGTCTGAGAGAGAGAGAGAGAGAGAGAGAGAGAGAGAGAGAGAGAGAGAGAGAGAGAGAGAGAGAGAGAGATAACAATGTAATCGTAAGGTGGTTTCATATCTAAAAAAACATTTACAATATAACTTCTTTCTTGTTTAAGAGAGAAAATGTACATTTTGTGATGAGGGTCGTTCCAGAGATCAAAAGACCTCCTTTGAAACGGCTACAGCATTCTCGCTCGAAGAGCGTGTGATCTGTGTCCTTTGTGACGGGTCGAGAGAAGGTTGTGACTCAAAAGCAGGATGAAAGCAAATTAGTAACTTTATTACAGAACAATTGCTTTTATATACGTAAATTCCATAACAGGAAATTTCCTGTTCAACCGACACCGCACAGGTTAACAGTTAATGGTGAGAGAAACAGACATTTTATTTCAGGTTCTTTTCAGTGCTAGGGGAGAACAAAGATACAAGCATAATATATATAGTAAAATAAATCTGTCATATATATACTATGAAATGAGACTTATGTTAGCTTATTTATCATAAAAACATTTGCAATAAGTTTGAAGTTCTGAGGTTTCACTTATTCTTGCTTTGATACTCTCTTAATGTGTAGACTTTTCTTGCCAGGATTTGCCTTTTGAACTTACTTCTCATTAATGTCGTGTTCCGGTGACCTTAGGCTTAAATCATTTATGCCGTTGACCTTTTTTTCCCCATCAGTGATTTAAACCTATGCTTTATCAAATATTTTCCTCAAAAATTTTATTTTGTTGAACTCTTTTCACTGGGCTGAACCTTTTCTTTACAGTATTCAGTTTTATCTATCACATCTCTTGTTTTTTGGACTTTTCCTGCTTACATTTTTTTATGCTAATGTTTTTATGATTAGACATCCTTAATGTACTTATCTTTTTCACTTTCAAGAAGGTTTGAAATAAAATATTGTAATATACTTCAAATATCCTGTAACCATCAAGCTTAGCTCCGTCACGTAGTTATGGAAATGATAATTTACTATTTAAAATACAAGCCCGCCTTTTCCAGTTACTGTAGTTCATCCCTGTAACAAAAACCCTATTCAGATGAATGATGATATGCTGAGAGAGAGAGAGAGAGAGAGAGAGAGAGAGAGAGAGAGAGAGAGAGAGAGAGAGAGAGAGAGAGAGAGAGAGAGAGCTATGCAATATCCTCCAACACTAAAATCTTCTCTGATGCTCTCGACAACAATCAACTCAGGTTTGCAGAATCCCTTTCCATCCATGGACCGAAATCCACACCGAAAATCTCCAGTGAAGCGCCCATTCTCTTTGTTTCCAGTGACAACATTATTACAGACCAAAGCATCATCAACAAATAATGTTCTTTTATCTTAAAGATATAAGGATATTGCATGCCAGCGGCGTATGAACGTTCATTCAATCATATATTTTGGAAAATTTAATTTGACCAATTACAATTTGTACACAATGACTAACATAAAATACCGGTAAACCTACTTGATTGATCCACCAGAAACATAACAACGATGTTAATTCTTTGCTAATAACTCCATCCCAATAGCAAGGAAGTTACGGTTAGTTCCCTACACCGACAATGTTTAAATTTTTCGATTTATTATACGTATCATAGGCTTTTCAGTTTCAATTTTATATTTAATTTTTAATGGCTTTTATATTCTTAATTTTGCCTAATTTCTATTTAACTAAGGTCAACTATCTATCTGTATATATATATATATATATATATATATATATATATATATATATATATATATATATATATATATATATATATATATGTATATATATATATATATATATATATATAGATATATATATATATAGATATATATATATATATATATATATATATATATATATATATATATATATATCTATATATATATAAATATATATATATATATATATATATATATATATATATACATATATATATATATATATATATATATATATATATATATGCATTTATACATACATATATATACAGTATATATATATATATATATATATATATATATATATATATATATATATATATATATATGTATACATATACACATATATATATATATATATATATATATATATATATATATATATATATATATATATATATATGTATATATATATATATATATATATATATATATATATATACATATATATATATATATATGTATATATATATATATACATATATATATATATATATATATATATATATATATATATATATATATATATTTATATATATATATATATATATATATATATATATATATATATATATATATATATATATATGTATGTATGTATGTGTGTGTATGTATAAAATACCATCATTCATAAACTATAAGAATCTTTCAATTCTGTCAAAGCCTTAGCAGAAATGAAAGCCCTTCAAAGACAGAGAATAGAGGATTTAGAGATATCTCTACTGGAAATACATCAATTCTAAAAGTTCATAAAAAAATGGTGTGAAAATTCTGATTGAGAAAGGAGTTCGACAGGGAGACCCCATTTCATGTAAATTATTCCCAACATACTAAAAGAAGTCTTTTTAAAAAAAATATTTGGCGAAAATGTAGGAATTATTATTAATTTAGAGTAGGCTACCTTCTAAATTAAGATTGGCATATACCGTAGATGGGATTTGTGAATCATGGAAGGTATTGCAAAAAGAGGTTGGGAGATTTAAATAGGAAAAGCAGAGACGTAGGACTTGGAATAAGTGAAAGTTAGATAATGTTAAATGAAAATCCAGTAAGACAGCATAAAAGAGTAATGGACGAGCCTTTAAAGATTGTTAATGAATATACTTACTTAAGACAGACACTATGTGCTTCCCCGGGGCACAAAACTGTAAATTAAAGGAATGATAAGCAAGGGATGGAGAGCTTTTGGAAAACAAATTGCGATTATGAAAAATAAAATGCCATGTCACTTTTTCTGAAAAGAACAGTATTTAATGAGATGCACCTACCAGTTTTAACTAAAGCCTTACAACATAAGCAAGTTACATCACGGAGAGTTATGGAAATAATAATGAAGGGAAGAACACTGAGGTAGAAAAACAGCAACATGGACACATGAGCAAATTAAAGTGGAGGATATTCCAACATAATGTAAGAAAATGAAACGGTCATGGGGAGGACATATAGGCATAATGATAGACAATAGATGGACATTAAGAATAACAGAATGTGTCCCTAGACATTGTAAGCGAAGCAGGGAAAGGAAGAGAAGACGAACTAAGAAAGCTTATCAGTGGGGATTGGCACGGAAAGACCCAAAGCAGACTCAAAAGGAAGGAAATTTCTCATGTCTTTGTTCTACAGTAGACTAGTAACGTCTGATAATGATCGTATATATATATATATATATATATATATATATATATATATATATATATATATATATATATATATATATATGTATGTATGCATGCATGTATGTATGTATGTATGTATGTATGTATGTATGTATGTAAATAAATATATCTATATATATTTATATATATGTTTATGTGTATGTATATATATATATATATATATATATATATATATATATATATATATATATATATATATATATATATATATATATATATATATATATATATATATATATATGGCATTGTGAATTGGAAAAGCACTTCTTCCTTAACATCTGTTCATTCCTAGCGTTTCGAGATTTTCTTAATCACATTTTCCAGGGCTACAAATAGAACATATGCATAAAACATTTAAAATTATACAAATTCATTCAAAACAGTAAAAATTAGTAAAAAAGGTAAAACTTGAATTGAAAGGGTAATATATAATGAAATGAAAAGTGTGACTAGAGGATCTCATCCAGGTTCCTTTTTCTTTTATCCCCATTTGGTTGTGGAGAATGAAGAGGAGGAGTGTCTTTGTTACGGAGGTCTGAGGTATGATGTGATCAGCTTCCAAATATCCTCTCTCAAATTCACAGCCTGGTTCGTCTTTTTCTCCTCCAGAGAAATCTGAGTGTTTGGGGAGTTGCGAAGGAAAGAAATTTGCTATTGCTATATTGCGATTCAAATAGAATAATTTCTAACAAGATATTTTATCCATCTTGTAACAGGCTGTCACATGCATTGAAATGAAAAAATTACCTATTTCGGACTGCAACCAAACATAGGCAATGTTCACCAATTGCTATCATGAGTGTAGGTCTCAGGTTTGATGAATGGCTTTAAAATGAGAAATTCTGGACCTTCCATTTCTTTCCTGGGGTCAAAAGACTTGGTCTTATAGATCTTGCCCCTTGCAGGGCTGCTCCTTGATTTCCGAGTCTCCCCTATTTTTTTTTTTTTTTTTTTTATCTGCAATCATAAGACACACAGAACAGGCCATCACTAGGAATATGATACCATAAAATACACATCACAAAATAATTTTCCCCTTGAATAATAGCCAGTCAAATGCTTACCTCTATAGAAAACTTTAAAACATTAAATGGCGTCCTACAAAGAGACAATTCCCTCTTGAAATTTACGTTTATACTGGGAGTTGGTATAGTTGACTGTAATCTTGTTGAGAGAAAAGGATGCCAAAAGATGTGATAGATCACCCAGCAGATGAAACGTTGATGAAGTCACAATGTGACATAATCCTTAAGCAGTTTTTGGAGAAGTTTCTTCAGTATCGTAAAGGTGCAAAGATACTTTTCACTCATCATTACAAACGTTGACACACCTCATCCTGGAGACACAGAATTGCTGAAGCAAGCATAAATAGGCGTTCCACGGTCTTTCTTCCTTGGGAACAGGTGTAACGATGATAAAATAATAGAGGAGACCTTCGTGCATCACGCCAAATTCGATGGTGGGGCTGGTGGAAGTGGTGCTGGTGTATATGGTGTCGTCACAAACTATGATGCTTATCAACGATGGGTCTGCACAACTCATGCTAGATCACATTATGTGAATGTGACACTACACATTGCAGACATGTTCTCTGGAGAGAAATGGGGTGCTCAAAAGTGAAAAGGCTGCAATCAGAGCATAAGAAGCAGTTGAAAGTTTTGTCATTTTTTTTGCTGTGGAAAGAAAAGAAAAAACCATTAGTCATTCTCTCATCTGCCACAGGTGCTCCTTCAGATGTACAAGCAGATATACCAAAAGCAGAACTAGTTGGGGAAGAAGCAAGAGATGCTTTTATTGATCAACGTCTGAAAACAGAAAAAATACTTCTTAGTGCCTGTGAGGCGTGTTTGCAGCATCAAAGAACGTTTTCCAGTACAAACAACAATGAAATGTTGCTTTCCAGCTTCTCATGAAATCTTAGGGGAAAGGAATACAACTCGATCTCAAATAAATGATGACATAATCCTTAACTGCTGTGCCATATAGTATTGAAACCGTGAAAAGTCTAAAGCATTACAACACCTGAAAAAAGATCTAAAAGACAATAGGCGGCCTCCAACACAAGAAACTGTTGTCATCATTGGTAGTAATGTTGTCTTTTATACCATGAAAGAAGTCACTGGAAACCTCAGTTAGATTTGTGCAGAGGCTTTCGACATGTTTCCAAAATCAAGAAACATCTTTGGCACAGATTCTTACATTGCCATCTCCAAGCAATTTTGGTGAACAGCTGATCAAATACGAAGAGACAAAAATGCCTTCTGACTGTAAAAGGTTGCTGGCAAACGATAATAAAAGTTCATCGCACTTATCAAATGGCTGTCGGGTATGAAAGCTTATGCCTGTAAACTATGAAATATTAAAGTTACTGTTGTCTATTAAGGGTCCACTCACCTCCTGACTTCTACTGATGGTCGGTTAACCCAAGCTAATGAAGTACCAGCACTAGAGTCGTTGTGACAGGAAACAGATTCCAAAATCCTCTTGAACTGTCAGCATAACTGGAACAAAACTTACAAATACCTCAGAATCAAGAGTTCTTGCACTGATGTGTTTTTCATGTTGTTTCATTATGCACCACCAACAGACAATGTCACCATTCTGTTTGACACATGGAGTGAAAATATCAAAAGACTCATTAATGTAATTGAAGTGGAGCAGCAATATACCAAAGAGCACTAGACTGCTCTCATGGTACTTTACACGTACACAGGGTGTGACTCAACTAGTGCTTCAGAGTTTTGGGAAAGGCGAATTTCCTCAAAAAGCTTCTACAAATGTCCAGACTCCTACCAATTTTTGTGAAGCTGTGACACACTTGGCACATTCCAAGACAACTTGATGGATGAACTGGATAAGTTTAAATGTGCCCAGTATGGAAGACCACGTACACAGAGTGTACAGGAATTACACTTCCTTAAGATGAATAAACTGGGCGATAAGGATAGTGACATGCCTATCAAAACTTCACACAACATAGATATGATCATATCGCAGCCATGCAAAAAGCTTTGGAGCAATATATCAGACGTTTGAATTATCAAGCTGGAATCTGGAAGAGATCAGAAGTTTCAAAGTCTGATATTCTTCCTACAACTGAGAGTCATGGCTGGACAATAATTGAAGGAAATATTGAGCCCTTATGGTATGATGGAGATATGCCTCCAAAAGAGCTCACAGATATTGTTGATCGTTCTTCTGGAAAATAATGTTCAGACAGTGATGGTGACTGTGACTTTTAGTTTTTGCTAATGTTTATTTCTGGATGTTACTTGTATGAAAGTTTCTTTTTTTCTCTCTAAAACGGATTTTAATATATGTGCTTAGGTTTCCCAAAATTTTACAAGATCAATAATGTGTGGAGTTTGTTTGATATTCCATGTATCTGTGCTAATTATTCAGATTTCATTTTTAAATGTTCATTTCTTGAAGTTTCGGGGAATTTTGATGATACTGCACACAATGTGTAGCTAGGCTTTTAGTCAGGATACACCCATGATTTTGGTATCAACATAAAGCTGTTCAAATGTACAATGATATAGAATCCATAAATGAAAGTTATATACATATTTTTTTAGAACATTGTGAATACAATGCACTGAAAGTGTTAGTGATTGTTCATTGGAAATGAAAGGGTATTAACTTTAAATCGGTATTAAAATCCTTAGTTTGCATCGGGCAGATCTGTGATTAATATACATTGATAGAGAATATTCAGAGATTTCACTTGGCACGTTACAAGCTATATTAAAATCTTTCGGAATTGACATAGTAACTAAAAAAGAACATCTCTATTTTCAAAATCACGCTGATCAGTAAAACTGGAATGTTAGTTTTTAGGCTATAACATGGATTGCATCACTAAAGTTTTAATGTTAATATTACTATGTGTGTTCAGTAGATCAAGACCTTTCAGAAAAACCTAATTTGGTCAAGTTGTGGGGGTGGTGCATGGTCTGAGAGAGAGAGAGAGAGAGAGAGAGAGAGAGAGAGAGAGAGAGAGAGAGAGAGAGAGAGAGAACAATGTAATTGTAAGGGGGTTTGATATCTAAAAAAAAAAAAAACAATTATCATATAACCTTTCTTGTTTGAGAGAGAAAATGTACATTTTGTGATGAGGGTCGTTCCAGAGATCAAGAGACATGCTTTTGAAACGGCTACAGCAATCTTGCTCGAAGAGCATGTGATCTGTGTCCTTGTTGCAAAGGGACTCGAACTTGCTCATTCTCTTTGTTGCCATACAGACACGGAGTTTTCGTACTTTAAAATATGAAGTTTGATATGTATACATTTGCTTTATTTTTCATGTTATTCACATTTCCCGTGTATAACGTTCAAGTTTATGCCAATTGTCTTTGTAATTCGTGTGCTTTTTAGTAATAAGTAGAAGTGGTATGAAGCATCTTTTACTTGTGTAATCCCTTCAATATCAACTCTTAGTATCAACTTTAATATCAATTCTTATTTCCATGTTACATTTCATTCTTAGGGTTTTATTTTGATCAAGTGAGAGGAATACCTGCCATTCAACAAACACTTCTTTATTATAAGTCTGCATATACTATATCCTGAAAGATGGAAAGATTTACGTATGGTTTTGGTGTTTGATATAATATTAATCAATATATGAATTATTCGATACTCAATGCAGATTGGTAGTTAATTTACATATCACTTACCTATTTTAACATATTACCATACTCAAAACTGTATATTCAAACGGAAATACTAGCCTAATTGTAAGTTGATTTTCTAATCATTTCAGTTTCATGTATAAAAATTTAATTAATGCATCTGTTGATTTTATACACGGAGTTTCATATATTCCTTATTTGTGGTTTTTCTAATATTATCTATTTTTACACCTGATTGAATATCTTATTCTGACTAGAATGATATATTTTTAACATATTAATTGATATTAATTTTCGTATATGAAAATGTTTTGAACTAGGCTATTACAAGTTTATTGTATTATTAAATTTCCATCTATTTAAAATTGATTGTACTATTTAAAACATCGTGTAACATGTGAGATTCAGTTTATTTCCTGTGTTGAGTACCAAAGTATCAAACTATCTTCTATGATTTTATATAATGGCAGAAAACCTATCTAATTTTTATATAATGATTCAATTTTATTTTGCTAATGATAGGTCAATTCCTTTACTTATATTACGAAGTAATTGGTTAATTGTTGAATTGCTTTCGTGGCATCTTGTGAGAGCTTCATCTCCATTGAACCTTTCTTTATGAATCCCTTAGGGACATTCTCCAGCCTCCCAAAGCACGACTTTCCTTCCTATTCCTAATCCTCACACCCACTTGACGTCTATCAAGGACAAAAGGGTGTTCATGGGGAGATGGGATGTCTCTTGAAATTGATCCATCGCCCAAAGGATCGCTTATCTTTTGGGAACAAAAAAGGAGATTTCTGGGAAGGGGGTTCAATGGATAAACAGAGATGAATGGTATAAACGCCAAGTAAGGCGGCAATGGTTGTAGTAAAAATCTGTTTTGGTGAGATATTTATCTTCCTTTAATACCTTAAATATTCGTGTATTTCTAAATGTTTTGCAATATTTTGATTAAAAAACTCAACTTCACTTGTTTCATCATAATATACAAGATAATTTTAAAGATGATCAGTTATAAAAGTGTAAATTGTAAAACTGTAGTATTAATTAAAGATCGATTCTAAGGAAAGCAATGTCTTCATCAATCCAATCTAGTAACAAATGTTTTTGCTTTGAAGCCATTAATTCTGATCACGTATTTGTCTCCAAATATATTTCAGTCAAATGGAATTATATTTTCTTTTACATTTTCATAAAAAAAAGACATAAAATTATCAACTGTATTGAATATCTCACCAAAACAGATTTTTACTGCCACCATTGCCGCCTTACCTGGGCGTTTATACCATTCACCTCCGTTTATCATGAACCTATTCACCTTACTCCTATTGTTTTTCAGATGTATATGCATAATAGAGAACATTCTCTTTTAGTGCTGTGATTTGGCTGAATAATTCTTCCAGGTTCACTTCCACACGAAACCCTATTGTAATATTTCAACATTAAATGTCAATAATATGGACGAAGAAATAATTTTTACTTTATTAAAAGTTTTATAAAAATTGTTCATTACACAAAGAAAATATCTAATTATCTCATATATTAGCAAAAGATCAGTGGAAAACTATTAACAGAGATGAAACAGAATGATTATTTAAACAGGGAAAACAATAAAAAAAAAACATCATTAAATGAAAATGCGGTGAAAACTAGAAGTAGTGACAAACACAAAATCAGAAATAAGAACAATTAAGAACCAATTAAAAAATAATAATAATAATAATAATTTAAAGTTGGAGGTTTTATCAATGTGTACTGTATTAAGTCAAATTTTTACATCTTTAAAGAAAGATCTGCAATATATATATAAAGAATAAATAAATAACAGCTGAAATCAACCCCAAAGTTATATATCAGCTACAAAGCTACTTCAAAATCCTCCTATACATCAAGTCTAGCTCATTCCCCCGCTCTAGTGATTTATAACTTCGTTAGCCAGTTCCTGCTCTTCCAATTAAACCCAATTACTTCGGTCCTTCCCATTGGCAAAACCCTCGGAGTAGGGAAAAGTTTTGGATACACTCTGGTTGCACACTCAGTCACACTGGCTCTTCATTTGAATACTGTTCATGGAATCAGTTCAGGGGCGTAAGAGCGTTTTCCTGTTTTGGGGGCTAAAGTTCGAAATAACACTAAAGGCGGAGCCGCAGGCACGAAGGTAAGGGGGGGGGGGGGGGCGGTCTGGGGGTCTCCCACAGAAAAATTTATGATGAAACACCCTCAGATGCGATTTACTGGCATCTGACAGCATATTGTATCAAAAACAAAATCATAGGCCTATATATATATATATATATATATATATATATATATATATATATATATATATATATATATATATATATATATATATATATCTATCTATCTATATATATATATATATATATATATATATATATATATATATATATATATATATATATATATATATATATATATATATATATATACATACCGATAGGCCTACTTGGTGAATTTACCAAAAATATACTGACTATGTTGATTCTTTGCTACAAACTCATTCGCAATATCGATCAAGTCAAGGCTATCGGTTTTTTTCCGAATGACAATGAAGTGTCCTGCAATGATTCAATCTTTTCTGAGTCATTGTACTCCGAAGGTACGTTTTCACTCTTCGCATAGCACTCTGCGTTGCTCTCTGCGTTTGATGCTGGCATAACAAGCAACAGCTTAACAACCTTAAGTAAG
>NC_090760.1:41467074-41469574 GCF_036898095.1 Palaemon carinicauda | reverse complement strand
GAGTAATAGTGTAGAGAAATAGGAAAAATATAAAGAGAAAAATGTGGAAGAAAAGCGCAAGGTACTTGAAGCAAAGAGGGCAGCTGACCTGAGGGGGGATTAGGGATTGAGTCAATCATATGAAGAGAATAAGAAGAAGTTTTGGAAAGAAGTGAAGAGAGTAAGGAAGGCTGGCTCAAGAATTGAAGAGACAGTGAAAGATGGAAATGGGAGGTTGTTAAAAGGAGAGGAGGCAAGGAAAAGATGGGCGGAATATTTTGAAAGTTTACTGAATATAGAGGATAATAGGGAGACAGATATAATTGCTGTTGCAGGTGTTGAGGTACCAGTGATGGGACATGAGAATGAAAGAGAGATTACAATAGATGAAGTGAGGAGACCACTAGATGAAACGAGAGTTGGGAAAATCGTCTGGTATGTGAGATCTGAGATGTTGAAGGAAGCGGGTGTGACTGTACTTGAATGGTTGGTGAGATTGTTTATTATTTTTTGTATTGTCAATGGTACCAGTAGATTGGGTTTGTGCATGTACTGTACCACTATATAAGGGTAAAGGAAATGTGCCTGAGTGTTGTAATTCAAGAGGTATTAGTTTGTTGAGTGCAGTTGGAAAACCGTATGGTAGAGTACTGATTAATAGGATTAAGGATAAAACAGAGAATGCAATCTTAGAAGTACAGGGTGGTTTTAGAAGAGGTAGGGGTTGTATGAATCCGACTTTTACAGTAAGGCAGATATGCGAGAAATATTTAGCAAAAGGTAAGGAGGTGTATGTTGCGTTTATGGATCTGGAGAAAGCGTATGATAGAGTTGATAGGGAAGCAATGTGGAATGTGATGAGGTTATATGGAGTTGCTGGAAAGTTGTTGCAAGCAGTGAAAAGGTTCTACAAAGGTAGTAAAGCATGTGGTAGGATAGGAAATGAAGTGAGTGATTGGTTTCCTGTGAGAGTGGGGATGAGACAGGGATGTGTGATGTCACCGTGGTTGTTTAACTTGTATGTTGATGGAGTGGTGAGAGAGGTGAATGCTCGAGTGCTTGGACGAGGATTAAAACTGGTAGATGAGAATAACCATGAATGGGAGGTAAATCAGTTGTTGTTTGCGGATGATACTGTACTGGTTATACAGACACAGAAGAGAAGCTTGGCCAATTACTGACAGAATTTGGAAGAGTGTGTGGGAGAAGGAAGTTGAGAGTTAATGTGGGTAAGAGTAAGGTTATGAGATGTACGAGAAGGGAAGGTGGTGCAAGGTTGAATGTAATATTGAATGGAGAGTTACTTGAGGAAGAGGATCAGTTTAAGTACTTGGTGTCTGTTGTTGCAGCAAATGGTGGAGTGGAAGCAGATGTACGTCAGAGAGTGAATGAAGGGTGCAAAGTGTTGGGGGCAGTTAAGGGAGTGGTAAAAAATAGAGGGTTGGGTATGAATGTAAAAAGAGTTCTATATGAGAAAGTGATTATACCAACTGTGATGTATGGATCGGAGTTGTGGGGAATGAAAGTGATGGAGAGACAAAAATTGAATATGTTTGAGATGAAGTGTCTAAGGAGTATGGCTGGTGTATCTCTAGTAGATAGGGTTAGGAACGAAGTGGTGAGAGTGAGAACGGGTGTAAGAAATGAGTTAGCAGCTAGAGTGGATATGAATGTGTTGAGGTGGTTTGGCCATGTTGAGAGAATGGAAAATGGTTGTCTGCTGAAGAAGGTGATGAATGCAAGAGTTGGTGGGAGAAGTACAAGAGGAAGGCCAAGATTTGGGTGAATGGATGGATGTGAAGAAAGCTCTGGGTGAAAGGAGGATAGATGTGAGAGAGGCAAGACAGCGTACTAGAAATAGGAATGAAAGGCGAGCGATTGTGACGCAGTTCCGGTAGGCCCTGCTGCTGCCTCCGATGCCTTAGATGACCGCGGAGGTAGCAGCAGTAGGGGATTCAGCATTATGAAGCTTCATCTGTGGTGGATAATGTGGGAGGGTAGGCTGTGGCACCCTAGCAGTACCAGCTGAACTCGGTTGAGTCCCTTGTTAGGCTGAAGGAACGTAGAGAGTAGAGGTCCCCTTTTTTGTTTTATTTTATTTGTTGATGTTGGATACCCCCCAAAATTGGGGAAGTGCCTTGGTATATGTATGTATGTATATATATACACACACACACACACACACACACACACACACATATATATATATATATATATATATATATATATATATATATATATATATATATATATATATATATATATATATATATATATATATATATATATACAGTGGTGCCACTAAATACGAATTTAATCCGTTCCACAACCGACTTTGGATGTAGAAAATGTTCGGATGTAGAAACGAATTTTCCCATAAGAATACATTGAAATAGGATTAATCCGTGGTTGAGCCCAAAAACCTATGATAACTCCTTAATAAATTACTACACATAATTACATATGACAATGTGCACTCTAAATTAGATAATAGATATGTAAAAAAGAATAATTATCAAGA
>NC_090760.1:41452074-41462074 GCF_036898095.1 Palaemon carinicauda | reverse complement strand
GGTTACTAACGATAATATCTCCGTGAAAGATTTTTTACGATTAATGTATTTAACTTGCATGACACTTATGTTGCCTGAAGCTTTAGTGCGGTGCTTTGATAAGAAGTTAATGCCTGCAAGTACGGAATTGGATGTCTATAAACAGATAAAGAAACACATGTCCAAGTGTCCAGATCTCGATCCCGTGTTAACTCAAGTTTTTGCTAAGAATGAAACAAAACCACAAACAGTGAACGTAATTAACAGTCCAGTAGCGGGAGTGACGTGTTACAACTGCAAACGTCAAGGTCACATAAGCGCAGACTGTAGAACGAAATTTTGCTCAGTTCACAACACAGCATCACATTCTAATAGTCAATGTTACGCGCGTAAGACACAACAATATCCTAGAAATACACAGTCAATTCCACAGTCAGTTCCATATGGAAATAAAAAGAAAAATCCTCATTTTAACAATAAGAAGAAACAACAAAATGTCAATGCAGTTCAGAGTCCGAAACAAACAAACACTTCTTCAAATATCGCTGAGCCTGGGCCGTCAAACCAGACCTCGCAAAGTCAGCCTAATTTTCAGAATGTGCAGAGCAAAGCAAATACCACATAGTTAACTCTAGAGGGGAAGAGAGTGATGTTGGGTCAAGGTCATTCATGTCAACATCAATAGTATTGAATAATCAATTTAATGTTTTATCAGATAATTGTGAGACAATAGATTTTCCTATGAAACACACGGCCGAATTAAGTAAAACAGTGCATGCTCCCGTAGATTTGCAACGAATTCATACAATAATAAGCCAAAATGAGTTACGGCCAACCTTATATGCTGTAAATTTAGAACACAAATCCTTTACGTTATTTTTTGACTCTGGTATTCCACGTAATATTATGGATTTGAAGACGCATCATTTGTTGTTTCCGAACTTTACGATTGAAAAATCAGGAATTAGACTTTCAGGTATAGGAAATAATGAATTAATCGTCATAGGCATAACTCATATTCAGTTCAGAGTCGGTAATCGCACGTTTGCCGATACATTTGTTGTTGTGAAAAACATTAATATGTATCCAGCTGTAATTATAGGATACCCATCTATGGGAAATCAAAACATTATCTTAGCTCCTGCCAAGCACGGCGTGTATATCAAAGGGAAATTCTATAAGTCTTCTAATACCTTAAAGTCAGTTTTGGATAAAAAGGAGACGACAAATGTAACCGTAACGTACGTTGAAGAATCAATAACTTGTCTCACTAATAAAGAAATAATATACGTGACCCAGCAGAATTCTCGTTCACCCCGTAATATCATCTTGCACGCAATATATCGAACCAAACATACCTTCGAATTTAATAGTGCAAATAAAGAAAACACTACCGGGATCTGAAATATTAATCCTTTCCGATACTTTGAAAACCAACGGATTGTCTGTCACACAAGCTATTTATACAGTAGGCTCACATCAGCAATGTAATATCGAAGTCTGTAATCATTTAAATAACACTTTAGTAATTCACAAAAATCAACATATCTTGGATGTAGAAGTTTATAAACATCGTATTCTTACCGTTGCTGAAATCGATCACTCTCAATCAGTTGCGGATGAATCCCTTTTGCGATCTATTAAAAATAAAATCAGTAAGGACATTCAAGACGAAGAAATTCAGCAGAACATTTTTGAACTTTTAACTAAATATACAGATGTCTTTTCCACTACGGATGGATCCTTAGGAAAAACAGATGTGATCGAGCATCAAATAAGGTTAAAAGACAAGCAGAAAATTATATATGTACCCTCGTACAGACTCCCTATGAAATTCCAGAATGAAATAAATGATGAAGTAGGTAAAATGTTAGAGGAAGGAGTCATTAGAAAATCAAATAGCCCTTATAATTTTCCTTTAATAGTTGTACCGAAAAAAGATCGAACATGGCGTATCTGCGTCGACTTTCGTCGTCTAAACGAGGAAACGATCCCTGATCGATTCCCAGTGCCATGTACTGACGATATTTTGTCTTTGTTAGGTCAGAATAAATATTTTACCAGTTTGGACTTACTTAAAGGCTTTCACCAGATATCATTAGAAGAAGATAGTATCCCATACACAGCCTTCAGCACAGCCAGGGGACATTATGAATTTTTGCGGATGCCTTTTGGTTTACGTTGTGCTCCTATAACATTTACAAGAATGATTAACATAGTGTTTGGAGACTTGTTAGGGGATATATTGCATGCCTATATGGATGATCTTGTAATCTTTTCCAACACCTTAGAAGAACATCTACGTAAGTTAGAACTAGTACTACAGAGATTAAGACAACATAACTTAAGGGTAAAGATTAGTAAGTGTGAATTTTTCAAAACAGAATTGATATATTTGGGTTTCATGGTGTCAAGCCAAGGTCTTAAAGTAGTCCATGATAAGGTGTCGGCTATACGTAATTTTCCCATACCTACTAATGTCAAGGGAATACAACAATTTCTGGGTTGTAGTGGATATTACAGGCGTTTTATACGCAACTATTCAATAATAGCCGCTCCTTTAACTGATCTTACGAAGAAGGGCGTAGATTTCATATGGTCTGAGCAACATCAACAGGCGTTTAATACTTTGAAGGATGAACTGTGTAGTTCTCCTATCTTAAAATTTCCTGACTTCGGTAAGGAATTCTTCATTGCAACAGACGCCTCAGACTTAGGAGTAGGAGGGGTATTGCTTCAGCAATATGATAAACAGTTTTTCCCGATAGCTTTCTATTCTCGAAAATTGAGAACTTCCGAAAGTAAGTATGCAGTAATAGACAAGGAAGGACTAGCTATTGTTAATTCGCTAGTGCATTTTAAGTTCATAATTTACGGTTATCTCGTTAAGGTTCTTACTGACCATAAACCACTAACAGATTTCTTTAAAGGCTTCAATCACAGCCCTAAACGAACTCGGTGGCATTTAATCATTCAAGATTTTGGCGCAAGAATCGGGTATTTACCTGGGAAAGCAAATATCATTGCGGATGCATTATCACGCAACCCCGTGTCATCTTGTGCGGAGCCTTTAGCTGAATTAATAGATATATCAACATCCATGCCTATTGTAAAAACAATATCTGAACAAGAAGATTTAGGCTGGAGTGCTGAATTGTTACAGACTGAGCAAAGAAAAGATCAGAAAATAGAAACAATTATAAATGCTTTGAAAGGCAATCATAAAGAAAAGGAATATATAAAGTATAAGCAGCAGAATTATATAATCAAAGATAATATTCTGTGTAGGACTGTGACAAGGAAAACCCGCAATACACCACATGTAACTAACGACCAGGTAGTAGTACCAATCTCACTTATTTCCACTGTCCTGAATTGGTTGCATTCAAATCCATTACATGGACACCCTGGGTTCTCATTAATGTCACAGAAAGCCAAATCATTGTTTTATTGGCATACAATGCTTACAGATATAAAAAGACACATAGCTAATTGTCGCACATGTCAGGAAAACAAAGGGCATACGAAAACACCTGTCAGCCTAGGAGCTTATCCTGTTCCCAATCAACCCTTTGAAAGAATACATTTAGATTTGTTAACAGGATTTTACGAGTCAGACAGAGGAAATAAGGACCTCTTAGTAATTATAGATGCTTTAACTCGATATACAGAACTAATAGCGCTTAAAACTAAAACTGCGATTGAATGCGCTAGGAAGTTTTACGAGTGTTACATTTGTAAACATGGAATTCCACACATGATAATCTCAGACTCGGGTGGTGAATTTAATAATCACTTTCTTACCTCATTGTGTGAATTCCTCAACATAAAGAAGATTAATACCATGATATATCACCCAGAGTCGAATGGGCTAGTGGAAAGAGCAAATAGGAAGATATTAAATATATTGAGGGTAACACTAGGGGGATCAGACCCCAACTGGGATATTGCAATACCGGCGGCACTGAGTACTCTGAATCATTCATATCATATATCAATTAAAATGTCACCGCATGAAGCATTGTATGGTACCCCAGTTAGAACACCTTTCCATGTATTAACGCCTACAACTAATCTATCAAATCCTTTAAAAGAATGTATAAATGCAAGTATAAGTCGATATGATATCCTTCGAAAGAATTTAGAAGAATCACAAATCATAATGAAAAGGAATCATGATAAAATAGCGAAACCAACTAAAACATATACCGTGGGTGATAACATCTATATTCAAATCAATGTCAGAAAAGGGCTCAACTATAAACTAACACCTAAGTTTGAAGGCCCATTTAACATTTTGGAAACATTAACGGCCAATAGGTTTAGAATTCAAAACGTAGCCCAACCCACGGATGAGAGAATAGTACCATTGTCTCACATAAGAAATTAAAAAGAAAAGAGAGGAAAAGAAGTGAGGAAAAATTTTATTTTGTGTGACTAAAGGTTTTTTTTTAATACAGGAGTAATTACATATATTTTTTCTCGTTACAGGTTTCCAAGATGAATTTTTTGTTGTTGGGAGTGATATTGTTCGCTCAGACATTTTTCTCGTATGGGATGAGTTCTAAGACTAAAAATATATATTTTAAATATGGCAATATAGTTGAAAGACAAGAAGACATTTTTATTACATCAACCAACGTAATTGTCGAAGTGCATATGCAAGCAATTTTTCTTCAAGAGAATGATGTCACTAGCTTAAGAACCGCCATTTCAAGGTTTTCTGCATCATTGGATGAGTTGCATAGAAGACATTTTCATTTGACTACTAAGAGTTTGCTTGGATCAACATTAAAAGTTGCAGAGATGCTATCTGATGACTTGAAAAATAAGACTGGCGAGACAGGATCTTTGGCTTATGACCTTTTGATGTGGACTGTAGGACACGAACATAAAGAAAGACGGAATCCGTTCATTTATGCTGCATTAAGCATCTTTGGGTCTGTTGCAAGTTTAGGTTTAGGAATTTCCAATCGTCTTAAAATTAGTAATCAAAATAAGAAAATTGAGTTCTTGACTCATAAAGATGAATTGATTATGTCAGAACTAAGGGATCAGTTAGCTTCAATCAATAAAATTATGGATTTGTTAAATGAACATTCAGATAATATCGTTCAAATTATGGAAGTACAGGATTTGTTGGCAACATTAACGTATTATGATTCAAAGATAGATCACATACATAACAGAATTGCACATTTCATTGAGAAATCCAAGGATTATGTAGAAGCTATCACGTTAGCAACTAAAGGTGTATTGTCGCCCCATTTGTTGCCTATACGTTACTTAAAATTAGTTCTGGAGAACGGAAGGGATAAACTAGGCTATGTTCCTTTGTTAGACGAACATAGGTTAGAATTTTATTACAGCCTAATTACAGTAAACGTAGATAATAACAAGATTAGGATTACGATTCCCTTTGATTCTTCTGATGCCTGGCAATCTTACAGGATATCACCATTTCCGACTTTCATGACGAATCACTCAAATCCAGTAATATCCAGTTTGACAGGACACATATTGATTTCCCCAGACAAGGAAACATATACGGTCATTAAAGACTTAAATCAATTAACTCACTGTTCAGACGCAATGGATAGAAAAATATGTACAGCTGACTCATTTGAATTCCGTAAAAACTTAATGGATTCATGCGAGTTAGGTATAGTGCTAGACGGTGCTCTCTCCCATACAAGTGAAAATTGTCTGGATAAGCTTTATCCCTTTGACAATAAAGAATTCAATTGCAGACTAAATAATGGCTCGTGGATACGATACGACAAGGACGGCTTCAATGTATCATGCCCTGACGGATCCACATCCTTCACCCACATCTTCGTCGCAGCAGATGGTTGTATCGGGACTTCCCCGAATTCCATGGTGACTGGCCTACGGACAATCATCAGAGAACGAGCCTACTTCGCGAACTTCACGTGGACCTCTACAATGCCAGCACTTCCTCTCCCATACAACGGCCGTGTGGCAAAGCGGTTGATGAAACTTACCGAAAAGGACCACCTGTCACCGACTTATGAAGAAATTCTTCATCCCATAATACTGGCTAGTTTGTGTTTCACGGTGATGATATTTATCGCCGTGAACATCCTTGTTTGGCGTAGGTTACGGCACAGCAAGCAGCTACAAAGGAATGAGTTGCATAGCCCTGACAATACCCCCTATTTAATCCAGTTCAAAGCTGTTTGAGTGGCCACCTCATTCGCTAAGGGAGTAATTTGTCGGGAAGATGTTTGTATGAAAAGCTGATTAGTACGCTATTAATATGTAATTAAAGAAATTCTCTACATTTGCATTGTTAAAAATACATTTAAAACAACATTTAAAAAATAAATAAAATAAAAAAGGATATAAATCATTTTTTTCTCTCGGCATCTAATAAAAATATATAAGCCAGAATGTTAAAAAAGAAAAGAGAAAAAAAAAAATATAATAAAATATATAACAGAATCTATGGGCATCTAATAAAATATATCAGCCCTATATATAATATATATATATATATATATATATATATATATATATATATATATATATATATATATATATATATATGTACGAAACCGTGGTACGTGTACGTACCAGGAATTCGTGTTTGTGCACTAAAATTTTAGTATCTTGTTTCTGACAAAGGTAACAATTATTCTTTATCAAGTTACCGAATCATATGTAAGTCAGAATTTATTTTGTTTTTTGGTACCATGTAATCATTTGCTAGCAATGTACCATATATATGATCTTGGTTTTATCATGCATTTTTCTTTTTGCTTTGGTAATATCTTTTTTGTATGCATTATTGTTATTATTTTTTATTTGTGCCTATTTGGACATTCGTCCTCAGTTGATTATGGCTAAAGTTAAACAAAGAATGATACGTATGTCCAGTCACACCTAATAACCATGTTTCGGCTTGTTGTTAAATTTTTGTAAAAAAATTGAGATAGCTGGCCGAGCTTATGTAATGATTAGAATAGTAATATTACATGTTTAAAACAAATGACGTAATATGTCATGTTGGTTGGAAGAGCTAACCCTGGGATTGCTGTAGTCATTCAAATTATAAACAGGATGTATAATGCAAACCTCGGCAAATTGACATTCTTTCTTAACGTCAACACATTGTCTCCTCGTGTGAAAGT
The DNA here is from genome assembly GCF_036898095.1 of Palaemon carinicauda. Classification (NCBI taxonomy): domain Eukaryota; kingdom Metazoa; phylum Arthropoda; class Malacostraca; order Decapoda; family Palaemonidae; genus Palaemon; species Palaemon carinicauda. Next base: position 41,454,941 of record NC_090760.1, on the reverse strand, counting down.
TTGTGACGTCACCGGATGCAGGTGTCTTCCGATTCCGTCACGTGGCTAAATTAAAGCAAGCATACGATATCTGTGATATCGATAATTTATTCAGTTCATATCTAAACTTCACCAGAATTGGTCGTCTGGACCAACACAGCTTCCTCCAGTGATGGAGATGTTTAACTCTGTTGTTTTATAGAATAAAACTTAAAAACCATTAAGATGTATTCAGTTAATCCATTTAAATACATCTGAAAACAACTCATACTCAAATGTGTGCTTAAGACAGTAGCACACCAATATATATATATATATATATATATATATATATATATATATATATATATATATATATATATATATATATATATATATATATATATAAATGTTCAGGGTTGGATATTCTGTAAATTGTTTGATAGGTGACACCTCTATGGGATTCATTTCTAACCTTTAATAGCCTCTTGGTAGATCCTACGTAGGTCCCAGAGTTACACTTTGGGCAAATATATTCTTATACAACACCAGAGGGCATATAAGGACTCAATCGATCTTTGAAGTGGGAAGCGAGGCAATGTTGAGAGGGTTCTTAGGGGTGAGTTTAACTTCCACAGCTGGGAAGTGTTGTTGGTTGAATTTTGTAAGTTTTTTTTCTAAAGAAAATCTTCACAGAGAAAAGGAAAACTTGCATAGAAATTACATTTAGTAACTGAAAATGTTTTTTGAGTCTGAGCCATCTTGTCAATTAATAATATATTAATTAGTTTGAAGCATATTTTGGTGGGGAAGAAATTTCTCTTAAAATATTGACATGAATGAATAATTTCAGGATGGAAAGATTCCCAGCTAGAAGTCAAAGGGAATGGTCTGTGGAGAAAAGTAAAAATAGAATTAGTTTTGAAATTATAAAAAACCAGATCTATCAAAGTTTGAACATAACCCAGTATTTTTTTTTTAATCATATTACTAAAACCTTCTCTATTTCTAAAGACCTACACATCTAAAAAATGGTAGTTTATTACCTTCCTCCTTTTCTTAGGTGAACGTCATGTTTTCATGTTGTGAGTTAGCAAAGTCAAGGAAGGGTTCAGCACCGAACTCATCTCTAAATAAAGCAAAGGTGTCATCAATATCATAAAAAAGGGGATGATATCTTAAAGGGCAATTTTCCAGCATGGTCTTCTCTAGGAAACATGAAAATATTTACAATGATGGGTCCCAAGGGGGAACCCACAGCCATCCCAACAAGTTGATTGTACAATACTGTATACCATTAAAAACAAAAGTGGTGTCTAGCACCACCAGCTACAAATATTTTTTAAAACACGTGTGATTAAAAGCATTAAAAGTGGTATTAGTTTCAGAAAATAATTTGTTTAAAATAATATCGATTATCTCTTCCACAGGTACAATTGTGAATAAAGACTCAACATCAAGACTCGTCATGCAATGGACTGAATCCTGGGAGATTATGACCTCCGTAAATGCATAGGAGTTATTTAGTGAGTATTTTTTTTTTTTTTTTTTTTTTTTTGTAGGAGATTCTACCAAGGGAACAAGAAACTTAGGTAGTTTGTAGTTTGGGGTATTAAAAGACAATAAGGTTGGTCTCAGCGGAACATTGGGCTTGTAGAGTTTGGGCAAACCATATAAGATGCCATAGGAAGATAGAAGCTAGGTAGATAGATAGGAAGATAGATAGAAGCATAAATGTCTGCTTATCCAAAAAGAAAGAAAAAAAAACATGATGGAATATAATTAAATGTCTAAATGCTCTTTTAAAGGCCGCTCTTTAATGTCAAAGGCAAGGGAGTGACATTGCCCTACCGACCAGAACAATACCATGAAACTGACCATATATAAATATGATCAACACCCAAGCCCCCTCTGCACCTGCACCCAAGCTAGGACCAGGGAGGGCTAGGCAATGGCTAGTGATGCCTCAGAAGGTAGACTTATAGGCTCCCCCAAAGTCCGCATCCTCATGTCACAAGGATGGTGAGGTTGCAGCGATCAAAGGAACTAAAGAGTTTGATAGGGACTCGATCCCCAGTCTGGCAATCATCTGGCAGGGATGTTACCAGCAGTAAATTAGGAAAATCATCGTAATATGCAATTCCGGATAATCATACTCAAGTTGGTGGACTTGGAAGACAAGATTATTATCCCATCACAGCATATTCATTCATATATCTATTAGAGGAAGTATAAACAAACAATATCTATGACCAGAATATATCTATATTGATAGGAAAGGTATTTTGTACATTCTTACAAAATTTGGTTTTCTGACCACTTTAAAAAAGTTTCATGGGCCTACTGTTATGATTTATCTGTTTATCTTCCTTAAGAAGACGGGTATTACTAAATATTTTGCTTGAAAATTATATAAATATATAATGGCTTATTCATTGTGACTTAGAACAGATAATCTTTGTGTATTTGCAATATTGTATATATATATATATATATATATATATATATATATATATATATATATATATATATATATATATATATATATATATATATATATAATAAATGACAAAGAAACCAATGTACCATTTCTTGAGGATTCATTGCATTAATTTCAAAATTTCTTGTTTGATTATGATTTTTTCATTATGAATTATTGGTAAAATCAATAATTGGACGTTTAGCAGTTCAACAATAAAATATAATTGTTATTATCTAAAACATTATAAATAATATTCATGTCATGAAGATGACATTACTACTGCCAATGATCTTGTTAACAAAAATATACTGTTAATGTAATGCCAGCTTTTTAACATTATCACATATTTTCAATAATTTTAATCGTAATAATCATATCAGTCTAGCAAATACTGAATAAATTGTGAAATATTAAAAACATTAATGAT
>NC_090760.1:41432074-41442074 GCF_036898095.1 Palaemon carinicauda | reverse complement strand
TGGAAGGACATGTGTGAGGCCTTTGTTCTGCAAGATATATATATATATATATATATATATATATATATATATATATATATATATATATATATATATATATATATATATATAGAAGCATATACAAAGCATAAGCAAATGCTTGAAAGTTAAAAAATCCAATATCACTTGGAAATGGGCCAATTCCTACCGAACAGAAATTGAAATCAAAATTTCTCAATGAAATTCGAGAAATCTATATCTATATTTGAAGTAAAATTCCCGTTTTCTGTTCTTGTCGGCTCTTAAAGCTGACATATGGATTCAGAGGAATCTATACAGAACAAAACTAAGTAGAGGTTTGCATTTACTGTATTAACATAGGCCTTCCTAAGGTGGTAGTTGGGCGTTGCTTTCTATGGATATTGTATGAGGCCACTAGGGAACCTCTCTCTCTCTCTCTCCCTCTCCAATCAGTCATCCTAATTATGGAGAATAGTCTCTTTATCTCTCTACATTAAAATTATTTCGACTAGTTGAAATCTCTCTCTCTCTCTCTCTCTCTCTCTCTCTCTCTCTCTCTCTCTCTCTCTCTCTCTCTCTCTCTCTCTCGAAAACGAATTCTTATCATATAACTCTTTACCCCTTTCTATTCTTTACTCTCTGTTCTCTTCCTATAATTGAGAAAACTAATTAACGAGGTATATAATTATGAAATATTTTATTTCTTTTATCTTCACCAATTAGGATATTTTTGGTTATATATATATATATATATATATATATATATATATATATATATATATATATATATACATATACATATATATATATATATATATATATATATATATATATATATATATATATATATATATATATATATATATATATGTATATGTATATATATATATATATATATATATATATATATATATATATATATATATATATATATATGTTTAAATATATATATATATATATATATATATATATATATATATATATATATATATATATATATATATATATATAATATATGAATATATGTATATATATATATATATATATATATATATATATATATATATATATATAAATATATGAATATATATATATATATATATATATATATATATATATATATATTTAAATATACATCGTCTGAGCTTTCTTGTAAAAGTCTGTCGAAGGTGGAGCTTACAAAGGGTAAAAACTCAATTGATTTTGGGTGACAGAAATGTAACTAAAAACGACGCAGGATTTATGAGCAAAGATAGTTTATTTGGGTTTCGCTGCCTCTTTTGTGTGCACACATCACTATTTTACTTCCTTGTAGCTAAATTTTATACTTTTTTGTTTATTCCATATTGCTATTGTGACAATCCTTTTATTCTATAAAAAGTGAAATGGTTGTAAAGGTATAAATCACCATAGGTGAATATCAAGAACATATTACTCTAAAAATATTTGCATAAATTTCCCTCTAAATAGGATTTTTAGTTTTAGGTTTATTTCATTAACTGGTAGGAAACATAAACTCACAAACCCTTTAATGATAATCATTTCACCTTCAATTACCATCATCATCTCCTCACACGCCTATTGACAATAAGGTCCTCGGTTAAATTTCACCATTCATCTCCGGCTTGAGCTTTTAATTCAATATTTCTCCATTCACCATCTCCTACTTCACACTTCATAGTCTTCCAATTCTTCTATTACCTTTTGGAGCCAAGTCAAACGTTTGGTAAACTAATCTCTCTTGGGGATTACGAAGAGCATTCCCAAACCATCTCCATCTCCCCCTCACCACGATCTCATCCACACATGGTACTGGAGTAATCTCTCTTATAGTTTTATTTTTAATCCAGCCCTGCCTTTTACTTCTTAATATCATTGTGAGTGCTTTGTTTTAAAATCTACTAAATCTGTAGGAAATTCTATCATTGTTGTACCAGGACTTATGTTCATACAGTAACACCAATTTCACTAAATTGATATATAGCCGGATTTTTATATGTAATTTCAAGCGATTGGAATTTCAAATTTTACAAAATGTAGCCATTGTCAGATTTTTTTTTTTTAAATTTTTCCCTAGAATCTAATTCTAAAGACCGTGTATTAGAGATCATAGTTCCCCAAAACTTGAACGGTTCTCCTTCCAATGATATTTCATCTTCTATTGCATATCCCGTTCTCATCATCTGTATCTTTCCTCTATTCATCTTGAGCCCAAGATGAATACGAAAGCATTGCAAATCCATTGGTGTTCTGCTAATAAGGACAGCATCATCAGCATAATCTAATTTCATATTAGTAATCAAGTCCAATCTTTCTTCACCATCTCCCTACGCCAGTGGTCTTCATTGCGCGGCTTGCGAGCCATTGGCGTCTCACAATGACCTGACTGGCAGCTTGCAGGAGAGAGACATAAATGGAGAACATTCATCAGTAATCACAGAAAAGGTCAAAAGAATAAGATATAAATTTCATAATTTTACGTACCACTCGCATTCAATAAGCGTGCTAATAATAATAGGTTCCATAATAACTTTGAAATGTCGATTGCTCTCGGTAGCATGGAATTGAATTAACTTTAACGAATTTAACAAGTAACTGGAAAAGCCCCATTTCTATCTTATACCAAACACTCATTGACTTTCATGCAACCCTGGCTGAGTAATAGGGATTTTATCAGTCATTTTTTGACCAGATGAAAATGAACAGTCTATAGTGTCGCCGGTAATTCTTTATTTTTCATAAAATTATTCAGCAGAGAGAGAGAGAGAGAGAGAGAGAGAGAGAGAGAGAGAGAGAGAGAGAGAGAGAGAGAGAGAGAGAAAGAGAGAGAGAGAGAGAGAGAGAGAGAGAGAGAGAGAGAGAGAGAGAGAGAGAGAGAGAGAGGAAGTAGTGGTAAACTGACCTCCAATAGTATAGGACAAAGTACAAATAAAATCGACAAGACTAGTACAGGATGAACACTGAAAATTTTCGATATATGGACTGATGAATGTTTATTTACATTTTAGGAAACTAATTCACATTTGTGAAATTGCAAGAAATTATGCTCAGGTTTTAAACGGTGAAATTTGTAACGTTATTTTCTTACCGCTCATACAAACTTCAACCTGACATCCCAACTTAAAAGCCATCTGAGAAAACAACATTGATAAGTGGTCAGGTCATATTGAAGGGCAACATAGGCTGATTCACAGGACATCCACTGTTACCGAGAATTTGACTGATGCAACACGTGAGTTTGCATAGATTTAGGCCAAACATAGGAAACCTTTACAAGTGTAGATTGTTAAAGTATGTGTTTTGGCATCAGCAGAGAAAATTTATTACGATATCAGTGATAAATATTCCACTTTCAAACAAATCAGAAGCTTACAACTATCAGACACAACCACAATGAGGAGTACTGAAGAAATTGGCATTGATAATTATCGTCAATTAATTGCAAATCTGTCAGCTATTCCATGTTTTAGCATCGTATTATACGAAAGCACATATATTTGTGATGTTGCACAGTTATGTGATTAGGCATGATTTCTAAAAGAAGACCTATTTTACGAGGAATCTTTGTGCCTATTACTACTACATGGCCAAATTAGAAGGAAATACGTGCTGACTGAAATAACCATTTTTTTTTTTTTTTTTTTTGACGGTGTCCCAACATACGAGGCAAAGAGAATAGTCTTATTTGATTAATGCCGAAGAAAACAGAATTCTAACATTTTGCCTCATTCCATTTTATAATTCACCATGAGGCACTTGTGGCAAAGCGCAAACACTGTGAAATCTAAACTAATGGAGCTGGTTGCTCGGGTGGTACATTTTATTGTTTCCAGAGCATTGAATCATTGTCAGTTTCGTGAACTAGTGGCTTAAAAGGAGACAGAATATGGAGAGTTAGTGATGCACAATGGAGTGATATAGTTATCTCGAGGCAGAATGCTTGAACGATTCTCAAGTCTCCTGCCTCCAATTCGCGAGTTACCAGCAAGCAAAGAAAGAGTTGAATCTGAACTGGAGAATCCTGAGTGGATAATGAATCTGGCATTCTTAACTGATCTTAACTGCAAACTGAATGCTCTAAATCTGAAGTTATAGGGCCGGAGCAAACATCCAGCAGCAATACTAGGTGTGGTCACAGGATTTCAAAACAAGATTACATGACTTTCCTTACCATTTGTGCATTTTCCAAGCTTTAGCAAAGCCACACTTGACAATTCAGAACTGCTGCAAAGTTTCAGCTATGTCACTTTAGGTAATTCATTTAAATATTTCGGAAAGGAGTTTAAGTCAATATTTATGGATGTAATGAGGTAAAAGGAAATCTTTACTTTGATTGAGACCCCATTTAATGTGCATGTTACAAGTTCTATACTTGCTGAACTTTGCCCTGGCCGTGCTTCTACGAAATCTGAGATCTTCGAGCTGTATGCAAATGAAGCGTTGATATTCATTTTAAAAGCAGGTGAGGAAAATTTCTGCCATATGGCACTTGATATGAACTACCCAGTTTTGGAGCAGACTGCGCAAAAAAAGTCATGTACTATTTTGAATCTACATGTTCAACTATGATTATCGTCAAGAAGAAAAAGAGAAATAGTCACTTGTGCACATTTGCATATATTAATAAGAATATCAGTGACAAATTACAAGCACCATCTTGACGAAAGAAAAAAAAAATGAGCAGTTGGCTCATTTCAGATCATCACAGAATCAATTGAAGGTACCATATTTGATTGTTGAAAGTTTTTGAGGAGTACTGAAAATTACAAAGTAGAGCATGTTGAGTATTCTAGTATCGGTAGTGAAGTTAAAAAAAAAACAAAAAAAAAACAGGAATGACGGAGAGTATATTCAGACAGGAAAGCAGATAAGTCTGACAAAGCTATGAATTCAGAGTGTGGCTATGGTGTAAGAACTGCTTAGAGAATTATTGATTAAATCTCTAGTGGGGCAAAGACGAAGATGCATATACTTATCAAAAAGTGAGATGGATATGCCATAACAACAGAAGATGAAGAAAGGTAACGTTTGGTGGAACACTTAAGTGAGGTAATGAATAGGGGATATGAAGATAATTTGATTGATATACCAGAAGTTGAGGAAGACCTTGATGTGCCTATAAATGAATTCAGTATGTTTGAAGTCAAAGCTATCATTATAAAACTCGAGAGATGGAAAGCCCCTGGATACGATGGAATAACTGCCGAGATGATATTGTACCAACCGTGTGTCACACAATTGTACATAATTCCTTTTGTACATATTATGCTTGTATCTTCGGTCTTCCCTCGCACTAAAATGAACATGAAAATTCATGTCTGCTGTTTTGCTCTGTGACATTGTCTGTCTCTCGAACATATTATGTCCTGTTGCCTTGAGGTTTTGTATATAAAGGAGAGTGTTCCTAAATAAACAGCTCAGTCGATTGCTTCCTGCCTTTGAGTTCACAACCTTCTCCCTCCTTCGTTACATTGGTTACCCCGGAGTGACTCGCTCCTCCCGCCTCCCCCCCCCCCCCCCACCTCCACCTCTCACCGTTACTATGACGCTGTCAACGCATACCTTCTGCAGCAGTACTCGCCGTCGCCAGCCGCACGTATAGCAACGCCTTTTCAGCTCTCTCAACAACCGTTAGGGGACCAAACGGCTTCGCTCACCCTCGGGGAAATGACCAGTATCACTCGCCTGCAACATGCCGCAGACGGCTCTCCTCGTGATGTGAACCCACTTCATGACTTTCAAACCTCCATCGACGCCTCCACTCGTGACGAAGAGGAAACCTATTCAACTTCAACCCAAGATGACGTGAATGCCGTAGGACACGCCTATGAATGCCTAGGACACACGCCTATGAATGCCGTAGGCCTATGAATGCCGTAGGACACACGCCTATGAATGCCGTAGGACACACTCGCCTATGAATGCCGTAGGACACGCCTATGAATACCGTAGGACACACACGCCTATGAATGCTGTAGGACACACTCGCCTACCCCGTGACGAGCCGGAGCGGCAACACAGCCACCCATCATCCACCACTCGCTCGCACCCCAACCATCGACTTCTACAGCCACTCACTGCCACTAATTGGCGCAGTTTTTACTACTACCTCTCCAGATTCAGGGCACCTATTTAACATGTTCAGTATGTCATTTTTAGAGGGGGAGCCATGTACCAACCGTGTGTCACACAATTGTACATAATTCCTTTTGTACATATTATGCTTGCATCTTCGGTCTTCCCTCGCACTAAAACGAACATGAAAATTCATGTCTGCTGTTTTGCTCTGTGACATTGTCTGTCTCTCGAACATGTTATATCCTGTTGCTTTGAGGTTTTGTATATAAAGGAGAGTGTTCCTTAATAAACAACTCAGTCGATTGCTTCCTGCCTTTGAGTTCACAACCCTCTCTCGGCTCCGTCACAATATTCTCGAAATATTGAATGACTCCAAGAATACTTACAAGATTATTTTGTAGAATGTGGCGTGAAATGACAAAACCTGATGAATGGGAGCAAGGAGTAATAATTACAGAGGCCTCACATTTTCGTCAGTTGTTATGAAAATATATTGTAGTATGCTCATTATAAGGAGACTAGAGAGAAAAAAATGATGAAAAGCTGAGAGATATACAAGCAGGATTTAGAAAAGATAAAAGTTTTACTGACCAAATTTTCATTTCAAGACATGTGGTACAATATGTGTGAAATATAGAAATCCATTTTTTATGGCATTTGTAGACTCCAAAAGACTTTTGATATTGTGCACTAGGCAATTTTTGTGTAGAGTCCTGCGTTATTATGAAGTTCCTCTTGAATATGCAAATTCTTTTCATGAGCATAGAAAGTGCAAAGTTAAGGTTAGTGAAGTCCTATAAAAAAAGACTTCAGTGAACAGCAGAATACTACAATGGAATGTTTTGTCCCATATGTTTGTCCTCCTCATGGATTTTTTAATGCATAGATTAGTTGGAGATGGTGGAAAAAGATTGGACTGGATCAGTAACAAGAATATAGCTGACTTAAATTATGCTGATGACGCTGTCCTTATCAGCAAAACACCACAGGAATGCTTACCAGAAGGCATGCAATATCCCATGGGGTTGGAGTAAGATAAATACAAGAAAGACAGAGATGATGGGAGTGGAATATGCAATGAAAGACGAAATATCTTTGGAAGGAAAAAGGGATCAATGAGGGGGAATAATCTAGATATTTAGGAACTATGATCTCTAATATAAGATCTTTAGCTATGCCAAGTCAGATCAGATCTACTGTATTACTTCTCCAAAGAACATAATCTCTCTCTCCCTTCAATTAGCACGTCTACAATCATCATTGATCTAGGGTTTGTCCGAACGAGAAGGGATATATTTGAACAGATTTCCATATCAGGGAAAACCAGTCTAAATCGTTTTATATGACAAATAAAATGCTAAATATGACTAAAATTTTCATTCCAATGTAGCATTAACTATATATATATATATATACATACACACACACACACACACACACACATATATATATATATATATATATATATATATATATATATATATATATATATATATATATGCGCCCACATACTATACGTACTTGTACACAGTATTTATATAATGTATACATATACATATATGTGCGTGTAAATACATATTTATAAAGTCATCTAATCATTAGCCATGGACATGGAACTATGAATCAGATACCGTGAATGGTTTATAGTTGGTAAAATAATGACCGTTTTTAATTTAGAATAAATAGCACACGAAATCCAATGCAATGGAATACCGACTGGGCTTCCGGCCTTGTAACCTGATCATACCAAAGGCTTCTCCTACATGCTAGGGAGATCGATATCTAGAGAGCTAGACGCATGCTGAAGGGGGAACTTTTTAATTCCCAAGGGGTGAAGAATGAGAGTGCTTTGATTACTCTCTAGGAGTCAAGAGTGTTAGCTTTTACTGTAGTCCTTCAGTTCTTGTTAGTTGATGCACTAATGACATACTTGACGGTCGGTCACCCTTCCTCGGTTATATTTTGCCTTAACAATAACATTCAAACGATAATAAACTGATAAAGGAAGAGCATGAAAAAGAAAATCATTCATGAAAAACTTGGGATTTTCAATGTAAATTTGATGTCGACCATTTCTAACAATTTCTGACGATACATAATAAAGATCTTTTGGTAATTTGACTAATTAACAGGCAACGACTTCGCTTATCAAAATATTTCCAAGTAATATGGCTATTGTACGTAGAACATTTAGGACATTTTCATATCAGCTATAATAGGCAGATTGATTTTCAGAAAACAAAGCCATATCATTTGTAGCCCTAGTTTTAATTAACATGATGAGGGACTCAACCTGTAATTAATAAAAATAATAGGTATTTTTAAAAAAGATAATGGATTCAATTGCGTTGAGAGAGACAGAGAGAGAGAGAGAGAGAGAGAGAGAGAGAGAGAGAGAGAGAGAGAGAGAGAGAGAGAGAAAAAAAAAATCTATATTTAGTGCAAATGGGATACAATGTCATCATCAACGTATTATACGATTCTATTTCTGATGATTATCAACAGCTCTTTATATACACATGCATACACACAGTATATATATATATATATATATATATATATATATATATATATATATATATATATATATATATATATATATATATATATATATATATATATACATATATATATATATACATATATATATTATTATATGTATATATATATATATATATATATATATATATATATATATATATATATATATATATATATATATATATATATATATATATATATATATATATATATATGCGTAAAAATCACAGGAAAACGTGATGCTCAGATGCAGAAGAACCACAGGGAAAATGAAAATACGAAATATACGATTACGTCCTTACTAGTTTCGTGATACTTCTTCAGAGTACTAATTTATTGAGAGAGGTTTCTTTACATTTTGTAGGTAAAGTAAACGTATGAACATACATATAGAGGCTTACAGAACAATGACACTCCCATACCAGCTACCTGGGCTATGATCAGGTCTCTACTGGGTAGAGATAAAAAAGGGTCCTTTCTGGTGACAGGTATATTCTTGTTTTTGACTTTCAATACAGTTTATTTATTTGAATAATGGTAGCTTTATCTATATAAATACATAAACAAAATTATATATTTATATATATATATATATATATATATATATATATATATATATATATATATATATATATATATATATATAAAAAGCATCTATATATAAATATATACAAAGACATAAATAGGTATACACAAACAGGCATTCATACACACACATGCATAATATTTGCATAGACATATGCATATGTGTACACATACTGGTATACATATACAGACACATACATATAAAAGAACAACTTTTTCCCTCAAAATGTCGATGTCCTTTTTTACTGTATATGGGACATAAACCAGACAAATTTGGAATAAACTTTTGGATTACTGCTGATACAGAATCAAAGTATATGCTAAATGCTTTCCCTTACTTGGGAAAAGATAAATTTCGACCAGCAAATCAGCCCTTATCAACTTATCTTGTGCTAAGACTAATGAAACCATTCACTGGGAAAGGTAAAAATGTCACAACTGACAATTTCTTCACATCGCTTCAGTTACCTGAACATCTGAAAGCAAAAAACACCAGCATTTTTGGCACAATGAATAAAGCCCGTAGAGAAATTCCATCTCAAATTAAGTAATGGAAAGGTCAACTGTATGATACACTTCTGCTGAAGAATAAGGATACGACCTTGGCAATAAACCAAAGTAAGAAAAACAAGACAGTCTTTATACTCAGTTCACTTCATCGCACTGTTTCAATACGAGATGGACAAAAGAAAAAGCCAGAAAAAGTTGTGTATTACAATGCAAAAAAATTTGGAGTAGACGTACTTGACAAAATGGCACATAATTATTCCACAAGGTGCCCTTCCAGACGTTGGCC
>NC_090760.1:41417074-41427074 GCF_036898095.1 Palaemon carinicauda | reverse complement strand
CCGTTTACAAAAACTCCAAAACTACAAAACCTTGTCACACCAAACCTTTGATAGTTCACTGAACACTTTAAAAAAAATATACTGAGCTGGGTGTGAGAATGAGAGAGAAGAAGAAATGGCTTGAATTCTCTATCTATCTATGCAACCCTGGGGTCACCTTTATATATGAAACTTAGCTACTTCCAGAAGATTACCTGGAGAGCAAGTTCTGGAAGCGTGGCGGCTGGGCTAAGGTGTCAGAGTTACCAATTATTGCTCTTTCAACACGTATCGGCGCAAGCCGAAACGAGCTCTCTCAGTCAGCTAGCTTCACCCACCCATGTTCCCCGAAAAAAAAAAAAAATATTTACTATCCTTTCACTAATTTTTCAGCGAATTTTCCAAAGAACATGGAATATTGCGTAATCTCTCACAGACATGACGCAATACCTCATGAGAATATGGAAGAACATTATATAAACCCTTGTTCCTACCTTGTAAGGTCACATAACAATCTCAAACAGTATACATAAGACTTCGTGACAAAATTACGTGAAATAAAAATGCTAATACTTGAAAAAAAGTAAATTTTCATATAATGACACGAATAAAGAATGCATTGAAATTATCAACGAAAGTCTTACGTAATTTGAAAAATGAACCTGATCAACGCTAAGAACGCATCTTGGGAGCTGGCTGACCTCTCCGCAATGCATAAATAAAATATAAATAAAATAATTAATAAAATACTATTTTCTACTCTGCACTAGACTAGCTTCGTAATAATACACACACACACACACACACACACACACACACATATATATATATATATATATATATATATATATATATATATATACATATATATATATATATATGTATATATATATATATATATATATATATATATATATATATATATATGCATATGGTATATACATATATATATATATATATATATATATATATATATATATATATATATATATATATATATATATATATATATATACCAGCTTTGTAATGGTATATATACATGTATATATATATATATATATATATATATATATATATATATATATATATATATATATATGTATATATATAAATATATATATATATATATATATATATATATATATATGTATATATATATATACATGTATATATAAATATATATATATATATATATATATATATATATATATATATGAAAATCTATATATATATATATATATATATATATATAAATATATATAGATATATATATATATATATATATATATATATATATATATATATATATATATTAATATATATATATATATATATATATATATATATATATATATATATATATATATATATATATATATATATATATTGCATTGGTCTATACTCTAAAGTTTCCTTGCCAATCCCTTTACAACTTGTTTCACTTAAGGCCAAGATATCCAAACTATATTTCATAAATTCACTCTCCAAATCTGATTCATGGTTGTAACCTTGCAATTACCAATTTTCAATTTTTCTTTAGTATTTATAAACCGGGAGATTCTTAGCACTCCGCTATGCCCGTGACTGTGGGCCATTCTCTCATCTTTTAAGTGAAGTAAAAAAGGAGAGTTTCCCAATAAACATTATTGTTTGCTTCTTGCAGGTAATCATGAAGGCTAGGAGACATCTTCTAGACTTATGATGATTTCAATATATGCGCAAGCCTTTTTCTTTCCTTTGTTAATGTGTGTCTTTCTTCCCTTTCTTTTTATGTTAACATGATTTTTTCCTTATTATAAGACTACATGAATTTTGCTTCCTTTATACTCCTTTGATGCCTGGATAGATACAAACATGCCACACTCTCAACACTAACCCTATATTAATACTTGCATAATGTCTTGAGAGAACTCACTTTATTTCACTTGGAGACAAACTTAAAGATACAACAATTCTCTCTCTCTCTCTCTCTCTCTCTCTCTCTCTCTCTCTCTCTCTCTCTCTCTCTCTCTCTCTCTCTCTTGAGGTTTTGTACCAATCTTTATATCAGTGTATTTCCTTTAACATTAATCTTTAATTTTTCACTTACGAAAAATTCCGGAAATAGCAATGACACTTGTCATATACATTCATATAACTATGAAGTTAAAATCAATTTGTGGGTGAGCGAGCGTATGCGTGTCTAAACACTCACTGAAGACGTGCAGTGCAGTATGCAATCAGGCTATTATCACAGGATTAGAATGATCTTCTACAATGGCCAGTCAGACTTTTCTCATGGGGGATTACCAGAGATGTAATACTCACTAATCACTTAAGAAATCCATTTATATTCAAACACATTTTAAAAGCATTTTTCCCTTATGTGTATTCAAATGGCTGTGACTCCTTAATCATCCTAATATTAGAGGATTGTTCTTGAATGTACAGATGCTACTATATTTGTTTTCATAGACATGGCCTGAAGAAACATGAAAGAGAATGTCCATAGGTATATAGAGATAAAATGAACGGATATTTACCGCAAGAACAATCAGAGATTTCAGACCGCTAATGAATGCTATCAATATTTTATTTAACTGCTATACAATCCAAGATTTCCCTCTTTCGTATTGAAGGAATCTACTGCATTAAAAGCATCCTGGATCTGGATGGTGATTCGGATCAACACCAAAATCTAATCCCTTGTAAATTAGTCCATTTTTGACAGTTTCTGAAATTTTGATCAATATTCCTCCGTAACATTTGGAGTGAAAAACAAACAAACTAACGGACAGACAGAGGTGAATACATACTCTCCTTGGCGGAGATAACTGAAATCGAGGTTGCCTAGTATTTTAGGTAATACTAAAAGGAATTTTGAAAATTCCCTACTACTGGTAATAGTAAAAAACATTTTACATATTAGTAAAGAGTATAAAATCTCTTGAAGTGGGAAGTATGAGAGCATGCACCCGTAATGTTTATCAAAAGATAGATGGAAGAGGGGAATACATAACCCTATTTACTTTCACTCAACGACCCTCTCTCATACTGGCAGCTAAACTTAGATCTAAAGAGCTTTATTTTTGGGGACTTTTTTATGAGCATGAAGTTTACAACACACGTGTCCTAATCTCTAACTCACTATAACTTCCTACAAAGGGAATAACAAATTAAATCATTACAAAATGAGTTAATTTAAAAAAGAAAAATAATAATATATTCGTTTAAAGTATGTGAATTAGGTCAAAGAGAATTTTTAATAACGAAAATAATCATCCCGTATCTTTTTTTTTTTTTACATGTATGTTCATGACTATTTAATACAAAAACTATAATGTATTGATATGCCAATAAATAAACTACAGTTTAAAAAACTATTATCAGTAAGTAATACTATTTTAATGATAGCATTGACAGTAATAGAAACATTTGTATCTACTAAAGTCAATCGGTGAGGCACCGAAATGGGAAAGTGATAAAGAAAACTGTTCAATTTGATCCCAGGGGAAATATAAAAAATATGATAATAAACAAATGACATATTCTTAACTCTGAAACAATCTCTTGATAGAGATTCTTTGTTCGGGGCCGTCTCTGAAGATATTATCAAAGGCATCAAACAATTTATTTCCTTTTTATGGAGAGAGAAAAAAGGATTTATGTTATACTGTAATGTATTTATTCTATTTTCGGTCACTGTTTTCCCTCAGACTTTTTAGTTGATCTACTGAATATTTCTAAAATCATAGAATTGCATTATTGTTTCAAAAGATGATGCAATAATGGTGAATAATCTTTTATTAGCTGTTTGTATGTACCTTATTTTGAAAGTTATGATTCATGAAATACCCATGTATTTAGCAGGTGACCATAAGCCACGTTTTTAATTTGTATATCCTCTTAAAACATCTTTATATTTTTATTAACCACTTATATGTAGTTTATTTGCTATTCCTATATTTTCTTTCCTCACTGGGGTACTTTTTCATTTGGAGCTCTTTGGCTTATAGAATTCTGCTTTTCTAACCAAGGATGCAGTTTCTGTAATAATAATGATAATAATAATAATACTAATAATAATAATAATAATAATAATAATAATAATAAAACATCAACAATAATAATGATGATGATAACAGCAACAATAATAATAGGATTGTTAGCATAATATTTCCAAGTTTGGATCTCCATATTTCATAAGGGTGAATTATAGACATATGATCTCATCAGTGACTGCCCTTGAATTGAACTATTCTTTTGTGGAGTTGCGTCAACATTCAGCTGCAAAGCCTATCGTCTGTTTACCTTCCTGAGTCCTTGGGGGATAAAATAGAGCCGATTAGAAATGTCGGGGTCAAGTGGTGCGTGTTTACAGTATATTCAGTAGCATGTTTAACCTGACCCAGCGTTACTATATAAAATGCAAGATACAAGTATTGAAGTTATCATTTCTCTGCAGTAGACAACTATTCTCTCTCTCTCTCTCTCTCTCTCTCTCTCTCTCTCTCTCTCTCTCTCTCTCTCTCTCTCTCTCTCTCTCTTCTCTCTCTCTCTCTCTCTCTCTCAAAATCCTGTTATTTTGTTTTTTCATTTTGCTTTTCATTATATACAATACTTGAAACATAAACGTCATGAATGTGAACATCACGGTCTATGGATGGTTACTCAAGAACAGGCGCGAGGCTATTAATTGATGCGATCAGATTAATAGATTAGATGGAAAATGACGTAATGAGTGGACCCGTTAAATATATATATATATATATATATATATATATATATATATATATATATATATATATATATATATATATATATATATATATATATATATATATATATATATGTATATATATATATACACATATATATACTTTATATATATATATATATATATATATATATATATATATATATATATATATATATATATATATAAAGTATATATATATATATATATATATATATATATATATATATATATATATATATATATATATATATATATATATATATATATATATACAGTACATATATTCTAATATGGCTAGTTCCAGAAACTGAGAATCATTTTATCGCAACCTTTTTAATTCAAACAGTTAAAAGTGTTTCAAAATAATCACATAATAACAAAAGGTTAAAGTCAGTCGATATGAACTCATTGGATTTCTGATTTGCACACTTTAACTTTCCATAATAGTGTGAAGTCAATCCTAATAATGAGGCCAATTCTATCATGAGGCTCTATACTACAGAGTATTCTAGAAGTTTTATTCCAGCTTTGACCAAGTTGTGAATTGATCATCCTAATCGGGTAGTTGAATTGGTAGAACTTTCAAAGTTCAATCTTGCAGCAAACTTCTTTTTCATGTTGAATAGGCTGATATCAGTCTTTTTGCATTTTTTATATGAAAGATCGGTTTTACTGTTGTTGCTCTTCTTGAAATATTTTATTCAATTATTTTTTTCACTATTTCTCATATAGTTTATTAATTTCCTTATTTCCTTTCCTTACTGGGCTATTTTACATGCTTGAAGTCTTTGGAATTATAGCATTCTGCTTTCAAACTAGGGCTGTAGCTTACCTAATAATAATAATAATAATAATAATAATAATAATAATAATAATAATAATAATTAGAATAATAATAATAATAATAATGATGATGATAATAAAAAATAATAAAAATAATACAAATAAAAATGAAAATTACAACAACAACAATAATAATAATAATAATAATAATAATAATAATAATAATAATAATAATAATAATAATAATAATAATAATAATAACAGATTATATTTTTGAAAACGCGTTTGCTATATTTTTGAGAACTTGTTTGACAAAGCAACATTTATATATTCTATTCTGAAATATTCCTAAACCATATGGTATAATCTCATCCTAGTATGATAGATTAGATGATTCATAAGCGTTTTTTTGATGGCTAATTAGCATATGCTTAATTTCTCAATATATTATTTTAATTACCTCTAATCTCTTAGTTTTGAAAGACCTGATTACGACACTTCTTTTGTATGGTTGCTCATGTTTGATTTATCTCTTTTCAAAACATAAAAATTTATCTTAATTAATCGAGTTGGAATATCACAGGATTTCATTGTGTTAACTTATTTCTCTGGATATAGAATTTTTCTGTGTGGTTATTCACATTGCTATTACCTTTCATCCTTTCAACACAGTTCCCCTTAGTTCTTGTCTTTCATCTCCATTATTTCTCCTTCGACCTGCCCAAACAACTTTAATCGCCCTCTCTTTGCTAGTCAACTTTGATCAGAATTAAAATTTCCAATGTTTACCCCCTTTTTTCTGAATATTTATTTAGGCAGTAAAGTCTATTTTTTGTTTTGGATATGTTTTTCAGAAGTTCATTACAATTCTACCTGTTTAATAACCCGTTAATCTGATAATTCTCTCGTCAGACAGGCAGCGACGCGCTCACAGAAATTCCAAGATCTGCAGCACCTTGAACCAAGTTTATGCTACGAACACACAATCAACAATATCCAGATGAACCTCCTCCCCCTCTTAGCTTCCATAACTCCTATGATAAAATTACTTTTTCCCTTTTTCAGAAGTAAATACGGTCACGTTTACTCTGATGAATAACTGATAATCTGGAAGCATAAGGTATATATAATTTGACTTTCACTAAATAATTATCTACTTCCATTGGATCTTTAAATTCATTCAGAGGGATAGCTAATGAAGTGATGAGCCAGAAGGGCTACCCGTTATTTCTTTCGCATATATGTATTTTGTTGAAGGAAACACACAATTGAATAGACAAATAGCTGGCTGAATTACTGAAAGTCTGCCTCTGTACCTATCAGGTATAGTGTCCACTCTACGGAAAATTAATGTTTAAGACACAGACATATATATATATACACACACACACACACACACACATATATATATATATATATATATATATATATATATATATATATATATATATATATATATATATATATAATGATAATAATAATAATAATAATAATAATAATAATAATAATAATAATAATGAGTTCAGATGTTCTGTTCCCACACGGAGTAAAATGATTGGTCCTTATTTCATTGTATAATTTTGTCCACAAGTCAGTGAAGAAAAAAAGGAATGAACTTCAAGCCTCTTGGAACTCAGAAGTCGAATGGAATGCCACATAATGAATTAAAGCCGTAGCTTCACCAACAGAAACGAAGACAAATGTCTCTCTCTCTCTCTCTCTCTCTCTCTCTCTCTCTCTCTCTCTCTCTCTCTCTCTCTCTCTCTCTCTCTCTCTCTCTCTCTTGAGAGACAACATCGTCTTGAGAGTCCAGTCGTGAACACTTGAGAAAGTCTTCGTCTTCAATTTTCTCCTTCAATTCCATTGTCTTGTCTTTATTTGACTCTGTTGTTTTTCATTTCTTCCAATTCACTTTTTTTTTTTTGTTCCCTGATGATTAGTAATTATTATTCATGTTTTATTTGTATTATATTTTGCCTTTCATAATCTTCCCTTTTTCTAAGTACTTTTTCATCATGGCTTACTTTCAAGTATATATATCATTTTATAATCTTTCTTTATTTAAGAATATTCTTTTTAGTGTTTGAATAATACAATAATTATCCTCTTTTCCTTCCAATTCTTGTTCAGATTTGTTTGCCTAAATTTATTTAAAGAATTATATCTATTTTTAATTGGTCACGGACTATATTTCTATCTAGTCTCCTTCGTTTAGTCTGACTACAAATAGCTTCTATTTGGTCTTTGCTTTCCGGTTTGTCCATGGTTTTTGTTCACTTGCCTTTGTGCTTTTACCTGATATTAAATTCTTAGTTTCAGTTCTAAGCCGTCTTTTATTTCTAATCTGGAATTGTTCTTTTCTCAACATTCTAATATTGAGTAGAATTTCTATTCTTTTACTTCTTTTCACGAAATTCTCACACTGTCGCTTAAAAAATCTTTACACTATTTTCCACCAAACTCTTGTATCTTCAGTCTTATTTATATCATCACATTCTAATCGTTTCCTGTTTGATATTTTTTCTATCTATTTCTTTTTCTTTTTGCTGAACGATAAAATTTTTCTCTTATTTCTTATGTACTTCAGATTTCATCTAAAATTTGAAGCCGCTTCTTCCATGAGCTTATCTGGGCATTTCATCATTTTATCTTTGAGCTTCAGCCACAGAGAGAATGCTGCTGTAAAAGTCGTTTTCTCTATTCAAAATTCATATCATGATAAGTTAGATTTTAGTAACATGTATAATTTTCTTTTTCATCTATAATATATTTACTCATATTTGAAAATCTCCTCGATCGGCGTTTGAGTTTTTCCCATGCATAGAAAGCATCATAAAACGCAAACGCATACTATTATTATTATTATTATTATTATTATTATTATTATTATTATTATTATTATTATTATTATTATTATTATTATCATCGATATTGTTTTGAAAATACTCATGCTACTTTTGTTGTCCTTTTCGGCAGTAGTAATCTTAGATAAACTTACTGGCCATTGTCTAATTTTTTGGATTAATAATAATTTAATGCATTTGACTTCATTTCTAAAATATAGTCTATTTCTGGTATTATAAAAGTTCAATAAAATAATTTCCTCTCCCGTAACATGAACAAAATGTCCCGTCCTTCTTTTGTTGCTGCAGAGATATGAATGGACCACTTTTAACGTAGTCTGAAAATAAATATGAAAATAAAAGTAGGTTAAATCCATCTCCATCCCAGAGATTTGGGTAATGGGACTGCCGATATTATTTACTTTCATTATAGTTGCTGGTAATAACAAAGCCATCACTAACTAAAATTGCCATCAGTTACTAAAATTGTTACTAAAATTTCCTCACATATGGGTTTATTCATGCTAAATATTTTTTTTTCTTTTTTTATTGGAAGTTTCAAAACTATTGATTTATGAAGCATTCTTTATAACTAACTGCATTTGGGTTTAGCTAATATTACTGCTGACGGAGCAGAATACTGGACTCATCTTCAATTTCAGATTACTCGGGCAACGGTTCAGTGCATACTCCAGGGCAAACATATAAATTGAAACTTAGCTTTTCTGCTTATCTTGTTTTCTTCTAGATATTCTATCAGACCTTTTTTATAGATATTTTCTTTGCTATGTTCAGCTTCATAACTGATTACAAAATTTATTACAAACTCATTTAGGAAGTTCAATTATGTGCAGTGGTAGTGTCTTTTATCAACTGACTTGTAGCATATATTGAGGTTATATTTCGTCATTGCTTTGGTTCCACTTACTTCAATGTACATATTGCCATTGATTCCTAATTCCATAGTAAATAAAACCATATATTTTATGGAATAATTTCCTCCTACGCCTATCTACGCAAAAGGCCTCGGTTAGATTTCACCAGCCGTCTCTATTTTGAGCTCTTAATTCAATACTTCTCCAATCATCATCTGCTTCACGCTTCATAGTCCTTAGCCATGTAGGCCGGGTTCTTTCAATTCTTCTGGGGGGTTATGGAGACCAGTTAAAAGATTGGTGAACTAATCTCTCTCGGTAAGTGCGAAGAACATGCCCAAACTATCTTCATTTACCCTAAATAATGATCTCATGCACATATGGCAATCGAGTAATATCTCTTTTAGTCTCATTTCTAATCATGTCCTGCCATTCAACTCCCAATATTCTTCTGAGAGCTTGGTTCTACAAATCTACAAAATCTGTTGGATATTGTTCCATTGTCTTACCATGACTTGCTAAACGGATATATAGCCAATGTATGATTTGCTTTATTCAATCTTTCATTAAACTAGAATTCTAAAGAATCTGTGGAATACCTAGTAAGAACTTTTGTTACATAGAAATGATATGATTACATGAAATCTTAAAACAGATATATACGATTAAATCAGGGCTTTGTGGCCCACTTCACACAAACAGTTTGAACCCATGCGGTTGCGACGTTCAGTTTAGAAAACATTATATCTCAATGAGGGCCTTCAACGGCTGCGGGAGATACT
>NC_090760.1:41354574-41412074 GCF_036898095.1 Palaemon carinicauda | reverse complement strand
TATATATATATATATATATATATATATATATATATATATATATATATATATATATATATATATATATATATATACAGTATATATATATATACATACATATATATATATATATATATATATATATATATATATATATATATATATATATATATATATATATATATATATATATATATATATATATATATATATATATATATATATATATACAGTATATATATATTGTGACGTAATTGTGCAGATTACGATCTTTAAAGAAAGTATCAATCGGACTCTTCACTTGACACAGTGACTTCGTGTCAATCCAGAGCGACTAATTGACACTCAAAATTCTTTTATATGACTGAACCTGTTAATATTATTAACGGTTCAAAAACACCCGAGGTCATTTATTTATTTTGGAGCTGCACCTCGTTGGAATAGTTTTAATTCGTGTAGGAACAATTTGGTTTCAACCTTAGTCTAACTCACGGACAAAAGAAACTCTGTTGTAATAATCGAAAATACAATAGTTTAATTTAAGTCAAACAAAAAAAAAAAGAAAATGATCGTAAAACTCTTAAGGAGATAACTTACAATTGACAAATAAAGCAAAATGTGTTTTCGAGTTTATGGTTAATAAATCAAGAAATGATTACAGTAAAAAAAACGAAAAAGACAAAACTAAGCTTAATTCTCTCTAGCAATCCAAATACATTCAGATGCACAAATAACAATAAAAGAAAGAAGGTATCAATTAATTTCTATTTTCCGAAATCACTCAGTAAAATAAACTGCAGAACATAAATGTCAAATGAATAATTATGATAAAGAAAGTGCACGGGTGATCGCGCAAAACAAAAGAAAAATAATGTTGGCAATCTGTCTATGTGCCCCCGACAACAAAAGAAAAACCCTCACTTCGCACTTCAATTTTTATACAAAAAAAAAGAAACTGTTGTTACTTGAACATAAGAAAACTTGTAACATAAAACAAGAAAAACAAAATGATGTTGGGTGCGAATAGGTAAGTCACATTATTACGAGAAACTATTCCCCACAATTATCCCCCCCCCCAGCTTCACTCCCTTGGAATTCCCATCCATGCAACTCTATAACTTTGGCACTTTTCTTTTTAATTCTCTCCCTCGCACAGGGGTCAGTACTTAGCTTCAAAAAACTTCGGCACAGCAGGTGTTCTTTGGGTCGTCAACGCAGATGGTTCCTTTCTTCGTCCTGAGTGTGTTCTTTGACTCAGACGGAGTTCGAGCCTCTTGGAGGTTTCAGGGGGAGAGCCTTTCCTGGGGGACGCAGGCACTGGCTGGCTCCTGGGTCTTCTTGTTTCTATGGCCTCCGGACTGGAACTGACTTCTTCTCCCCTCACAGCCTTAGGCTCCGCAGTGAAGATTTTTTTGGGCCATCCCCTTTTTCTCTTGATTGGGTAATCTTGACTTCCAGGGGCGGTCTTCATCCTTTGAGGGCCAATGACATCTTGTGACCCCGCCTTCCTTTTCCGCGTGTTGGCCAATCATGACCAGGGGTCTTCTTCTTTGTGGACTTCGATGCCCCGGTCTATGAGAACCTTTATTCTCACATCTGGCGTATCTCTTGTGGCTGACCTGGGAAGAGGTGAGAATTAAGCGCCTTGACAAGTTAATAGCCAAGGAGGTCTATGCAACGCAGTCCAGACCTCCTTTGTTAGTTGAGGCTTATTCTTAAGTTACACAGACGAGAAAACCCATGAGAGCAAAGCTTTTTACCAAGAAAAACAAACTAAAAGAATTATGACTGTTAAGTTGTCCTTTGGAGGGTAGACTCCCTCGCACAGGACTTCACACTTCCCCCCTTAAAAAAAAGATTTCCTGCTCAATGAAAAAGAAATCGTCTCCCATCTAATCTGTAACTGAACTCACAGCTTGGCTCTCACGAAAAAGGTGAAATTACAACTAACAAACAAAAAAAGAAAACTTGGGAAAAAAAAAATAATCAAATGACAGTTATAACTATTCCCAAATTACTTTCATACGCCCCAACTCTAATTCATCCTTGAAAGACAGTCTGCTAGAATGTTCTGAGTCCCTGGAATATGCAAAATGTTCAAATTTACTTCTTGTAGCCGTAGACTCCATTTGAGTAGTCTGCGGTTCTTGTTTTTCATTGCATGCAAGAATGTTAAGGGATTGTGATCTGTAAAGATGTTAGTGGGCAATGAATTAGATTGAAGGTAAATAGAGAAATGTTCTACAGCAAGTACTAAAGCCAATAGCTCCTTTTCTACAGTGGCATAGTTCTTTTCATGCCGGTTAAATTTCTTAGAGAAGTATGCCACAGGGTGTTTCATGTTTTGATCATCTTCCTGCAATAAGACTGCACCAGCCCCATGATCACTGGCATCTACTGCTACTTCAAATTCTCTGTCAAAATCTGGTGCTTTCAGCACCGGTGATAGACTTAGCAACCTCTTCAGGGAGTCAAATGCGTCTTGACAATGGTTAGACCAAACATACTTGTTATTCTTCTTGAGAAGATTAGTGAGAGGCAAAGCAATGGTAGAGTAATTCTCACAGAACTTTTTGTAATAGCCGGTCATTCCCAAGAACCGACGCAATGCTCGGCGGCTTTGCGGGACTGGAAATTGTTGAATGCTCTCAACCTTTGCCTGTACTGGGCGAACAGATCCTCGACCTACTATATGACCCAAGTAGGTGACTGTCGCCTGTCCAAAGTCACACTTGGAGAGGTTGATTGTCAAGTTGGCCTCTGCTAAACTCTGGAAAAGGGCTTTTAGTCTCTTCAGGTGTACTTTCCAAGAGTCACTGTAGATAACAATGTCATCCATATATGCGACAACACCTTCTATGTCCTGTACCAGACTGTTGATCATCCGCTGGAATGTCGCAGGAGCATTTCTCATCCCAAAGGGCATCACATTATATTCAAATAATCCTTGAGGTGTTACAAAAGCTGAAACCCTTTTGGCTCTCTCAGTGAGCGGAACACACCAATATCCCTTCAACAAATCACACTTGGTGATATATCTAGCATTCCCGATGGTATCCACGCAGTCATCAATACGTGGCAAGGGAAAAGAATCTGGCTTTGTGACGTTGTTCACCTTCCTATAGTCAGTACAGAATCTGACTCCACCATCAGGCTTTTCCACTAACACACACGGTGAACTCCACTGTGAGGAACTCTTCCTAATAATCCCATGCTCGAGCATGTAATCAATTTCTTTCCCAAGCAGTTCTCTCTTCTTTGGTGATACTCTGTACGCGTGTTGACGGACTGGGCGTGCATCTCCCACGTCCACATCATGCTCCATTACATTTGTCCGGCTGGGAACATCAGGAAACAGCACTGCGTACTCTTCCACTAAAGCTTGGACATCCTCTTGCTGCTGGGGAGCTAGGTGAGAGACCTTGGTCTTGAAGTCTCTGAGAACCTCCGAATTCTTAAGTCGGGCTTCGAGTGGCATGCCCTTGAAACTGGTTTTTTCCTCTTCTTCCCCAGAAGTATCCTGTTCTTCCTCCTCTTCTTCACCTTGAGGGTTCTGTTCTTCCTCCTCTTCTGTTTGCTGTACCTGTCTCCTTATTACTGATACATGAACAGGCACAGTGACTGGTGATGGGTTTTGGGCAGTGGCATTACCACTGGTATTCCGAACAACATATGGTTTCATCATGTTGACGTGACACACCTGGTGTTCCTTTCTTCGGTCCGGTGTCCCTACCACATAATCCAATTCGCTGAGCTTCTTCACGACCTTATATGGCCCCTGGTACTTGGCCGCTAAGGGACTACCAGGCACAGGTAGAAAGATGAGCACATCATCTCCCACTTGGAATTGTCGTGCTTCTGTCCTGTTTGCTTGGTCATACCAGGCTTTCATTTTTTCTTGAGACTTCTTCATTTCTTCATGAGCCAATTGGCAGACCTCGTGCAAGCGTTGTCGGAACTTCACCACATAGTCTAGCACATTAGTACTTTGTTCCTCATGGGTCCATATCTCCCTCAGAAGTTTGAGAGGTCCACGCACTTGATGTCCAAAGACCAGCTGGAAGGGGGAAAACCCCAGAGATTCTTGCCATGAATCTCGGATAGCAAACAACAAGAACGGCACGCCTGTGTCCCAATCTCGTGTTTTCTGGTCTTCACAGTATGCACGTAATGCATTTTTGAGCGTGCCATGAAACCTTTCCAAAGCACCTTGAGACTGTGGGTGATAAGCAGAGGACATTATGTGCTGCACTCCTAACTCCTTAAGGGTGCCTTCAAAGATTTTCGACATGAAGACACTACCTCTGTCAGTTTGAATAACCTTTGGTAACCCGAATGTGGTCACGAACTGTACCAGAGCCCGCGACACATTGGGACTCGTCGCTGTCCGCAATGGGTACGCTTCAGGGAAGCGCGTCGATGCACACATTAGCGTCAACAAATGGGTGTTTCCCTTCTTTGTCTTTGGCAGAGGTCCGACAATATCCATGATGATCTTGGAGAAGGGTTCCTCCACCACGGGGATGGGTTGCAATGGTGCCTTTCGATGATTTGGATCCTTTTTACCTATCACTTGGCACGAGTGACAACTACGGCAATATTCTGCAACTCCTCTGTTCAAATTTAGCCAATAAAATTCCCGGGAAATTTTCTCACGCGTTTTGCGTACTCCTAAATGTCCTCCCATTGGTTGTTCATGAGCCAACCTTAAAATCTCCTCTCGATACTGTGGTGGCACTACCACCTGATATAGAATGGTCCATTCAGCATCAGCAGGCACTTTCTTAGGCCGTCATTTGTGCATTAGGACATCATCCTTTAGATAGTAACCAGAGGGTTCAGCCTCGAGTTCGCTCAGGGATCCAGCTTCATCCCTTATCCTTGCAAGTTCTGAGTCTTGTTTCTGAGCCTCAATGAGCGACTCCCTCGAGTATTCTGAACATAATAAACCAGGCTGCACCACTCCCCTGAGCATTTGGGGAAAGGTACCCACAAGCGCTCCGGTAGGAACATTATCTCTGTCCTTTTTCTGTTGAGTGGTACTAGCACGGGTAATAGCACATGCTGGATATTCATTTTGTTCAATCTTCACCTCCCCTTCATTCTTGTCAGCATGAATTTGACATGATGCTGTGCAACATCGTTGTCCAGCTATGTCATTTCCTAACAATAACTGTACCCCTTGCATGGGTTCCTCATCCACCAAAGCAACTGGAAATGTACCGGAAATAAAAGAAGAGCTTAAAGTCACTGCATATAAGGGCAATTCCTCTCTTCCCTTAATGTAGCGAACCATGACACTTTCTCCCAAGGTGGACGATTCATCGAAGGGTAAGACTGCTCTGTGCAAGACAGTCTGCTCAGCTCCAGTATCACGCATAATCCTTATCTGTACAGGCTTGGTACCTTGGTCCTGCAGAGACACAGATCCTGCATGAATGAAGGCTTCCTGTCCTTGCCTTATGGCCATGTCTCTCTTCTTCATCATCCCTTGGCATGATGTCTGTCTTCTCATAACCTCATTAACATTAAGTTCTTGGTCGTCTCTCTTGTGATTTTGATTAGAGAACTTCTTTCCCCCTGGTCCATAATTTCCTTTGAGCCAGCAGCAGCTAACGTCATGTCCGAGTTTGTGACAATAGGAACACTGTCTTACTTGGGGAGCCGAAGGGTAGGCTCCATTGTTCTTACTTCCAGTGATTTTAGCACTGCCATGTGTAGGGTTTCCGCCTACTCCTTTCTCTGATGGAGGATACGATGGTGCCGGCCCCCTGGGGCTCCAATTACCCCGAAATGGCCTGGAAGGCTGGTTTGGCTGAAATGAAGGAGGGCACCATCTTGAGCCAGAAGAGCCCCTGATCTTTTTCCTCAGTGTATACTCATCTGCCAGTATAGAAGCCTCATCAGGGTCAGTGATATGTCGATCTTCGATATATTGCCGAGTGGCTGGTGGCAACATTAGCAGAAACTGTTCTAATCCCATGAGCTCCATTATCCTGTCGAAAGTCTTGTTATTTCCAAGAGAGGCCTCCACCCACCTGTCACGGCTAATCTTCATTTGTCTCCAATATTCTGCATAGTTTTCTGATCCTTTCCTCAAGTTCCTGAACTTCTGGCGATAAGCCTCAGGCACAAGTTCGAAAGCTTTCAAGATCCAGGCCTTTACCCGGCGATAATCGTGCGCAACAGGGTCGGATACCGCATTGTACGCATCCACTGCTTTCCCGGTTAACTTTATGGGCAACAGGCGAGCCCAGGCGTCCTCTGGGATCTGGTGACTTTTCAGTACTCTCTCAAACGACAGGAAGAAGTCTTCAGGATTCTTTTCATCATAGGATGGAAGGAGTCCCGCCATATCTTTTTCTGAAAATCCTCCCATGGGTTGTGCCTTTGGGGGTCTTGAATCCTGACCTTGTCTCCTCAACTGAGCTCGCAGTGAGTCAATTTCGAGCTCAGCTGCTTTAAATTTCATTCTCGTACTCAACGACTCTTCTGACCTCTGAACTACTTCATGAGATTCAACTTCAGCTGGACTTGAAGTTCGGTAGGCAGTCTGGCTTGATGACATGGCTGATGGTAACATTGGCACTGCTGCTGCTCCTCCCATAACAGAGTGTTCTCGAGTTATGGAGTGATCTTCGTCCCTATCTTCAATTGCTATCTCCAACTCACGCTCTTCCTGACGCCTATTAAATTCTCTCTCTAAGGCCTCTAGAATCTGTTGTTTTCTATCTGCATTTTGGATATAATCTGCACGTGAGCTCACTTCAATTAGCTCTGCTGGGAAGAGTTGCCTTAACAAAAAGTCATTCGGTTCCTCTAGGAACCTAGAAACTCTATCTGAATTTTCGTCTCCCATGACTGAAACGATAGAACCTTGAACCTTGAACCTTGAACCTTGAACCTTGAACCTTGAATGTACTTACTGCTGCTTGATAAAAAAAAAGAGAGAAAGAAGAGAAAGAAAAAATCAAGACTTCTAGTCAGCCAATTTTACACTATGAAATCAACAGAACACAACAAATCAGGTTGCATAACAACCGAGATCAAAGATCACCACACTGATTTCGAAATCAAATTTCCGACCAACCGAAGAAACTCCGAAACAAAAACTGTTTCCGGAGCAATTAGCAAAAGTTAAAACAAACTATATTCCAACATAAAAGAAAATGAACAAAAGTTAAGTAAAAAAAGAATATATCCCGGACACAGGCCCCAATTTAAAGATGTGACGTAATTGTGCAGATTACGATCTTTAAAGAAAGTATCAATCGGACTCTTCACTTGACACAGTGACTTTGTGTCAATCCAGAGCGACTAATTGACACTCAAAATTCTTTTATATGACTGAACCTGTTAATATTATTAACGGTTCAAAAACACCCGAGGTCATTTATTTATTTTGGAGCTGCACCTCGTTGGAATAGTTTTAATTCGTGTAGGAACAATTTGGTTTCAACCTTAGTCTAACTCACGGACAAAAGAAACTCTGTTGTAATAATCGAAAATACAATAGTTCAATTTAAGTCAAACAAAAAAAAAAAGAAAATGATCGTAAAACTCTTAAGGAGATAACTTACAATTGACAAATAAAGCAAAATGTGTTTTCGAGTTTATGGTTAATAAATCAAGAAATGATTACAGTAAAAAAAACGAAAAAGACAAAACTAAGCTTAATTCTCTCTAGCAATCCAAATACATTCAGATGCACAAATAACAATAAAAGAAAGAAGGTATCACTTAATTTCTATTTTCCGAAATCACTCAGTAAAATAAACTGCAGAACATAAATGTCAAATGAATAATTATGGTAAAGAAAGTTCACGGGTGATCGCGCAAAACAAAAGAAAAATAATGTTGGCAATCTGTCTATGTGCCCCCGACAACAAAAGAAAAACCCTCACTTCGCACTTCAATTTTTATACAAAAAAAAAGAAACTGTTGTTACTTGAACATAAGAAAACTTGTAACATAAAACAAGAAAAACAAAATGATGTTGGGTGCGAATAGGTAAGTCACATTATTACGAGAAACTATTCCCCACAATTATCCCCCCCCCCAGCTTCACTCCCTTGGAATTCCCATCCATGCAACTCTATAACTTTGGCACCTTTCTTTTTAATTCTCTCCCTCGCACAGGGGTCAGTACTTAGCTTCAAAAAACTTCGGCACAGCAGGTGTTCTTTGGGTCGTCAACGCAGATGGTTCCTTTCTTCATCCTGAGTGTGTTCTTTGACTCAGACGGAGTTCGAGCCTCTTGGAGGTTTCAGGGGGAGAGCCTTTCCTGGGGGACGCAGGCACTGGCTGGCTCCTGGGTCTTCTTGTTTCTATGGCCTCCGGACTGGAACTGACTTCTTCTCCCCTCAACGCCTTAGGCTCCGCAGTGAAGATTTTTTTGGACCATCCCCTTTTTCTCTTGATTGGGTAATCTTGACTTCCAGGGGCGGTCTTCATCCTTTGAGGGCCAATGACATCTTGTGACCCCGCCTTCCTTTTCCGCGTGTTGGCCAATCATGACCAGGGGTCTTCTTCTTTGTGGACTTCGATGCCCCGGTCTATGAGACCCTTTATTCTCACATCTGGCGTATCTCTTGTGGCTGACCTGGGAAGAGGTGAGAATTAAGCGCCTTGACAAGTTAATAGCCAAGGAGGTCTATGTAACGCAGTCCAGACCTCCTTTGTTAGTTGAGGCTTGTTCTTAAGTTACACAGACGAGAAAACCCATGAGAGCAAAGCTTTTTACCAAGAAAAACAAACTAAAAGAATTATGACTGTTAAGTTGTCCTTTGGAGGGTAGACTCCCTCGCACAGGACTTCACATACATATATATATATATATATATATATATATATATATATATATATATATATATATATATATATATATATATATATATATATATATATATATATATATATATATATATATATATACAGTATATATATATATATATATATATATATATATATATATATATATATATATATATATATATATATATATATCTATATATTTATATATATATATATATATATATATATATATATATATATATATATATATATATATATATATATTTATATATATATATATATATATATATATATATATATATATATATATTTATATATACATATATATATATATATATATATATATATATATATATATATATATGTATATATAAATATATATATATATATATATATATATATATATATATATATATATATATATATATATATATATATATATATATATATTATATTACATATATATATATATATATATATATATATATATATATATATATATATATATACATATATGTATATATATGTATATATATATATATATATATATATATATATATATATATATATATATATATATTTATATATATATATATATATATATATATATATGTATATATATATATATATATATATATATATATATATATATATATATATATATATATATATATATATATATACAGAGAGAGAGAGAGAGAGAGAGAGAGAGAGAGAGAGAGAGAGAGAAATTGCTACTGCAGAGAAAATGTCCCTACCGATACTCGTACCACCCATTTTATTTCCGAGGCCCCAACGAGGTAAACACAACGCTGAATATGAACAAACACCACTTGACCTCAATATTTCAAAAAGGCTCTATCTAATCCCAGAGGACCCGGATAGGTAAACAGACGATGGGTTGTTTGGAGGAATGTTAAAACAACTTCACAGAAAGATAGGTTCATTTTAGGATGAAATGAAAAGTTTAAAATTCAACCCCTATAGAGGAAAGAAATGAAAAATATGTATAAATGATACAAAAAGTTCTAAATTAACCCATGTCTAGTTTTACCGTGAAATTGTTCAGCGGAAAAAGCAAAAATAGGTCAAAAGAAGTCACCATTGTTCCATAATTACCTTTTAATTTTCTTTTTTTTTTGGGGGGGGGGGGAAGTTCTCAATATTCAGGATTTGCGAGGAAACTTTTCAAGAGTGTAATCTTTTCCCTCAAACGGCCGAATGAGAGAGATAGGCTTTCGATCGTATTGTTTGTTCTCCTCTCAGGGTGGCCCTTAGAGTGATCTCAAATCCATTATCTTCTCTTCAGTTCCCTCAGT
The DNA here is from genome assembly GCF_036898095.1 of Palaemon carinicauda. Taxonomy (NCBI): domain Eukaryota; kingdom Metazoa; phylum Arthropoda; class Malacostraca; order Decapoda; family Palaemonidae; genus Palaemon; species Palaemon carinicauda. Next base: position 41,401,962 of record NC_090760.1, on the reverse strand, counting down.
GAATTACTCTCCCAGATGTTTATATTCATGGTACTACCGAAGCTTCTATCCCCTTCATGTGAGATGTGGATAAGTAACCTATAGTTTTTATATCACTCCAAAACCTGATATATATATATATATATATATATATATATATATATATATATATATATATATATATATATATTAAATCTGACAGTACGTAGTTGATGCTCACCCCGACGTCGTCGTCGTCATGAAAATCAGTTATTGTATATAACCTAAAATAACAGAATTATCATGGAATACAATGTTTCCCTTTTCAGATTTATATATGTGTATTTTCCTAACCTTGAAACTGCTGAAATCATTTCTAAATCTATATATGAATTCCGTAATCATACTGGCGATTCCCTATAAATGTAATCTTCTTAGCTGTAGATTTTCACAGACAATAAAAAGATTTAGGTTGTATACTGTCAACATTACACAGTCACAAATTACACTCTCCATAAATATACTCAATAATTTTAAAGATTTTTAAGATTTGATATAAATTGACATTTGATGTTTTTATCCATCTTTATCTTTGGATTTACTGAAGTATCATGGTGTCCTACTGAATGTGCCAGCTATTTCTTATACACTTTTATCCTATGGAAAAGTTGTCTTGACAGAATTAGTGATGATGAAGGTGGAAAGTTTAATAATATTTGATACTATTGCTAATTACTTTGCATTGTACAGCTAATATCGGTCCTGCTGCAGTACATGCATATTTTTGTTTTTTTTTTTCTAAATTTCTCTTTTGACATATAACATATGGAAAATTTTGGGGTGGATTTGCATCATAATGTGATTTAACTTTTAGACGTATTCCATTAGAATAATCTAGTTTTTTATTTGGAAAACCAAATCGTTTATTACAGATCAGATTGGCTACATAAAAGCAATTTGTTGTTAGGAAGGGCATCGTCCTCAGAGCCTATTGGAGACAAATGTCAAATCATACTTTATCATTACTGACCCAATGGTGCCCATAATAAGTTCGTAGCCACTAAAGATTATTCATATTGTTGATTGTTAGCAATTAGTCTTAAATTGAACTGTTGATAAAGCTATAGGTCAAGATTTTGTAATGAGAGCAATGATGAGGTTTGCAGAGCGAGTCAATTAAATTGACCAGAAGTACAGTAAAGTCTAAACAATGTTTGACGAAACAATTTGTCTACCTGGCCAACGCTTGAAGTCTAAGAATATAGATTTTATCTTGGAGGATCTGTGAAAGACTCATCATTGATACTCGTCTTTAAAATTCCCAAACGAGTCGGTTTTATCTCTTATAAGACGAGCTAATGCCGATGATCACTGTACAAGAGCTTAAACATGTCTGAAGAAACGCCTGTTTTTTTAGGAAGATATCAAAGGATTGTCAATATATTGACAAATAACCTATTTATGACGCCACCCATAATTACAGATCAAATAAAGAGTATCTATAAAACTTGGAGGATGGGAATAAAACAATGTGAATCCTAAGGTTTTCTGGGCATTTCAGATCACGAGGATAAAGATGATTGGATTTGAAGATTTGGAGAACTTTTTCGCTTATGACCGGTATAATTTTTGCAAATTATTCCATTTTGATATAGGATAATAATCATGTTGTATAAGTGATATGCTTTTTTTTTCCTGACCAAGGTGATAATCATAGTAAAAAAATCATAGCCTTATGTCCTAATTATCCGGGAGTAACAGACATGGTTTCAACCGTGAATAGCTCATAAATTTTCAGTCTTTTTCCATGCAAATAGATTTATAAGGGGTATCAATGTCTTTGAGCTTTCTGATAAAAGCTGAACCAAATGGTTAAGCATGAGGATATATGCGAAACCTTCACTTCAAATTTGTTTTGAAATGAATCAGCGTCTCGTTTCTTTTCTAATATAAATACCCTATGTAGATATTTAAGGTAGAATGTTATTCCACTTTAAGACCATAGAATGCCTTAGTTCATTTTACTTTTTCTGTTTTCCTAATGACTTGTTAAAGATAAGATATATATCTCAAGGAGTGAAGAACACATAATTTTCTTTCCTTTCAGAAAAACAGGTCATGATAAAGAAAATGGGAATTATACTAACTGTTTCAGCTAGTGTTTCAAGTTGTTGTGAGGCTACACTATTGCTGTAACTTACTAGAGTCAAGTAAATACTTAATACCTACTTACCGAATCATGCCAGTAGACACAATTAAAGATTAAATAGACTTTGCTCAATTTCAATGATTTTGTCATGAACTAAGCCGGCTATTCTCGCTTAACGTATGGCCACAAGGACCCACTAAATTTTCCAGAATGTTTGGCAATGATACCTTATTGTATGGGATTGTTGTATTAGTAAGATTAATTTCTTGGAGGACTTCCTCAATTATTCTTATGTTATTCTTTTCTTCCTTACTGCAGTCTACTAGTAAAGAAAAACTACTCATATCTCTTGAGATGAAAAATATGAGGCTAAGTTAGGTAAGGTCTTTTATATATTTCGGAACATACAAACATATAAACGTAAAAAGTAACTATAGATGAATATACAAGTTGTCAGAATATATTATTCAAGTATATTTACTTACGTATCACTAAATATCACTATGCAATTGCAAAAGTCTAAATTCAAGTCTAGGTTAATCTATTCAAAACACAAAAACAATAAAGTATTTTATTATATTCCAATACGGTCAAGCAACATGAAGGTGTTGTTTTCGGCTTATAAAGGGGAACCAGAATAGTTGGGATTTGTTCTCATAGCCTCGGCTGGAGTTCCCTCAAGGGTGTAGGTGAAAATCCTCCGAAGGCTTTCACCTAGATCTAATCGTGGAGTTAGCTTAGGGTGCCTCTGTACCAGATAACTAGAGACTTGTCCATTATCTTTGCTCAGGCAAGCTGTGGAATAGCTCCTTTTTAACAAAATAGTGTCTAGTGTCATTGGTGCTGTTATTTCCATGTTCGTCAGTCGCAGCATACTCCAGTAGTGGTAGTGGGCTGTCAACTGGTTGGCAATAATAATATCTACATTGTGTCCAATTTTTTTTTCTCTCCAGATATGCAGGGCTTCTAAATTTCTAGGAACCCGATTTCAGGAGCACTACCAAAATTTTGTACAATGCTCTCTACATACATACAATATACGCACTTCTTTTTGTTATATTTTGATAGGCCCCTGCAGAAAGTAGCAGGATAACCTTTTGAAGATATGCAGGGAAGTGTATTGGTAGAGTACATTCATCTTCTTCAGGTCATCCTGCACAGAAAGATCATTGTAGTCTTCCTGATAAGGTTCTTCGTCTTCAAAGGCCAACAATAAAAAATTAAATTTCCTTCAGTCCCTTAATGAGCAGCAAATATGTTGCACTTAATGATATTTTCTATTGTTCGTTCGTTGTCATAATATTATTTTGATAATTCTTTTACTTAAGTCCCTTATCATGTGTTCCATAGAATTTCTGTCTTCATGAATATATATCTTCATATCTTTTTAATCATCAACATCTCCTACACCTGAAAGACTATAACTATTATCATCTATTCTTTTCTTTGGATACGATCCATCAATTCATCCAGCTCTCCACAGACTTCTTCCCTCTCAACACCACAACCATCATAAGGGACATATGCAATAATGACATTCATCATGACGGCCTTAATTCCAAATTTCACACTCATCAGTCTTTGATACTCTTTTTACCTCCAACGCCTTCAATGATAATAACACTCAGCCTGTTTTCAGACCCACGATAAAAGGCTTAAAATCATCCCACTTAATAGCTTGCCTTAACCACCTTCCATATTTTCTATTGTAAACACAGTGTATCCTCTTTCCTCCTTTTCATCACGTCCGCAGCCTCTCTCACTATGCCCGTCGAAGTTCTCACTTTCAAAAGTTCCAAACCTCAAAATCTCACCTAGAATTTTTCCCCTTTCTCCCCTCGTGCCGATTTCTAACCAGCTTTCCCCTCTCTTTTTACCTCACCTTGCCTCAACAGAAATCCAATTTTCACTGATGCCCGCTGGCCAACAGTACCAGTGGCGGTCGCTGTTAATACAGTCCACTACAGAACCGGAATGTAAACACGACCTGCGATCCAAATACTCACATACACACACACACACACACACACACACACACACACACACACACATATATATATATATATATATATATATATATATATATATATATATATATATATATATATATATATATATATATAAGAATGAACATGTATATATATATATATATATATATATATATATATATATATATACATATATATATATATATATATATATATATATATATATATATATATGTATATATATATATATATATATATATATATATATATATATATATATATATATATATATATATATATATATATATATATATACATGTTCATTCATATATATATATATATATATATATATATATATATATATATATATATATGTATGTATGTATATATATATATATATATATATATATATATATATATATATATATATGCATATATATATATATATATATATATATATATATATATATATATATGCTAGTGTACACATTTATTTATACAACATATGGATTTATTTGAATATTTCCCTGTTTACTTCTAGAGTACTGCGTAATATTGAGCCTCATGATGGAGAAGGCCTGGCTATTAGAATTAACTGTCTGCCTAGTATTACGAACAGGATAGAATTGTCCAGGGAGATCTGAATGTAAAGTATGATCAGAGTTATGAAAAATCTTATGCAACATGCATAATGAACTAACTGAACGACGGTGCCAGAGAATAATATCTAGATCAGGAATAAGAAATTTAATGGACCTCAAGTTTCTGTCCAACAAATTAAGATGAGAATCAGCAGCTGAAGACCAGACAGGAGAACAATACTCAAAATAAAGTAGAATGAAAGAATTAAAACACTTCTTCAGAATTGATTTATCACCGAAAATCCTAAAAGACTTTCTCAATAAGCCAATTTTTGTGTGAAATTGAAGAAGACACACACCTTATATGTTTCTCAAAAGTAAATTTGCAGTCGAGAATCACACCTAAAATTTTGAAAGAGTCATACAAATTTAAAGAAACATTATCAATACAGATCCGGATGTTGAGGAGCCACCGACTTGACCTACTTACAATCATACTTTGAGTTTTGTTAGGATTCAACTTCATACCCCATAATCTGCACCATGCACTAATTTTAGCTAAATCTCTATTAAGGGATTCACCAACCCCAGATCTACATTCAGAGGATGGAATTGATGCAAAGAGAGTAGCATCATCTGCATATGCAACAAGCTTGTTTTCTAGGCCAAACCACATGTCATGTGTATATGGTATGAAAAGTAATGGGCCAAGAACACTACCCTGTGGTACACCGGATATCATATTCCTATACTCACTATGGTGCCCATCAACAACAACTCTTTCAGATCTATTACTTGAAAAATCAATAATAATGATAAGAAACGACCCACCCACTCCCAACTATTTGAGTTTGAAGGCAACACTAAAATCAAGGCCAATCCTACAAACTTCCTGACCAAAATCAAGGGATTTCTGTACAGCATTGGAGATATTAAAAATGGCATCACATGCTCCACAACCTTTACGAAAACCAAATTGCAAACTAGGGAGTAGATGATTACCTTCAGCAAACCTATTGAGACGTTTTGCCAGAAGACGTTAAACATTTTTAGATAATATGTGAGTTATGGAAATTGGGCGGTAATCAGTGGGACTTTAGCTACCACAAACACATTTACATAGAGGAGTAACATTACCAATTCTCCAACAAATGCTAAAAGCTCCTCTTCTTGCTAATTTGCGCAAAAAAATAGATAACTTTGGAGCTAAGAAATCTGCTGTCTTTATAAAAAAACAAAGGAAAAATACCATTTGGGTCTACATCTCCTTAAGCATCAAGGTCCATCAACAGAGCTTCAATCTCATGAGATCGAAAAGCTAAACTAGTTAATTTAGCCTTAGGAAAACAGGAATCAGGAAGTTCATGTTTTTCATTACTCTGTTTACTGTCAGAAACATCAGCCAAAAGGGTTGCCTTTTCCTTTGGACAGTGAGTGACTGAGCCATCTGGTTTAAGTAAAGGAGGAACTGTTGCATATACACCAAAGAGTGCAGATTTAAGGGTAGACCACCATTTATGTTCCTGAGTTGTACCAGAAAGGGTTTCTTTTATGGTTAAATTGTACTCCTTTTCAGTTGAAGCATAAACTCTCTGAGCAAAAGCTCTAAGCTGAGTATAGTTGTTCCAGGTCAAATCTGATCTGTTATTCTTCCAAAGGTGATAGGCCTCCTTCTTCTCCAAATAAGCACGTCTACAATCATCATTGAACCACGGTTTGTCCTTCACTCGGTACCTTAGCACACGAAAAGGGATACGCCTATCAATTATGTTGACTAGATTCTCATTCAAAGGGACAACAGGATCTACACTATTATATAAGTGTGACCAATTCAAGCACAAAGGATCATGCAAAATCCCATTCCAGTCAGCTTGGGATTTCATAGAAATTTTACAAGAATATGATATATCAGGGACAGGCTGCTCAGTCTTCACTAATAATGAAATCAAGGCATGATCAGATGTCCCGACTGGAGACCCAACCTTACGAGTTATAACGACAGTGGAGTCAGTGTATACGAGGTCCAAGCAATTACCAGACCTGTGAGTAGCTTCATTTATGATTTGCTCACAGACTGATTCAGAGGCAAAGTTTAAAGCTCTTAAGTCATGGCGATCGGTAGGAGAGATAGAACCTAACCACTCCCTCTGGTGAGCATTAAAATCACCAACAAAGACAAAAGAAGACTTTTTATCATCTTCTTGTATCTTAGCCATGATGGTAAGAAGACAATCGAAGATAGAATCATCCATATCTGGATACCGGTAGATTGAACACAAATAAAAGTTGTTATGCCTGCCACAAACTTTTATTACCTGAATCTCATGACATCCACATTGACAAGAGGACTTATGAGAAACAGGGTACTCGGTCCTAATATACACCGCTATTCCCCTGGCCCTAGGGATGGCATCACGTTTCAACATTATTGGCTTCTTAAAACCAGTTATAAGGAGCTCAGATGAGTGCCTCATATTAGAATCCCAAGTTTCTGAGCACAAAAGAATATCATACTGTCTGGACGCAACTATAAGGTCTTGGATATTTGCATGAAGACCACGAATATTGCAATACAGAAGACGACATTGACGAAATCTAGCACGCACTGGTTCCGGATTTCGCTCAATGTCTCCAGACCACATAAGAATTAATAGAAATAAAAAAAGAGACATCATATTTAAAAACTAAATTAACAAGAATTATAACAAAAACAATATGTACAGAATTATAAATAAAATGATTGATGATACCCATAGACTATAGTAAAAAGTCGGAAAACTGGTCAACATGGAGGAGCCGATACACCATGCAAGGCTAAATACCCTCCAGGATAGTCACTTTAACTGAAGGGAAGACAGTAAGGATGGTTTTGAGAAGAAAAAGAATCAGAAAAAGGAAAAGACAACCTCTTGATAAACCACCAGGTATCCATGGCCCTTTTATTAAGTCTGCCCAACACATCATTTCAAAAAACAAGAGGAAGAAAAAAAATAATAGTAAGATAGAATAGTGTGCCTGAGTGTACCCTTAACCAAGAGAACTCTAACCCAAGACAGTGGAAGACCATGGTACATAGGCTATGGTACTACCCAGGACTAGAGAACAATTGTTTAATTTTGGAGTGTCCTTCTCCTAGAAGAGCTGCTTACCATAGCTAAACAGTCTCTTCTACCCCTACCAAGAGGAAAGTACACTGAACAATTGCAGTACAGTAATTAACCCCTTGGGTGAAGAAGTGTTAAGTATCTCATTGTTGTCAGATGTATGAGGAAAGACAAGAATATGTAAAGAATAGGCTAGACTATTTGGTGTTTGTGTGTAGGCAAAGAAAAAATAAGCCGTGACTAGAGAGAGGGATCCAATGCATTACTATCTGGACAGTCAAATGATCCAATACCTCTCTAGTGGTAGTATCTCAACGGGCGGCTGGTGCCCTAGCCAACCTACTACCTATGCCTACGCCTTTGGACAGTCCACGAGAAGTATCTGAAAGGGGAAAAATTTTTTTTATGTATTTTGCGTATCTTGAAAAGGGCAATGACAGGGTACTGAGAAGTTTAATCAATTAGTCTTTGGGACATATAAGGGTATCGGACAAGTTGTTAAGGTTAGTGAGGATGCTGTATGAGGGAGACAAAAACCACTGCACAGTAAAAATATGGGGGGAGTGTGGAAGGCGTATCATCATCATCATCCCCTACGCCTATTGACGCAAAGGGCCTCGGTTAGAATTCACCGGTCATCTCTGTCTTGAGCTTTTAATTCAATACTTGGGTCTTCGGATTCCTCTAGTGCCTTGTGGAGCCCAGTTAAACGTTTGGTGAACTAATCTCTCTTGGGAAGTGCGAAGAGCATGCCCAAACCATCTCCATCTACCCCTCATCATGATCTCATCCACATATGGTGCTCGAGTAATCCCTCTTATAGTTGATTTTTGACCCTGTCCCACCTTTTATATATATATATATATATATATATATATATATATATATATATATATATATATATATATATATATATATATATATATATATATATATATATATATAGTGTGGAAGGCGTATCATCATCATCATCCCCTACGCTTATTGACGCAAAGGGCCTCGGTTAGAATTCACCGGTCATCTCTGTCCTGAGCTTTTAATTCAATACTTCTCCAGTCATCATTTCCTACTTCAAGCTTTATAGTCCTAAGCCATGTAGGCCTGGGTCTTCGAATTCCTCTAGTGCCTTGTGGAGCCCAGTTAAACGTTTGGTGAACTAATCTCTCTTGGGAAGTGCGAAGAGCATGCCCAAACCATCTCCATCTAGCACTCATCATGATCTCATCCACATATGGTGCTCGAGTAATCCCTCTTATAGTTTAATTTTTGATCCTGTCCCACCTTTTATATATATATATATATATATATATATATATATATATATATACATATATATATATATATATATATATATATATATATATATATATATATATATATATTGCCTGCTAGGTGGTATATCTTAGCAATCCATGTTTGCCAACAGTTGTACCCGTATAAGCGGATGAGCAACCTAGTAGAGCAATGAGAGCTTTGAGTGTGAAGGAAATGCCTCCCTAAATCTCGATGAACTCACTGGCAGCAGGGTGATGGATTGAGTTCAAGGCGATAGACAAACTGTGTCTTTGGCTTTTACCCCTGATGCCTGAGTGTAAATCTTACTATAATTAGTATGGACCGGCAGTGATCACCTGCCTTAGAGAAGATGAAAGAATGGGCCCTTGTCCCGAGCATAACGTGGTGCTAAGAATCTCTCGGTTTATAAATAGTAAGGAAAAATTTAAAATAGGTAATTGGAATGTTAGAATCAGGAATTAGATTGGGAAGTTACAGCACTTGGAGAGTGAATCTATGAGATATAGTTTGGATATATTGGCCCTTAGTGAAACACGAAGTAAGGGGATTGGTGAGGAAACTTTAGAACAAGGCAATATAGGCAAGTATATCTACTCAGGCAGATCAGATGGTGATGGAGAAGGAATAAGAATGATGATGACAACAGGAGCAGAAAAGGCATTAACCGAGTAGAGAGCTGTAAATAGTAGATTGTTACTATAAAAGTTCAAATCAAATGAAAGCTGTGCAATATGAGTATTAAAGTTTGCCCAAGGGCTTATAGCATCCTTCCTAGTGAAGAAAGGAAATAAAGAAATCAACAAACAACAAGAAATGCAATGAACGATTTATATAAAATAATAAAAATTAATACTAATATAGATTCATTTCCTTATTACTAGCCAAGTTACAACCCTAGTTAGAATCCAGATTAGAGAAGCTATGGAGAGATGAACCTAGCGATCTAAGAGAAATCCCAAAGGACCAAAGGAGAAACGCAGAGAGGTTTATTACTAAACACAGTACTAATAAATTGTGGCCTTAGATTCACAGACAGAAGGCTGCAGTCTGGTTCCATACTCTGGAATACCTACATAGTGAGGTTGTTAAAGATAATAGATGGTAATAATGTAAAAGCAGAAAACATATTTGATTTTTCAAGTACTTGGAATATAAATTTACCCCATAATTGTTTTCTCTGACCTTTCAATCCCTATTGACGAAGCACCAAGAAGCACTAGGAAAATTCATCATCCACTTAACGACAGGAGACATAAAGGGATACAATTTATAAATGCAGCAGTATAAACGTACAATTCTGATGGGATCCAGCTGCCTGCCCAGTTATTGGTTTCCTTTTCCATACCTTGTAAAAATGATGATGATTAGAAAATTAAAGATAATCAGATAGCCGTCAATGGATAGCAATGGAATATGAATAGCAATTGGTTCCCTACTTAAAATATAGAATTGAATGTGACCAGTTATTTCACTAGCAGAAATTTTCAGAGCCGTGAAACGTTCTCCACGTTATCAAAATACATCTTTGAAGCCTTTGTTGAATGTCGCCTATCTATTACTTCAAACTTCATTAATGATGCTAAGAAACGACTCACCCTCTCCCAATTGTTTGAGTTTAAAAACAAGGGCCTCTGTCAAATACAGAACTAACATCAAGACCAATCATACACATTTCCTGACCACAATCAAGGGATTTCAGTACACCATTGGAGATTGTAAGAAGGGCATCACATGCTCCAAAGCCTTTGCGAAAACCAATTTGCAAACTAGGGAACAGATGATTACCATCAGCTAACCTAATAAGACGTTTTGCTAAAAGATGTTCAAAAACTCTGATTAACATGGGAGTTATGGAAATTGGGCAGTAATCAGTTGGACTTGAGCTACCTCAAATACATTTATATAGTAGAGTAGCATTACCAATTCTCCAACAAGTGCTAAAAGCTCCTCTTCTTGCTAACTTGTGCAAAATAACAGATAACTTTGGAGCTAAGAAATCTGCAGTCTTTATAAATACAAAGGAAAAATACCATTTGAATCTACAGCTCCATAAGCATCAATGTCCATCAACAGAGCTTTAATTTCATGATATAACTAGTTAGTTTAGCTTCGGGAAAACAGAAATGAGGAAGTTCAAGTTTCTCATTACTCTGCTTGCTGTCTAACACATCTGTCAAAAAGGCTGCCTTTTCCTTTGGACAGTGAGTGACAGAGCCATATGGTTTCAGTAAAGTAAGAACTGTTGCATCTACACCAAAGAGTGCAGATTTAAGTGTAGTCCACCACTTATGTTCCTGGGTTGTACCAGAAAGGGTTTCTTTTATGGCTAAATTGTATTCTATTTTAGTTGAAGCACAAACTATCCGGGGAAAAGCTCTAAGCTGAGTATAGTTTTTTCAGGTCAAATCTGATGTGTTACCCACCCAAATATAATAGGCTTCTTTAAATAATCATGTCTACAATCATCATAGAACTATGGTTTGTCCTTCACTTGGTACCTTAGTACACGAGAAGAGATACGTATATCAACTATGTTAACTATATTCTCATTCAAAGAGACTACAGGATCAACCTTACTATACATTTGTGACCAATACAAGCCTAAAAGATCATGCAAAATCCCATTTTAGTTTGCCTGAGATTTCAAATAAATCTTACATGAGTGATATACATCCGGGACAGGCTACTCAGTCTTCACTACTAGTAAAGTCAAGAAATTATCAGATATCCCAACTGGAGAACCAACCGTAATTTTTATAACGCCATTGGAGTTAGTGTGTATGCGGTCAAAGCAGTTACCTGACCTGTGAGTAGATTCACTTATGATTTGCTCAAACCGGATTAAGAGGCAAAGTCTAAAGCTTTTAAGTCATGGTGATTGGTCGGAAAACAGGAATTTAGCCACCTACTATGGTGAGCATAGAAATCACAAACAAAAACGGCCTTTCTATCATCTTCTTGTATCTTAGTCATAAAAATAGAATTATCCATGTCAGGATCCCGGTAAATCGAACAGAAATATAAGTTGTTATGCCTGCCACAAATTTCTATTACCTGAATTTCAAGACATCGATATTGATGCCAGGAGTTATGAGAAGCAGGTTACTCAGTCCTAATATACACCACCATTCCCCTGGACCTAGGGATGACTTCGAGTTTCAACATTATTGTCTTCTTAAAACTAGTTATAAGGAGTTCAGGTGAGTGCCTCATATTAGAAACCAAATTTTCTGATCACAGACAAATATTCTGGACGCAACTATAAGGTCTTGAATCTTTGCAGGAAGACTACGAATATTACAATACAGTAGACGACATTGACGAAATCTGCGATGTACTGGTCCCGGATTTTGTACTGGTCTCCAGAGAGCATAGGAACTATTGGTAATAAAGAAAATATACATCATACTTGATAAACAAATTAACAAGAATGATACAAACAAGAATTCGTACAGATATATAAATAAAGTGACTAATCAAACCCATAGACAATAGAAAAAAGTAAAAAAAAAAAAAGTGGTCATCATGAAAGAGCACATATTCCATGCAAGGCTAAATACCCTCCATGAAACCCACTTCAACTGAAGGAAGGAAAGTAAGGATGGTTCAGAAAAGTAAAAGAATTAGATAAGGAAAAGATAATCTCTTTATAAACCATCAGGCATCCATGGCCTTTCTAATAAGCCTGCCTAACACACCATTGAAAAAAAAGAAAAACACTATCCCCCCCAAAAAAAACGAGGAATGAATATAAAAAATAAAAAAATAAATTAGATATATAAAGGAATATACTATGGAATAGTGTGTGTAAATGTACCCTTCAGCAAGAAAACTAAAACCCAAGACAGTGGGTGACCATGGTAGAGAGGCTATGGCACTACCTAAGACAATGGTTTGATTTTGGTGTCCTTTTCCTAGTAGAGCTGCTAAAAATAGCTACTGAGCCGCTTCCATTAGTTCTACCAATGACAAATCATCTATAAAAAGGCATTCTAGTCTAAGAACTCTTGAAAATTATATCTTTATTCGCTGCCTATAAACTTTATTCTATTCTAGCCAAGGTGAAAGGTTATAGGTTGAATATATATATATATATATATATATATATATATATATATATATATATATATATATATATATATATGTATATATATATATATATATATATATATATATATATATATATATATATATATATATATATATATATATATATATATACATGTATATCTATACTTATGTATATCCCAGATACAGATATAAAATCAGCTAAGATCAGGTGAACATTGAGATCACCCTGAATGACCACGTCATCCCATTCAATTAAGGAAATTCATTGCAAAATGTGCATGATTACCTCTCTCTTAGAACCGCTCAGGAGTTCTATCAACAATATTTCCAACCTTAAGCATCAGCTGATCTTCAAGCATAGTAAGATTAGTGTCACCAATCACATGTTCCTCTAAAACACTGGTCAAAGCATATGAGTTTTCCAAATAAAACACCACACTATAACATTTAGTCTCTTCCTGTTCAGAATAATAGTCAAAATGTGATTTCATTGCCTCCATTATCAATAATTTTGTCCATTGACCTCATTGTTCATATAAAATATAGCTCCTTCGCAAAATAAAAAGATATATATATATGTATATATATATATATATATATATATATATATATATATATATATATATATATATATATATATATATATATATATTTATATATATATATACATACATATATATATATATATATATAAATATATATATATACATATATATATATTTACATCAATGTTTATATATATACATATGTACATATATATATAGATATATATATATATATATATATATATATATATATATATATATATATATATATATATATATATATATATATATATATACAGATGGATACACACACACACACACACACATATATATATATATATATATATATATATATATATATATATATATATATATTTATATACTTATGTGTGTATATCCATCTATGTATACAGTATATATATATATATATATATATATATATATATATATATATATATATATATATATGTGTACATATATGTATATATATATATATATATATATATATATATATATATATATATATATATATATATATATATGTGTGTGTGTGTGTGTATACATATGCATATATGTAAATAATATATATGTATATATATGTATATATATATATAAATATATATATATATATATATATATATATATATATATATATGTATATGTATAATATATATATTCATATATATATATATATAAATATATATATATATATATATATATATATATATATATATATATGTATTTATATGTATACATACATATATAGAAATATGTATATATATATATATGTATATATATATATATATATATATATATATATATATATATATATATATATATATATATATATATATATTAATTCATAGAAACATATTCATATAGGCTATCTATAAAGTATATATATACATGTATATATACAGTATATCTCTGATATATTTATTTATATATATATATATATATATATATATATATATATATATATATATATATATAATCTGAGATATTTGAGTGATCCTCTCTCTCTCTCTCTCTCTCTCTCTCTCTCTCTCTCTCTCTCTCTCTCTCTCTCTCTCTCTCTCTGCTCTCTTTGAAGATTGAGTCCGAAAGAGGAAAAATTGTCTCCCAACTCTCTCCTCCTCCAGTTTCTTTTCCTACTACAACAGACTGAGGTCATTTAGTTTAATTGGATGAGCCAGAATTCACTAAGCCATTAGTTACTGAAACTTAGTACCCAAGTTTTAGAATTCTTGCAAATATTTTACGCAATATACGATGCATTGTTTATAAATTTTTAGGAATTAATATTCTTCAGCTTGCTTTCTCAGACGTTTTCTGTTTTCCTTTTTTACACAATTGTTTCTTATTACAGTCCAACAAAACTCATCGATATTAGATTTTATTTTCTTCATCCTATGCTTCATATATGGATATTAATTAAAAAAGTTTAGTTACATGTGCTCACCATTTCTAATTTTACCATGAACTGACTTTTATCATAAATTACGCTTATAATGTTACTCCCAATAAAATATTTATTATTATTTTTTTTTTATTTTTTTTTTTTTTTTTTTTTTTTTTTTTTGTCACCTCATGCGAATTTCTATATTAACGAGACGATAGATATGGAATTCTAAAACCAACAAATACATTTGAATAGCGAATTTTTTTTCTGTAATATATGAAAGATGAATTGTGTAATAATATCCGAGAAAAAAATATCATTTCTGCATAGAGTTTTGCAAAGCGAACTTATTTCAAAGCTAACCTAAAGGATCTTAAAGATTCATATTTTCATTAATACTATAGCAAGTTTAATTGTTATACAAATATGTGATAGACAACTCAAAATTATAAGCGATTTTTCTCCATGGAGAAGACATGAGAATGAAATTGTCTTTTCTGAATTATCAACTTTGATTACAGACTGGAAGATGTTTATAGATCATTTTTTTTTTTTAACATCTAAACTATTTTTTGTATAAAATGCAATTTTTGGGATTGTGATAAAAGTTTGAAAGAGAAAGACTACGAAATATAACAGTATGTTAGTGTCATCAGAATTTGAGAAAAAAAGGGAGAGAAAGAAGAGGAAAATCAGTTTTTTAGACAAGTTATCTTACTACTATCAATTACGTTAATTTGGCAGCGCCAAGGGTTCCATTCATCTCAGATTTTCTGTTGAAGCTTCTCTTGACTAATTCTTCTTGTGTTCCCAAGATGAATGTTACTCTAAAGTCTGGTGAACTTCAGGATATGCACGATTGACCCGAAGGCTTTCTTTTGTCTCTAATGCGAGGTCATTCGATTCTTTGGCAGTGAAAGTGAGAGGGTACTCGTATCATAATGGAATTTGCAACTCAAAGCGGTCCTATTGCATGGGCAACCCAAGACGAATTAATAAACCTAAATTCACCAATTTACATAAAAAATTCTTAGCGAAGAATTTCGGAATTGGTTTCTATAAAATAGGCAAAATATTTTCCATAGTAACATATGGATTAGATTCCTCAATCAATCCAATAGAATAATCATATAGAGGAAGTTGCTTAATAAATATTTTTGAATTAGTCTGATAAAAATCTTTCCATTCCATTGCCATATGATAAGTTAACACAAATTTCCATTGGAACTTCATTGGTTTCATTTTGGTTTGTAGACACACTTAAGTGCCGTCAATGAAAGCACCAATGTCCCATTCTGTTGAATATATATATATATATATATATATATATATATATATATATATATATATATATATATATATATATATATATATATATATATATATATATATATATATATTTATATATATATACAGACATATATATATATATATATATATATATATATATATATATATATGTCTGTATATATATATATATATATATATATATATATATATATATATACTGTATATATATATATATATATATATATATATATATATATATATATATATATATATATATATATATATATGTATATATATATATATATATATATATATATATATATATATATATATATATATATCGCTGGATTGCAGAAAACAATGTAAGGAGCAGAATTATTATTATTACCAAAATTATTAATATTATTGAGACTAATTAGATTAATAAAAATATCAATATTACTGTTATTATTGAATTTATGATAAATTTCTTAGTTATCAAAGTTATTTATGTTATTAAAATGATTGAAATTATTATTTTTAATGTTTGCTGGCTATTACTTTTCTTTATTGTTACTGTTTTGGCATTTCCTTTGCTGAATTAATTATTAAGGGAATAAAATATCAAACGGTGATCTCTTGTGGAAGGTTTACATCATGACAGTGGTAGATGCTCCTCTTTTACCTTGTTTACTAATAATCATCGAACGATGGAAAAAAAATCATATACGACCATATATACTTGATCTAAGGTCTCTCTCTCTCTCTCTCTCTCTCTCTCTCTCTCTCTCTCTCTCTCTCTCTCTCTCTCTCTCTCTCTCTCATACACACAAACTCATTATCAAGAGCAAACATCAAAATATCTGGGGAAACAATTTGATTATCCCGGATACTTTCTTTTTATTTCCTCCAGATGCAGAACATGATCATGTAATTCGAACTTTCTGTTTCTCATTTATGTCAATTGATTGAAGATAATCAGCTTAATATAAAAAAATATCAACTAATATCTACCAGAGAAGTAAATTTTATCAGCCTTCAAAGTAACTAAAATGCGCGAAGAGTAATAATTGTTGAAAATATTTTTTTCGTGTTTTCAGTAGTGGCCAGTGTCTAACTTCTTCATAGTTTATGTTCTGCAGCTAGATGCTCAATTGGTGGATATTATTTTTGTTTTCTTTTTTCAACTCAACTTCTCTGAATGCATGCTATAAATTAAACAGTTCTCCCTTACAAAATATATTTTCAGCCATTCTGTTTATTTTGGAGGTAGTAGACTTTTTAATTGCTTTTATGGCATACGATCGCAATTATATTTCTAATGCACTATTAATATACTCCAGTTGCCTTAAAATAGTCCATAAATTCATAGTACATAACGAAGTTAGTTTAGAATTTTTGTACTTTAATAATTGTCATATCAAATTTATATTGATACGTCTCTTTTTTATTAGGAAAGTTACCCTTAAGTTTTTTGAAAGTTTACATAAAACTAAAAAGATAAAACAAATATATGGGATAAACCATGATGAGCATCTTGTCTATAAATACCCTACTAATAGTAATTACTATACTATTATCGCAAACTAACTTCAGCTGTCTTTTCCAAAAGTCTTCGATATATATATTTTGTTTTCTGATTCTGACCATAGTATTTAAAGCCATATTATTATTATTATTATTATTATTATTATTATTATTATCATTATTATTATTATTATTATTATTATTATTATTATTATTGTTGTTGTTGTTGTTGTTGTTGTTGTTGTTGTTATTGTTATTATTATTATTATTATTATTATTATTATTATTATTCAAATTCAAATTCTTTATTTCAGCTGTAGAGCCATATACAAAATATTACAATAAAATTAATAGTTATATACAAATATATTAAGAGTAAAACAAAAGGTCTAAACACAGAAAATGTGTTTAGACCACTCTTTAAAAACTAATGATTTTTTAAAGCTATCACTATTAAAAATTGCACAAATTAAGTGTTTTTTTTTTAACTCTTTGCTCTCTGAAACAAACTTACAATACATTTTCTCACTAATTCATCAAATGTTGGTATAGCTAAAGAAACAAAGTGTCCACTTACTCTCGAAAACCTTTCTATTCCCATCAGGTACCTAAAAGAGTCATTGTAACATATCTTAAGTTTTCGTAGGGTTTCCTTTTTACATATTATTGCCAGAGGCATACAATACAGGGAAGTACAGACAGATCTGAACAAATGTACTTTTGTCTCATCATTGCACATATGAAAGTTCCTTAGCAACATATTGCCTCGCAAGAATTGCCCTCGATTGAGTGATGCAATATGGTCATCGTCCTTTAGATTGTCATTAATATTCCTGCCAAGATATTTACATGACTTAACGACTTCTAACCTGACGTCATTAATATATAATGACGGTTCACTAAATGACATAAAATTCCAGGGCTTTATAACAAGAACTTTGGTCTAGTCAGGATTGGCTTCAAGATTATGGTACTTCAAATATTCCATACTTTTATCTATGAGTATTTGCAACCCTTTTAAAGATGGGGCTAAAAGTATTATATCATCTGCATAAAAGATATGATTCACCTTAACCTCTCCCACTGTACAACCACCTTCCCTGCTGAGGACCTTTGTACTTAAGTCATCCACATATACGGCAAACAGAAGTGCTGATAGAACACTACCCTGTCTACTACCACAACTGGGTTTAAAAGGAGAGGAAAGACTATTGCCCCACATTACTCTAAAGTCCTGAGTATTGTACCAGTACTGTAGTAGTGCTATAATGTAAAATGGCACATGTCTTCTCTTTAAAATTTGAAATAATCTTTCATGGCACATTCTATTGAAAGCCTTTGACATATCCATTGCCCATACAAAAACTAGAGTGTTTTTTTTGACCTATAAAACTGGCATGTTTGTTTAAAAAGAAAAAGGGCCATATCAGTGCTGTGTTTAGTTTTATAAGAAAATTGATTATCGGAAGCTGTTAACAAGTCTTTGCATCTTTGTAGGATGATGCATTCAAATAGCTTAGAAATGATAGAGGCAAGGGGTATTGGACGATAGTTATTCTTATCAGAGAGAGACTTATGGTGATCTTTAACCAAATTCAGAATTTTTATTTCAGTCAGATTTTTTGATTCGAAGTGATGTCTGCACAAACAAGTGAACAAAAGTGACAGATGCACATACAGAGTTGGATGAGCATATCGTAAGTGATTCCCTGTGATTCCATCCAGGCCCGGGGCACAATTTAACGAAAGGGATTTTAAAGCATGTTGAACGTCTTTAACGGAAACAATTGGTATGGTGCTTTCTTCATCTTCATTTTCCATCGATAAAGACTTTTTTGGGTGGTTCGTGCCTTCCATAATATGAGCATAATGATTCTTCCAACCTTCTGCTATGTTTGACTCTCCTTTTATTCCATCAATACTAACCGGTAGTTTGGTAGTTTTCTTTCTTATTTTGTTTATTGTTTTCCAAGGATTTCTCCTGCTCATATCTTTAGCGATTTTTTCCTTTGTTGTTTTGTTTACCGTCTTCTTGCAGACTTTGAGTGCCTTTTTAAAATTTCGTTTAGACAGGACCATCTCATCATATTGCACACCCGATCTCGGCATTCCCATTTCCTTCCATAATAAATACTTTTGTCTTGCTGTAACGTGGTGTAATTTGACGTTTTCATTCCAGCCTGGTATTCCATGACTTTTATTTACCTTTCCGGTATTTGTTGTATCCCCCCTCTTAATCAATGCCTCAACAAGATCGACAGCAAATGTTTCAATTAGAAATACATGGTTTCTGTCTCTGCATCCCCTTGTTCTACAGACATTTGCCTCAACAGGAAGCTCTATTTCTTTTAGTGTCTTCTCGCTTCGATCTTTATATTCATTATTATTTCTAACCTCGTAAGTTATTCTGCGATTATTGGTCCCTGCTACTCTGTATGCTGAAAAATCTTGTACACAAAGTTTAAAACCCAGAGGTTTGTGGTCTGAGCCTATCTCCTCGTAAAAAAATCTTAAAACATCGAAGTGCACTCAAGAGGGAGTCAGGGCACACGACATGGTCCAGCCACCTCGTGTGACCCGTAGCATCGCTTACCCACGTATGGGTATCCTGTGGTAATGAGGTGATGTCGGCTGCACAGCAGTCATATTCATCACACCTCCCAAATAATTCTGCACCAAATTCAGATGAAATGTGAGCGTTAAAATCCCGTACAGCAATAACATGATCATTCTGCTTTTCTTCAAATAGACAATTTCAATTTCCCTAATTTATTTAAGTATTCCTCTGTATTAAAACCGTTATAATAGGGCATATAACAATTGATAACCTTATCGTGCTACCACCCAGACTAATATCTATACATAAAAAGCGTTCATCTCTTGTGGATATTTTTCTGACATACGGAGAGATCTCCTCATGAACTAAAAAAGCTAGACCCCCATATGGCCTTCTTCTCACCAGAGCTTGACTTAGGTCTACTGGTGACGACGATATGGAATCAAAGTTAATATCAATATTGTTTAAAAAGTTACTCTCCTGTTGTGGCAAAAATGTTTCTTGCAATGCTATTATCTAAATAGTTATTACATAAATTTTTTACAACGTGGACATTTTTCCCGACAGATTTACAGTTAAAAGTTGCTATATTAATTGAAGCCATGATTAATTTATTTTTTCGTACCATTTCCTTACCATTACGCCTTTTGGCCAATTAACAGACTGTAAAAGGTTAGTTACTTTACACTTTTCAATGCTCTCGATTGATATTTTAAAGGAAACATAATTGTCATGTTTCGCTTGGAGTTTCTGACATTGAACTGAATTTTTACCAGATACATTTATGACATGGATTTTTAATTCATCTTCATTTAAAAGAGGGCTTAACCTAGACACAAAAAGAGAAATATTGGTGAGAGGTTCAGCTGCTAGTAGACCTGTACCCTCATTGGTTCCTATCACTGCAGGTTTTCTTCTTAATAACTTGGTTGAGGTGGCGAAACCGGGGTGTGAAACTCCAGATGGTCCGTTTTCGTTTCTCCTCTGCATCTGCCTTCGCACTTTTCTCCGCTGCCATGGCTGGAGGTCCCATTCATTCAAAGATGTTGATGATGTCGTGGAGGCTAGATCCTCATCTGAATCATTCTGTAGCGTGACATCCCGAGTAACCGTTTTATTACCCGTGCCCTCCCCAATATACAGTTCAGCAGTTCCTTTAGAAGCTTCGCCAGATGTAAATTTGTTAGTGTTTTTAGTATCCGACCTTTTTCTGTAAAGATGAAGTAGTTCCGCTTGTTCTGCTATCACTTAGTCTGACGTTTTTCTTTTCTGCTTTGTGGCATTATTCTCCTTCACTAAAGTCGTTATTTCCTTTTTGCTAACATTTTCTTCTATTTTTGAAACTTTTTCTCTAAGCTGCCTATTGGAATTGGAGAGTATCTGAACCTCCGAACAAAGAGCACTAAGCATTTTCAGCACCGTTTCCATGTCGACATGATCCATAGTTACTGGAGGCACTTGGGTACACTTCGTTATACAAAATTCAGTACCTTCAGGTGTAGGTGACTGACACATTAACGTCATAATTTGTCGTATGTTATTTTCCTTCTTCTGAGCGCCACGATATTCCTTTTTCTTTTCGGGGCAGCCGTACTTCTCAAACGCCAGCAGCACTGCCTCCAAGGCTTCTTCCTCACTGTAAAAGTCCATACATAGGCTCAGCAAATCCTCCTGATTCATGCAGTGAATCTTATTGAAGACAAAAAATAACAAGTCATTGTTTATAAACTTACAGTCCGATACCTCGGATGCTGAATTGTTACCTACCATGATTACTTTTCATTTATTTAGGTCTTCTGCGGGAAAATGACGTAGCTTCACGTCATTGAAACTATGACGAAACGATGACGTCATCGAAAGAAATTTTTCAAGGGGGAGTAGTACGCATGCGTTTAGTTACGGAACAGAACTTCAAAACTAAGTCAATCACATGAAACACCAACTGCCTCCACTTTTGTACACATTTCCTCGGATTCCTAAGTTATTCACTTCACTGTATTTCACGCTTGAGGTATTTCCCATACCATAGATCCTACAAATAACAAGGTGTATTGACGAGCTCCAAGTGTTCACACTTGTTTACGTTTCTTCTTCTTTTATAATTATTATTATTATTTTTAATATTATTATTATTACTGGCGAAGCTACAACCCTAGTTGGAAAAGCAAGATGCTATAAGCCCAAGGGCTCCAACAGGGAAAAATAGCCCAGTGAGGAAAGGAAATAAGGAAATAAATAAATGAAGAGAATAAATTAACAATATATAATTCTAAAAACAGTAACAGCTTCAAAACAGATATGTCCTACATAAACTATTAACAACGTCAAAAACAGATATGTCATATATAAACTATAAAAGACTCATGTCAGCCTAGTCAACATAAAAACATTTGATCCAACTTTGAACTTTTGAAGTTCTACTGATTCAACTACCCGATTACAAAGATCATTCCAAAACTTGGTAACAGCTGGAATAAAACTTCTAGAATACTGCGTAGTATTGAGCCTCATGATGGAGAAGGCCTGGCTATTAGAATTAACTGCCTGCCTAGTATTACGAACAGGATAGAATTGTCCAGGGAGATCTGAATGTAAAGGATGGTCAGAGTTATGAAAAATCTTATGCAACATGCATAATGAACTAATTGAACGACGGTGCCAAAGATTAAATCTAGATCAAGAATAAGAAATTTAATAGACCGAAAGTTTCTGTCCAACAAATCAAGATGAGAATCAGCAGCTGAACACCAGGCAGGAGAACAATAATCAAAACCAGGTAGAATGAAAGAATTAAAACACTTCTTCAGAATAGATTGATCACCGAAAATCTTGTAAGAATTTCTCAATAAACCAATTTTTGTGCAATTGAAGAAGACACAGACCTAATGTGCTTCTCAAAAGTAAATTTGCTGTCAAGAATCACACCTAAAATTTTAAAAGTCATACAAATTTAAAGAAACATTATCAATACTGAGATCTGGATGTTAAGGAGCCACCGGATGTTGAGGAGCCACAATCCTTGACCTACTTACAATCATACTTTGAGTTTTGTTAGGATTCAACTTCATACCCCATAATTTGCACCCAGCACTAATTTTAGCTAAATCTATATTAAGGGATTCACCAACCCCAGATCTACATTCAGGGGATGGAATTGATGAAAAGAGAGTAGCATCATCTGCATATGCAACAAGTTGTTTTCTAGGCCAAACCACATGTCATGTGTATATAGTATGAAAAGTAATGGGCCAAGAACACTACCCTGCGGAACACCGGATATCACATTCCTATATACACAATGGTGCCCATCAACAACAACACTTTAAGATCTATTACTTAAAAAATCAATAATAATGCTAAGAAACGACCCACCCACTCCCAACTGTTTGAGTTTGAAAACAAGGGCCTCATGATTAACATGGTTAAAGGCAGCACTAAAATCAAGAACAATCACACGAACTTCCTGACCACAATCAAGGGATTTATGTACAGCATTGGAGATTGTAAGATGGGCATCACATGGTCCAAGGCCTTTACGAAAACCAAATTGCAAACTAGGGAGTAGATGATTACCTTCAGGAAACCTATTAAGACGTTTCGCCAGAAGCCGTTCAAAAGCCTTAGATAATATGGGAGTTATGGAAATTGGGCGGTAATCAGTGGGACTTGGACTACCACAAACACATTTACATAGAGGAGTAATATTACCAATTTTCCAACAAGTGCTAAAAGCTCCTCTTCTTGCTAACTTGCGCAAAATAACAGCGCTGCCTTTATAAAAAACAAAGGAAAAATACCATAGGCAATGAAATATATAAAATATATAATCATTTTCACTTATGATTTTGCGTTTCAAAATTTAATTTTTTTTTTTTTTTTTTTTTTTTTTTTTTTTTTTTTTTTGAAAACTCGGATTCAGTCATAATTCTATACTGAATTTATAAAATATAATATTCATTTTACTCACAATAAAATCTTATGATTAATGATAACAGAAAAAGTAAGATGAAGAGATTAACCTAAATTTGTTTCGTAAAATATATTTTATCAGGAATTGAATTAAACTGCAAAGTTAAATCATAGAGTGCAGTTAAATGAAAAATATGAGGCTACTAATGAATCACAAAATTGACAGAAGAGCTAATAAAAATCACAAAAAAAAAGAAATAAAAAATAGAGTAAAAATATCATAATGTATAAGGACCATGGAATAAGAGACGAACATAAAGGGTCCTCCATGCAGATTACATGCAATTTTGATTCTAGCGGTCAATGTTCTGAACATTAACCTGTTTATGATCGTAGACAAACAAGTAGATTAGTGATAATCACTCAACCATAAGTTAACAACTTTACGAAAAAGCAAAAAACTTGTGTGTTGAAAATCAGTTGAACTTCAATAAGGGACTTACTTTAATTAGATTATTTCCTGACTATGATATATTTAAACGGTATTACTCACCGGAGATAAATATCACAGTATGTCCATAAGACATAAAATTGCTATTATATTTATATCGGTTATCTTCTTTCAAGTAAAAAAAAAAAAAAAAGTTTTAAGGATGCTCACAAAATAATTCAGCAATAATACTAATATATTGTTCACTGAAAAAAATATTGTCTTATATGATGATTTATACATCCACTTATTAGTTCTTTCAAGCAAAAAGAAGAAAAAAGTCAAATAACATCGACCTAAAATCATAGAATCCCAGGATATCGGATTAATCAAATGAAATGCATTTTAAAATCAATAAGGCTGAAGCAGCGCTGCAATGAAGAGGGAAATAGATTTCTTCTTACCCATTATATTGATTTCGCACACGAATAAGGTGGTATTTTACTGACTGAATGAAAGTTGTTTACTAACCCAATTTCGTGGAATAAGTTTCCATTATGATTAAACTGTAGATACCTCAAGAAAATTTTATCGAAGGTTATTGTTCCTATTTGTATATAGGCATAAGATGAAGTTCGGTCTCTCATACGCTGGATAAAAGACTAGCATAAGCCTTTGTAAAAAAACGTTACGGCCTCATTTTTTTTCATGAGCTGTATGGGATTAGATGTTCAGACATCCTTGGTTTATAAGAAAAAGGTATGGTGATTAAGAGCAGAATGGCTCACTTTTAAACCCCTTATTGATATAATGAATTTAAATGGCGACTGAAAATCTCTTAATTCACCCAACTCCGCCATTTTTAAAACTAGTTACGGGGACTGTTTTTCTGTTCCCTACATATCCTCCCTGGGTACCTAGTGGTGGGAATAGGGTTAGTAAACATAGTTGCTGTTGCTATCTCAGGTTTTACAGACTTTGGATGGCATGGGATAGCATCTTTGTCCTCATAGACCTGCTTTGTGCCAACCGGGTAACATCTGCCTACAAGTACACTGCAGATTAATCTTAAGGAATTTATTTCTCTTTTGTGTCACTCTGTGACTGATCTAGTCTATAGCTTAAAACTATGTCACATAAACAGAGACTTATCTTTATAAGTCAATAAGATCGGTATCCTTCTGATCTCAGGTTTAAAATCTGAAATGTATTTCGAAAGGGAATATGTCTGTCTCACTTGTTCTCAAGACAAGAGCAGCGATAATAAGAACTCAGACGGTTGAAGTGAGTATTGGATGCGATTAAATATTATCATATAAATGGTTATGAATATCGTTACAGTATATCGAAATAAAGGGATTTGGTAAAAAAAAAATGCATGGAACTAAGAAACAAGCAAAGAAAAGACATAAGACTTGATATATGAAGGGAACAAGAGAAAAGTCTTCTCAGTGGTCAATTGTTAGTAAGAGAGTTTAGTATAGAGTTTACTTTGGTAATAAATATCTAGGAAATCACTCTATAGACAGCAATCAATGTGCAGCAAATCATTATTGATTTCAAGAGAATATAAAAAAAAGGCGAGAGCAAAAATCTTATCAATTAAAAAATATATGGAGAAATGACATCTATACATGAGGAGCAAATATAGAAATTTAATCTAGTGCTTTTTTTAATTGCTAATTCAACCAACAGCATTAATGCACTAATATCATTAACAATATATGTCAAACCCAAATGCAAGAATATCAGCTATAGCAGCAAAATATATTAATAACCAAATTTCATAAATTGAAAATAAAAGGGGCTTCTGATGCCAGAGAAGGATATATGGGTAGTCGTAGTTATATCTATATAACTCTATGAAATTATATTGGCAACAATAGGAAAGGTAATATAATCGCAACCCACATTACGTTTGTTGTGATTCTTATTTTCAATTGATTATTGGTAATATATCACTATTAGAGAAGCATTAATAATGCACGAACAATAGGATTTATTTATATGAATGTTAATTTCATCATGATGCTTAAATGATTTTTCCTCTATCTTGATGTTATAGCATATTTGTTTAGGGGTGGTAAGAACACTATTCAACTTGCATTACAAAGAAAATCTATGCAATAACCGTGGATCAATGAATGAGTTGCATGACGTCTGTAACTACTTACAGGTAATCTTCCTCTTCCGTGGAAGGTGATTAGGAATTTATCCCAAGGGGACAATCAAGGGCAATGTCTTGTATGACCCTTGTAAGTACCGGTAAATACAAAACATTAACTCCTCACGCAATGTCGTCATTACTTACATGGGATTGGTGATATCAATTATTATCAGCTGTATAAAGAGTAAAGTCTCATTCATTCACCTAGATCATTTTAAAGAAATGCTTGTGGGAAATTAAAGTTTGGACATCAGGCACTCTCCTTTTCATATCTTTTTAATTTGATGTTGAGCTTAATATTGCCTGAAGTTTGTGTTAGTAAAATGCTCCGAGTGGTGGATGGTTTATAATCAGCTAAAGCTAATCAAAATTGCTGAATCGCGTGTCTATTGGCATCGCTACAAAAGCAACCATTTGATTACATCCTAGATTTTATATTGGTAAACTTTTATTTTTTTTTTCTTTCGAGTTATCAGTAAGCCATAACAAAGCAGATTATTCTTTCAACCTACTTACCGTTGAAAATAATATTTTGGAGATATTGATATATCTACCTTATTTATTTCGCAATATTACACAGAATTCCTTATGTGTATAACTGGCGTAGGCGAGAAAAATCCTTGGTCTAAAATGATGCAATTACAGAGGTGGCATTTTTTTTTTTTTTTTTTTTTTTAGCAATTCATTTCTACAATATATCAAGATTCACATACAAGTTGTTAGTCCATGCTTAATGATTATAAAAGAAATGTTTTTTTCATTATTGTTTTTCTGATTAATTGATAGGAAACTAACACCTCTAGAGGGTTATTAAATTTTAGTGATTCTTGGGAGTATTTTCATAAGGTACTAAGCTTTTACAGAGAATTGCTGGTCTACAGCAGTAATGTCTCTACTCCTGTTCTTTAGAATAGATAAAAGTGTATGCCATTATAAATGTTTCTCTACTGGCTGGACCACAATCAATAACATAGTAAGATCTGATAATTACTGAAGTGTTGAGAGTAGTGTAGAGCAAATGAAGCTCTTTACCAATAGACTTTCAATCACCATTAAGATAGCGTTTCTTTCTATACTTATTCTAATAAAAATAAACATATTAGTTCAAGAATAGTTCAAAATACTTTCTGAAGCAATAATGGGTTATATTGTTCTGCGTACTTAAAGTGATGACTAGTAATTGATGTTAAGATCCCCTAAATTGGCAAGACAAATATTGATTCGATTTTTGCATCCTAGAGAAGAAACTATGTTATTGCGATTGGAAAGTATTTTGACTTCAGAGAGGTTATCCGGGTATGGTTTTACCTTATGATGCGAAGCATTGGTGGCACATATTAATGATATTTAAAAGGTGCACAATACAACGTGGGTGTCAATATTTTAATCGAGTGGTATCAAAGGGGTACATAAATGCTTATATGCCAACAAATCTCCTATCCTATGTACAGAATTGACTCCTCAGAACTATAATGAGTAATCCCATTTGAAATAAAATTATGTCCTTGATTCCGACTACAATCCAAAACCCTACTTCTAGGTTTAGGGGGATATGGGAAATCAAGTTGTGCAATAAATTATGTATGTATGAAATATTACAGTTGCAGTATATAAAATTCGTGAGTTTATTACAGCAAAATTTATGGTTATCGCATAGGCATTGAGTTACAGGTAGTGATGTAAGTGAATACTAGAACTGGCACTCAGTAAAGTGCCTGCCTTCTCCCACACCACATCACATCATAGGTTATTGAATTATGCGCATTTTGTCACCATTTACATCAAATCGGATAAAAATTGACCATAAAGTAACAATAAGACTTTTCTCACATTTTGTGACCTTGATATGGACCTTTGATCCAAATATTCCAAAAAAATATTCTAATTGTCCTTGGATCATGGTCAGCTATTTTCCCAAATTTCTTGAGACTCGACTACAATATAGCAAAAAATCTGTTTGTGACCATTTTATGACCTTGAAAATCGGATAAGAATATTTTTTTTATTTTTTTTTTTTTTTTACCTTGAACTGGATCTTTGACCCAGTCACTCCCAAAACACAGTAAATAATTGAAATGTGCAAATTTTGCCGATAGTATTGTGCAATTCAGAATTAAATTGATCACGAAAGACAAAAAGATGCTTTTCACCATGCTTCGTTAGCTTGAATTTAACCTTTGACCCAATCACATTCAAAATCTAATCAATCCCACCCAATCTCATTAGAGTCGGTCAAATTGTTTTTGAATTATGTGAGTCATGAAGAAATAACATGCAAACACAAATAAATAAATACACACCTATCAAAATATAACCTTCGAGAGAAGGTAATAAACTAAATGTGCTCTACTACATGACCAGAACGTAAAAAACAAACGAGGAATTTTGGATGAGTTGAGGTAGATCTGTCTAAACCTCTTCCATCTCTCATTTCTCAGTGGATGTGGTAACTCGCTTAACTCACTAGCCATGAAAGGTATTCCACAAGTATTTCTTGGTGGATTCGAAATTGCCTCGATTTGTTGTTATTGGGAAATATATCATATACAAATTGCAAGGCTATGTAATTTGGAGAAAAAGATTATGATATTTATTACTATTATTTATCCCTATCATACTGTACGTAATAGCCTTGAAATTTGCATTTGTGAAATTTAGATATATTTTAGTAACCTACTAAGCAAAATTATGCAAAATAAGTTGATAAATTGTTTGGGTTATTATCAAAAGACTCAGCAGTATGAAGCTTCATCTGTGGTGGAAATGTGGGAGGTTGGGCTGTGGCACCCTAGCAGTACCAGCTGAACTCGGCTGGGTCCCTGGTTAGGCTGGAGGAACGTAGAGAGTGGAGGTCCCCTTTTTTGTTTTGTTTCTTGTTGATGTCGGCTACCCCCCAAAATTGGGGGAAGTGCCTTTGGTATATGTTTGTATGTATTACTATGGCGAGTCCAATGGTAATTCATATATGATAAAAATACTCTTTTTAATTTGGGTAAAACAAGAATTTTCCAACGACCAGATAGTCCAGACCTGCAATCAATTAAACAACAAACGATTACTATGCGGGAATTGTACCAAGACCTCTAAAAGCTTGAATTGAAATTGAAGATTGAAGTCGTTATTTACTTTTGTCAACAGCCATATCTCTCTGCATTTCAATTGCATAAACCTAAAGGTAGGTGTTACAGAGTTTACGACACTGTGTCCCATTTATTTGTGTTACATCTTTGATATGTTATAGAGTCGTCACACGTAGATATCTGAATGCCTCAATATTCTGCAGGAAAAAAGTAAGAAGTAAGGTTCACAGTCAAAACTATTGATCTTATGTGCAGAGCTCTAATACATCCTGTCTCAATAAGGCAATCGACCTCATAATCTTGCTCGCTGATATTATTGCTCCTTTTTCCCGTCTATCTCTCTCGCTCCTCAAAGGCATCTCTTATACAACTTTATTCATTACATTTTATGAGTGGAAGCCTTATAACACATTCAACACCTTGCGGCAGTTTATTTCATTAATAGCCAGCAATCTTATAAGACTAAGACCTCACTACATCGTTTCTTTTATTTAATGGGTTTCCTTTTTATTTTTTTAGACTTATATTATCTTCTGTTGTATATAGTCATATATTTTGAGTAATACTAGGCAAATCTCAGAGAACGTGTGTTGAAACTTCAGTTATATATCCTTGTTCTTCAGACAAAAATCTAAATTCAGTAATGAAATGTATCATTTCATGAACAGAGCCTTTCCTTCTCAGTATTACTGGAATTTCTTACCATCCCTCTTTATCTATCTTAATCAACATATGTTTTGTATCATCTACTTTACTTTTTATGTTTGCAATGGGTGAAGTATTGAGATAACTATCAATTTGGCTACTCGCCTCATTGCAAGCCATGCAAGGTTGTTGGAAGCGAGGGAAATCGCAGCATGAGAAGAAAGCGAGAAAAGACGGGAAGAAGGAGAAGAGAGAAGAAGAACGGCATGCGAGAGAGATGGAAGCTAGGTATATCGCAAGATATGGAGAAAAAGAGAGAAGACAGGAAGAAAAGGAAATGGAAGTAGCGAGGTATGCACGAGAATTAGAGCTGTTGCACGCCCGTGCTCAGTTGACAAAGCATATCGAGATGGCCCCTGCAGCTATACACGATCCAGTGTTTAATGTGTCGGAAGCCCAGAGGATAATACCAAGGTTCACAGAAGTCTCTCCAGATGAGTTCTTTAATCCCTTTGAAACGGTTGCAGCAACGATGTGGTAGCCAGAAAATAAATGGCCTGTGTTATTGCAGAGTTTGCTCTTTGGGAAGGGCAGCAGGGCTAACTTATCCTTATCTCAGGACCAGAGGATGGAGTATCAGGAAGTGAAGAGGAGCGTTCTGCAAGTGTAACAGATGACTTTCCTGGTTTACTCTTAAAAGGTACGAGGATGTTTAAGTGATGGCTGATTTTGAAGAATTGATAATACTAGAGCAGTATCTACGAGGAATTCCTGAATACAATCGAACGTATTGGAGAGAGAGAGAGAGAGAGAGAGAGAGAGAGAGAGAGAGAGAGAGAGAGAGAGAGAGGGGGCTGACGAAATTTGATAAAACAGCTTCGCTGAGTGAAGATTATATTATCAGTGGTAACCCCTCTTCAGGTATGAAGTTTCAACCGTCGTTCCTACCAAGTGTCAAGTATTTGCCGAACCATGGAAGCCAGTTCAGTAATAAATACCGAAACAATTTCAACAGATACAACGGAAGTAGCACTGGTACTGTCTTTAAGTAGAATACAATAGTACCACAGCGACTAATGTTGAACCGTCCTCCTTCAAGCATCGTGAAAGACGTGCAGAAGGTTGATATCGTCTGTTATAATAAGATAACATAATTCTGTTTCATTCTTCTATTGCTAGCTTACTATTCTTCCAATAATCTATTCTAAATGTCATTGAATCGAGATAAGCAAAGTCCTCTTTTTTTCTAATGAATAAATAGACGTTGAAAATGAATGAAGGAAAAGGGTGGAGTCTCATGCAAAAAAGGCTGTTCCAAATATTTCATTTTATATTTTCATATATTTTCATATCCTCAGATCAGTATATAATGCATACAAGATGGCCAAGAGTTCGTGATTTAGGTTAAAAGATAAGGATAAGACGTTAATAATGCTGGGGTTAAAGAGCTAAATACAATATATTTATTTCATCGCTTATTTTACTTATTTTATAGTTATGTAATTCATTATGAATAATAATAATAATAATAATAATAATAATAATAATAATAATAATAATAATAATAATAATAATAATATTAATAATAATAACCAAACACTTACTAAATAAGAACAATTAATCCGAGTACAAGTAAAACTAACACATAGATCATAAGTTAAAAATTAATGAGGGAGATATAATTATTATAGCTGAAAAACGGGAAAGCCTAAACAATTTATATAGTATTGAAAACTAGATAGGCCACTAATGATAAATAAATAAACCAACAATTACTAAATGGTCACTCCATCTAAAAAGAAATGACAGGAAGTATGTACGTAGAAGAATAATTATACTCCTTTCAATGCGAGGACATGAAATTATATTTCGCCTAAATAGGTCGACTTCCAGTCGCCTGTATAGTTTATTGTCAGAAGACATCTTCCTTCATCACGCAATGGAGATAAAGGTTGTCCATTGCCTACCTATTAATATTTAAATCGTATCTACAGAATTAATGATATATTCTTGAAAAGAAAGAAAATCGTCCTAATTCGAAGGAACCTTAATACACAATGATGTGTACTTTATCCTGTTTTCTCTCTGAGTAAGTTATCTTTACACTTCCATAGGAATGACATATATAAACAACCGTCTTTCATTATATTTTCATGACCTAGTAATTAGTAATTCATAACTATAAACCAAGGACTCATTTAACACAAACTAATAAAGTGTTGTTCATCTTGTCCATCAAAAATTAATGGAAATGATACGTGGAATATTAGAGAGCTTACCCCGTCAAAAAAACAATGTCTCGACGATACTACATCGAAATGATAAAAGCCAATGATATTATAGAGGAAAAGTTCCTTTCCAAGCAGTCTTTATGCAAGAGATTGTGAAGGACTTCAGGTTTACGAAAGGTGATCATCACTTTTGTAAGTAGCATATGCATATCCTAATCAGATGTCAGAATCGAGATACATTATGCTAATATTATATCAATTCCTAATCACAATATTGAAATGACAATAAGATTTACACACCCACAAACACACATACATATATATATATATATATATATATATATATATATATATATATATATATATATATATATATATATATATATATATATATATACAGTATATATGTATATGTACATATATATAATATATATGATATATATGAATTTTCCACATTTAAACGTGTTTTTTATATTTCAAATAAGCCATGTATAATAATACATTGGAGTTTGGATTCTTTTAACGACTGCAGGATCAGAGCCCCAGTGGAAATCACTCAAAGATTCTAGTATCTGACCTGGTCCTGGATACTTGTATGACATTGACCATACCACTTAGCCACGAAGAAAGAAAAAAGTCAATGACAATTCTTCTGTTCATATACCTGTCGAATTCAGGATTTTTGTACTTGGAATTGAAATCAACCCATCGTCACCTTTCACCTACCAATTTGCTAAGATGGTGAAGATGGGTTGCTTTCAATGTTACGTACAAAAAACCTGAATTCAATAGGTATATGTACTGAAGAATTGTCATTGTCTTTCATCTTTCTTTATGGCTGAGTGGTAAGGCCAATGGCATAGAAGTATGCTGGACTAGGGTTTGAAATCCGGCCGGTCAGATACTATTAGCAAACAAATAACTAAATGGCGGGTCGTGTGGATGATATGTCAAATATTACATGTATGGATAGAAAAATAACCTATCACAATTTTCTTATAGAATTTATTTAAAATGACTTAACATCTGATCACCTGCAGGAACTATTGTATCCACCAATGTTTATGCTTTTCTGTAAGTTTGTTGCTCTAAATTGCGTGACCTCTGATAGGATTAAATTCTGATGGATATCGCAGTAGATTTCAAACTGTTTCATTATCAGACATCACACCCAATAAGAAAGATAGTTTATTATCCCTGAGATATGTAATTAGAAGCTTAGCTCATATTATTTGTCTCTTAGTGAACCGTCTCTATTTTCTAATGTAAAAAGGTAACAGTATTGAATGGGTATGAACAAATCCAATAAAGCAATATATAAGAGATATATAGCTCTAGTAAATTAACCAAAAAAATCAATTATGATACTTCATCAGCAACAATTTAAGGGAGGCAGAGAAATTATATAAATAAATAAATACATATATATATATATATATATATATATATATATATATATATATATGTATATATATATATATATATATAATATATATATATACATACATATATATATATATATATATATATATATATATATATATATATATATATATATATATATATATATATATATATATATATATATATATATATATATATATATATATATATATATATACTGTATGTACAGAGAGAGAGAGAGAGAGAGAGAGAGAGAGAGAGAGAGAGAGAGAGAGAGAGAGAGAGAGAGAGAGAGAGAGAGAGAGAGATGGCATAAGGCATTGCAATGAATATTTCAGCAGCATGCAATATTCAAAGGTATTCTGACCCCATTCCCTTATTCCAGCAGGATGCCAAATTCCAAGTGACGTGTAGTAACTCCAAAAGAAAAACTGAAGTAAGTCACCGCCGACCTCTACGTGGCTTCCTTCTCTTTAAAAATTGTCTCCCAAAGCCGTCATCACCTTTCACCTTTTAGAGTCGGTAAGAACGGAAAAAGATAATTTCTCAACAATTGCAGTTGAAACATATTGATACATATTTCAGTTGTACTCTGTGTTCATCTTTAATTGGAGAAGAAGAGACGCAGATATGTAGTTTTAGATATGGTTGAAGAGCAATACACTTTATTGTATACCAGCATGTGTGTTCGTACATATTTTTTTTTCTAATAGTAGTTTTAAAGCTCATGTCCAAAGCCATTTTTTTTTATTTAACCCAAGAGAAAATTGTGAGGAAAATATCACTTTCTTTTCTTTAATCCTAGAGGACAGAAAATAGGATTGTTCATTAGCCTTAAAAGATATATGAATTACTTCTATTTGGTCCAAATATGCGGAAAGAGGAAATGAAACTCCAGGAAGCGTTAAATAAAGGACAGGCAAAACATATTGGAAAGGAAAAGCCTTAGGATCTTTTGTGTAGAAGTATGAAGGGACTAGTGTATTGGATGTCCATTGTTCGTCCCCTATTCAGAAGTTGTAGGAAGAATGTTGCAGTGTTTGTTGTGGTTGCTTTTGTAACATTACACCATTGCAAAAACAATTTTAAGCGTTAGCTTGGTATTACTACCATGTGGATCAAAGTGGTCAAACCCCAAGTATGATACACTTCCGTATATCTATATACATATTTTCAGACAACAATGCTCTGAGTTGCTTATCTATTCTTCCTTGGCCAAGGTATTCTTTTTTCTTTCATATATCAATGACTCCCTTCATAATTACTTATCATTCATGATTCTACAATCATGAAATATGTAATTTCTTATATAATTTTCTCTAACCATTAACCACCACTAGCCAAGGCAGATTGTTAGATATATATATATTTTTTTTATTCATCTTCCATATTTCTCAGCTGACATAGATTCCTAACATGCCTCTTATAAAGGACATAAACTTTTCTCTTTTTTTCGAGCAATATATTCTCAATGGGTCATTTTCAAAAGCTCACACAAAACTAATTACTGATATTCATATATTATTCAAAACAGCAGTTCTTAAACTAAAAGGTTCACATATTTTGTAATAAAATGCAGGTTGACATAGCTCAGAAAAGGACACGTCTAAAAATATAGTTATTTTGCATGAAATTATATACAGTTATTGAACAGATAGATCTCGCAAAAAAAGGATACACATATAGAGATCGTGTTCAAAGTCATTGCAGTCGTAGGTTATTGAAGTGTGTATTTTACGAATTTCATGAATATAGATGATACAATCAAAACAGAGTAGGGTGATGTACCGTGCGTGTTTCATACACTCGTACACTGTAACTGTATTGCTTTTTTTCATCTCCCGCTCTTCCCCACACTGATGATATAAACGTGTTATTGTAATGTTTGAATTTTGAGTTATTCTTGTTCTCAGCGATCTCTATCTGTACATAATTTCCTTGTCTTTTTTTAATAAGCTCAGTTGCACTCGTCTCTCCTCTGTGTTATTACCTAACAGCCTCCTCGCACTGGAAATCTAAACTTAAAAAGCCTATTGGATTGACTATTGTGGATGTAATGAAAAGGATTCATAGGCTAAGGAATTCCATAATAACCCAGGACTCTCCACATAATTGGCTGGTGCACATAATCAAAGGGGTTTTATAGTCCACAAATGCCAAAAAAAAAAGGGATTTCTATATTCTTCACATTGCTGTACATGTCTTATAAAGAAAATTGGGTCAGTACAGCTTCTACCTTCCTCTCTCAGCTTTACATCATTCTATCTCTCTAATATCTTTAGAATGAGCATACTGACGTCAGTGTGATGACTCTGTAATCATTGCAATCAGCCATAACTCCATTTTCTTTTAATTTTACCAACACTCCAAGCTCCCCTTCATAAGATTTTGCCTATTCATGCCACATTCTACAAAATAATCTGATAAGTATTCTGGGAGCCACTTATATTTGATATTTTTTTTTATATCTTAAACTTTAGCTCGCACAAAAGAGGCCAAAAATCAAGGAACACATTAAAAGACAACTTTAAAACAGAGAAATACGCGTATCTTATTAAGGATAAGCTCATAGCCAACTAATAACCACCCAATCTTAAATATGACTTGTAGCTGGCATGGCCAAAGGATCTTGCTGCAGTACCATTAACTTGTTATGCTAAGACTTCAATTCTCTTATTAATTGTTCTCAGCTGAATTGTATCTGCTATTACTATAATAATACGCTTCATCTTTTGCCTTGCAATCATTCATAACTTAATTGGCCAATTTTTCATGAAGTTGAGGAATTTCTTTCACAGTCTAAACAGGGATAAAAAGGTAAATATGGCTGCATGTCTATGAAATATGATTTATAGCCTATAATGATAGAAATAAAAAAACAATATAATTGATAATGATGATACCTCCTCTTATCACGTACCAGATGTCGTTGAGGATAATTATCTGTTGATTATGTGAAAGTGTATACTCGTTCAAGAGGCGTAGATGTTGGGTAAGCCAATTCATTCACCATATGCTCAACCATTTATATTATAGAAGAAAAACAATTCCTATATTATTATTATTATTATTATTATTATTATTATTATTATTATTATTATTGTTGTTGTTGTTGTTGTTGTTGTTGTTGTTTTTATTATTATTATTATTATTATCATTATTATTGTTGTTGTTGTTGTTGTTGTTCTTGTTGAGTATATAGAGAAACAATTACAAATTGGTTAAAAAATTACGTAACGAAAAAATTAATAGAATAATACTAAGATATATTAGTTCAGAAAATGTGAGTAGGAATTTACATCAATAGATACAATGAAATTATGATTCAAAATATCAATTTATTGATGTTTTATCTACATACATACCTTTGGGTTGTCGAGAAATGAATAATGTCAAGATGGGCTTTGTAGTGAAAAAAAAATTCCTTTTGCTATCAATGTTTTATCTCTCTCTCTCTCTCTCTCTCTCTCTCTCTCTCTCTCTCTCTCTCTCTCTCTCTCTCTCTCTCTCTCTCTCTCTCTCTCTCTCTCTCTCTCTCTCTCTCGTATGTCTATACAACCGGTCAATTTCGAAACAACATTTGTACCAGTTCTTTCAGTGGCAGCCTCGTGTTGTTGATTTTCCTAGAATTAGCTCCATCTATAGAGAGTCCATTCGAATCCTGTCCCATCAATCACAATAAAATGCTACCGTAATTCGATCTACTTCCGGCAATATATAATTTCATGAGTGTTTTGATTAATGATTTACGTCCATATATTGCTTGTTTGATAGCTTAGGTTTTCAGTAACTTTTGTATTTGATTATTTACCATAACCATTACGAGTTTTCAATATTCTATAAAATTTTAGGTTTTACCGATTTTTTTTTAGCTGTGGTATTTATTTTCCGGTTAAACTTTTATCCAGATGTGAACTGTGTATTATTATTATTATTATTATTATTATTATTATTATTATTATTATTATTATTATTAATATTATTATTTTTATTATTATTATTATTATTATTATTATTAATGATTAATAATGATTTCTCATATTCTGCTTACTGTTAAACACATCAGTCAAGGGTTGCGTTATCCTTTACACAGTGAGTGACTGAGCCATCTGGAATAAGTAGAGGAGTAACTATTGCATCTACACCAAAGAGTGCAAATTCAAGAGTAGTCCACCACTTATGTTCCTGGGTTGAACCTGAAAGGGTTTCTTTTATGGTTAGGTTTTATTCCTTTCCAGTTGAAGCATAAACACCCTGAGCAAAAGCTCTATACTGAGTATAGTTATTCCACGTCAAATCTGATCCGTTACCCTCCCATAGATGATAGGCCATTGAACCATGGTTTGTCCTTCACTCACTACCTTAGCACAGGAGAAGGAATACACCTATCAATTATGTTGACTAGATTCTCATTCAAAGGGACAACTGGATTAATATCACTCTACAATTATGACCAGGTCAAGCACAAAGGATCATGAAAATTCCATTCCAGTCTGCTTGAGATTTCATATAAATCTTACAAGAGTATGATACATCAGTGAAAGGTTGCTCAGTCTTCAATACATTATTGGCTTTTTAAAACCAGTTATAAAAAGCTCAGATGAGTGTCTCATGTTAGAAACCAAAGTTTCTGCGCACAAAAGAATATCATTCTGTCTGGACGCAACTGTAAGGTCTTGAATATTTGCACGAAGACCACAAATAATAACTCAGAAAAAACAATTGTCGTTGATTGCCACATTGGGACATGATATATGAGAGCTATATACACGAAAGAGCAGTTTTAACTGTTATCCTTACTACTTTCACGCAGACTATCCAGACATTCAGATACCTGCGTGAGAGAAGTCAATAACATATCAAATGTGCAAATCTAATAAAAGGAACAGAATGCCGTAAACTTCGTTTATAACCGCCTATAGTTCTTTGGGATTCAAACCTTTAATGTAATGACTATTGCAAAATATAAATAACGAATTCAATCTCTATTATGTACAATTGCCGCAGAGTAACGATTTGCTGTTATTATTGATTACGAGTAACAACTATCATGATCGTTGGAAAATTTTTTATGTTACCACAATTGAAAAGATTATTTCATTTCATTTTTTATTTAATGTCGCACTGGGGAGAGTAATAAATTATTTGTAATTTCCTTTTACACCTTTGAAATTTACATAGCTTTGGAATTTGCATATGATATATCTCCCAATAACAACAAATCTAGGCTATTTCGAATGCACACAATAATACTTGTGGGATACCTTGATTAGCAGCCGAGATAAGAAAGTTACCACATCCACTGAGTAAGGAAATCTATCCGAGAAAGATGGAAGAGTTTTAGTAATTCGATGTAAGGTTTTATGATAGAACTGCCTCAACTCATCAAAAGTTTTTCAGTCGTTTATGGTCTTCTGGTCTTCTTGCAAAGTAGAATTAGTTTATCCATGACTTCCATCACTGCTTATAACGATCTGGCTATGAGATAACCAATTATTATCCAATAAGATCTTGCAGTAGTAACTTTTTACACAATTGACTATTATCTGACTACATGTCTTACTGCAATCTCCAGAGGCATGGCTTTATATTAAAACCATAACAAGGACCATATTACTTTTTTGAATGGAATTGTTCATTATAGTTCTGGGAAGTCAATTCTTCATATAGGCGAGTGAAGGTGGGCAGAAATGGATATACATAAAACTGAGGATTCCTGATATAAGATCATTTAGGTATCCGTTTGATACCATTTGAATTGAAATGTTCATATTACATTATTATTGGTCGCCATTTGAACCCCAGTTATATGCGCCGCCAATGCTCCCTTTCCCAAGGTAAAACATGGATAAAATTTCTAGAATGTGAATACTTTCCTACAAGAATGTCAACTTAGATAACATATATATATATATATATATATATATATATATATATATATATATATATATATATATATATATATATATATATATATATATATATATATATATATATATATATCAAAAATCTCAATAATAGATATCCTACCAATCTAAATAATCTTAAAATCATCAAGTAGTTATGCCTGTGAGTATGTACTGTAGTACGATAGGATGCAATATTTTTCTTTGGAAAATATTAAGAGTAATTATTTCAGAAACTATTATTCTTTCTTCATTAAAGTAAGTATTAAAGTATAATAATAAGAGATTTTTTCAATAATAAGAAGACTTTATTACCTCATCACTATGTAGACATGCCAATAAAGAGACATAATTTATACTGTCTACAAGATAACTTGAGTAACTTATGATAGTTAACCGTTAATGAGAGAAAAACTACTATCATAGAGAGTTATTGTGAGAAAGGATGTGTATTTGCTGAAATTCTGTTCTTTTTGTTTAAAAGGTATATTATCATTAAGACGGATAACCTGAGGAATAGTTATGTCGTATATTCGCTACATCTCAAAAATAGAAGAAAGCTTAAAGCCTCATCTAAAGACTCAGCAAAGGCACTGAATTTTATTAGCTTTAGAGAAGCTTTTTTTTTTTTGGACAATCAATCAGAAGAAAATATGGGGCAAATGGTTTTTTTTTTTTCATCATCATCAACTACGGACTCATATTCCGTATGTGAACCTTGATAAAAAAAAAAAAAAATATATATATATATATATATATATAGAGAGAGAGAGAGAGAGAGAGAGAGAGAGAGAGAGAGAGAGAGAGAGAGAGAGAGAGATTTGCCACTCTAGCAATGCAGGTTTTGAGGCCAAGTGTTCTTCTGATCTTCCGCAAGATGTATCTATAATCAATGATATTTGTGATTAGGTTTTATGTTTTGGGTTTTCGGTCTCACGTCTGAAATTATTATTATTATAGATATAACATATAACTTTGAAAGTGCATAGCTATAAACTTTATGAGATACTGTGTAATAACTAAAGTAGATATTAATGTTTCGGTAAGGAGAGAATATTTGATGTAATTGATAAATGATTAAATTACGTATTCTTGAGGTGTATTGATAATTCTGAAAAAAATTGATTGGAGAAACAATCATATATCTTCTTTTTAATGTTTAAGCATATCAGTGAAAAATACATTTAAGGCAATTAAGTCCATTTTTATTAATCATTTTATTTTTCACGAACATGTACTTTACTATCCCATAAATATGTTAGGTGACGGAGGAGTGATTTTCTATGGTCACAAATTTCTGTATTTGTTTACAGTCCTTCACAGGTTAATTTTGAGAACAATAATAAAATCACAATGGCATTTAAGCTCTGTCGATGGCCTTTGATGTTGTTCTCTTGAGCGTGTTAGTTTTCTGAGCACTTTTTTT
Source organism: Palaemon carinicauda (assembly GCF_036898095.1). Lineage (NCBI taxonomy): Eukaryota > Metazoa > Arthropoda > Malacostraca > Decapoda > Palaemonidae > Palaemon > Palaemon carinicauda. The sequence goes on along the minus strand of NC_090760.1, from coordinate 41,360,317 downwards.
TCTGTTGTTTTTGTGCTTTCGTCTTTTAGTTCAGATTTATATTCCCTTTTCTGGGTCGTTATTAGTTTCATATTATGATTAAATTTTTCAGTTTAATAAAATTCTTAGCATGATTATATATTAGGAAATAACTTTTCATTAATCTGTTTATCATACTTTTCCTGCCATTCCTAATAAGTATATTTTTTTCTCTGAGGGGAAAAAAATATATTTCACAGCTTCAATAGAATATGATGACTAAATCTGAGTTTTCCTGGGAAAAAAAAAAACACATTATGAAAGCATTAGTGAAAATGTGTAGATTTTTTTTGTGTTAGTCTGGTGCTGTTGGTCGTAAAATATAGTTCAGAATCAACGAACCAACAAATAGTTATGCTTTATTTGAAAAGTCAGCTGAAGATAGTTTGGCATGATAGTATAGAGTTTGTAGTTAAGTATGCCCCATTTGTTTTGTATTTTTTAGGATTTTAAAAAAGCTGAAGAAAATTTCAGTAATTAGAATAGACGCACTGATATTAATATACAGTGAATAATACTGAAATACAAAAGCTATATTGACATTATTATCTACGTCAAATTTATTGACCATTTTAAAGCATCTGATAATGCATCAGCAATGTCTTCAAAACCGAAAACTACAAACTGAATGATAAATTTGGTGTCATAAGTTAGTCTATTATTTCAAAAACAATCAGTATTGCTCAAAATTTATACCAAAAGAGAGAGAGCTATTTATTTTTATAGGATCCATTCTAAGAGGTTGAGATTGGAAAATAAAATTATCGCTAACTGAAGCCGTAGAACAGACATTAGAGAATAATTATGTCATTGCTATATGGCACAGCCTTTAACAATGAAAGATTTAAAAAAAAAAATGTACTCCTCTAGCATTTTATTTAATTTAGACAATGATAAAATTCAATATATTTTTACAGATATCGAACTGATTTTTATATTAAGATGTTTATTTTTAATCAGTCGAAATAAATGAGGAAGAGGAAGATTGATTCAAATAAGATAAAATAAAATATTCCAGGAACTCTCATAATCACTTAGTTTCCTCCGATGGTTTGATGTTTGTTCTTGATAATGAGTTTGTGTGTCGATGAGAGAGAGAGAGAGAGAGAGAGAGAGAGGAGAGAGAGAGAGAGAGAGAGAGACCGCTAACATCGTGTTCATATGCTCTTGTACAGTAGGCGCCACAACGGATGCTACAAAATTTAAATTCATTATACTTACTTCTTAATAAATTCTCGTGGGGATCCTAGTTAGTATATTTTATTGTAATTATCATCCTCTTTTTCTGATAATAAGTATCAATGATTAACTGTAGAATCATAGAAGGTATTTCCTTAGAGAAAGGTCAATTTTAATTTGATAACTGTATATATATACACTAACACACACACGCACACACACATATATATATATATATATATATATATATATATATATATATATATATGTATGTATGTATATATATATATATATATATATATATATATATATATGTATATGTATATATATATATATATATATATATATATATATATATATATATATATATATATATATACATATATATATATATATATATATATATATATATATATATATATATACATATACATACATATATATATATATATATATATATATATATATATATATATATATATATATATATATATATATATATATATTCACCGTAGCAACATCTGCGGTTCTACGTGTTTTAACGCTAGTTCAACATTGGATGGCAGCAAGCAAGAGTGCATAAAGCATTGGTGTAATATAATTTCTGAATTAACTTTGTTCTTTTATAGTGATGGGTCGAAAGTTACTATGATTTCATTTAATAAATTACAAACAAGTTCAACATCTGAATAATATGAATAAGACTCAAGTTGGTGTAAAAAAAAAAATGCAAGTTTTATAAACGTTTAGGACTGGCTGCATGTTTAGGCATATTTCAATAATCAAGGTGTTTTTTCAAGCTTGTTATTTTAAAAAAAGATTTGTTTGAATATCTGAATGAGTGTTAATATGATTTTCCTTTAATGAGGTGCCATTATCATGATCTTCATAAATAGGTGATTGGTTTATCAATCTTTCAACTAGTTTAGTAAGAAGCGTTATGCTGCCGGTGTACTGAGAATCATTATAGTCCACGTGGTACACCTTCATATTGAGTTACTTATGGATATAATGGAAATATTTATTTATCGTTATTTCAGTAAAACATAGTGAGATATAGTATTTTCTAAATATTTTTATTACGCAAGGGACGGTTTTAAGACAAAAAATGCAATAATACTCACTTGTAATAATTTTAGTATTGCATAAAGATACAAAATTACTTTTTGTGGGTTTTTCAGTGATTTGTAAAATGTCGATTATAATATTATTAAATTGTTTGTCCTTTTAGTATTGTTCAAATGTAATATGGAATCTTTATTGATCTTTTCAAGGGTTTATCAAAAACCAACCTTATAATTTTCGTACAGCCTATTCATACATAGACTCTTTTAAAGAATTTCCATGGGTTTATCAGACAGCACTTAAAATGCTTTTAACTTTTTGTCACTTTTGTAAAGCCTATTGCCATTTCTATTGCAGTTTACATAAATAACAAAATATATACTCTTCAGGTTAATAGAGATCCATTATTGCTTGGATAAGATGCATGTAACAGAAAAATATGAAAATTATAACAATAAATATTTTCTTCCAACTTCCAACAACAGCGTTGGTGATGCTAAATCAAACTTGGTTGCTACCAATCAAAGCTATGGAAATGAGATCAAGACCAATGATAACCTCGATCCCATAGATGATGAGGCCCTTTATCCAAATTTCCTCTTAGGCAGATGAAGATTTGGCCATTTTTCAATGTTGTGACCAGACGAAAGAGATCTTGAACGTGGTTGAGACACAAACAAATTCTGATGATGAAATCATGATGGTATGAAATGGGTGAGTCCACTCTATGTAGCATTGCATTCAAAACAAGCCTGACCGGTGAGTGTAGAAGCTGTTCTTTAGAGAAAGAAGTTATAGATTTATGCATGGCATCTGCCTCTACCCACATAAAATCACTTTCTCCTGCTAGCGTGCAGATCATATAGAGAAGTTTACCATCCAGGTCAGCAGCAAGACACACATCACCCCTGGTCATACCCTGAATGAACCACAATAACTGCTATATATGCAAAGAACTAGTTTACCAGAACTGACTATTTTGGTGGCAGATTAGAGGGCATTACGGGAACCAGTAGGATCAGTTATCCACCTCTCACTTCTTAAAGAGATGAAGAATAAAACATGAAAAACATGGGGATTAATTTACTGTGGTAGAGGGGTAACAGTATTTTTATGGTAATCTCTTCGAATGCTGCACTGGCCCAAATTGAGACAGCCTATCATTAATTCAAGCAGCAGAATAAGAAGGTAACGGGTCCCTGTCCTACTGTCTTCAAAGAGTACAGCTAGAAAATTGGAGGTGTTGACAAGTCAATCATGCTGGTCTCTCTCTACAACACTCCTTTCCTGATAAAACGGTAGTACAATGTGCACTTTAGATTTAAGCTTGACTTGTGCATTTGCAATTTTATAATAGCGTGAACTTTCTCCACTGAAAGAGACATTATGGTATATTTCATTTCAGCAAAGTTACACAAAAAGTATGAAGTGCTTAATATTTAAAAAAAAACAAAATTGCAAATTCATATATCACTAACAGGTGCTAGAATCCAAGTGGGCATATCCCTCTTCCCTATTAGCAATGCAAATATTTAGCACTGATTTTATTTTACGAGGAACTTAGCAACGTCGGGGAAACGATGCTAGAAAAAAAATACTGGCAAAAAAAAAAAAAAAATCATTTATCCAGTATTTCTATCCAGGCCAGCTTAATTATTAATATCGGCCTGAACAAAGATTACTAGGTAATCAATATAGAAGAACTCAATAAATTAAAGTATTCATAGATGCTATACATTTAATATGAACCGTAAATGGGAAAGGAGATAGACGAATAAAAACCTAAGATAGGCCTCAAAAGATATGTGAAATTAACATTGGCAATATGGTGAAGATAAGGAAAGGATGTCTAGATAAAAAATCCATACATTTTAAAATTATACATGAATATTAGATAAAGATATAAAAATATAGGTAACAATTGAAAGGAATAGATATACTAAATACTTAATACTAAAACAAAGAAAAAATGATGAATCAAATACAGCACCCTCTAATCTAAACACTCTGGATTTAGAATTATGAAAGCCGGCGAGGAGGAAATATCCGTAATATAGGGATGTAAGAATAACACTAAAAGTAAATGAAGCGCAAAATCCGAATGCAAGAGGAAATTGTAGGCGAAAACTTTCTAAGGAGATCTCCAAGCTCCTCTCAAGACGGTGCTGTCTCTCGAGAGACTCTTCTTCATTTTTATTGAGAAAAGTGCGACTTTAGCTCCTAGGGCAGTTCAAATCGCAATCGGAAGACAAATTTTGCAAGAAACTGCTATGCTTTGCACACACACATATATATATATATATATATATATATATATATATATATATATATATATATATATATATATATATATATATATATATACAGTCACACACGCACACACACACACACACACACACACACACATATATATATATATATATATATATATATATATATATATATATATATATAAATGCATATACGTGTATTTATATATGTGTATATACATATATATATATATATATATATATATATATATATATAAAAATATATATGTACATATATATATATATATATATATATATATATATATATATATATATATATAAATGCATATACGTGTATTTATATATGTGTATATACATATATATATATATATATATATATATATATATATATATATATATATATATATATATATATATATATGTACATATATATATATATATATATATATATATATATATGTACATATATATATATATATATATATATATATATTTATATATATATATATATATATATATATATATATATATATGTGTGTGTGTATAAATACATATATATACATATATATGTAATATATATATATATATATATATATATATATATATATATATATATATATATATATATATACATATATACTATATATATCTACACACACACACACACACATATATATATATATATATATATATATATATATATATATATATATATATATATATATATATATATGTATGTACAAATTTACATATAAATAATGAGTACATTTAAACTAATAGAGCAATATTTTCTTGGCGTGTTACAAGTTAAAAACTTCGAGAAAGACTTTATGGAGAATTACCCAGAAAAGTGTAAAATGGTCTCTCAAACCCTGAAAAGAGAATGAACGTATAGTGATTATAATAAACATGGTTCCTTGCGTTTTAGACATGAAAAGAATTAGATTAGGGGTATAAAAATTAGCAACCTTCCCATTTTGTTATATTTATGGTCTTCCAATTAAAAAATTTTAAAGATAATTAATTATTATTAGTCTTAATTATCATTATTATTAATAGTATTATTTTCATCATCATCATCATTATTATTATTATTATTATTATTATTATTATTATTATTATTATTATTATTATTATTATTATTATTATTATAGCTAGCTAAGCGATAACACTAGATAGAAAAGCAAGATCCTATAAGCTAAAGGAATTCA